>NC_133662.1:194231303-194557043 GCF_037893015.1 Macrotis lagotis
TTATTAATATTTCTCCAGGTATGTTGATTACACAAGTATGTGAGGAGGACCTGACTAGAGAACCAACCCCCCAAAGATTTATCACAGAACTGTGACCTTTATTCCTTCCACTATCAGAAGGCAGGATCTGAAAAATTATTCCTTCCATCAGAGGAAGGGAGTGGCCTTCAAACTAGGATGGGGGCTGGATATAAGACTAAGAAGTATATCCAGGAGGATATCCCAAAGGGATAGCTTCTCCCAAACCCAGGATCTTTGAGCCTTATCAGTTCAGACAGGATCTCCACAAATGTGAATCTTCCCTTCCGGATGTTGGCAATCCCATTGACTTTTGTAGAGGTCAACAGTGGTCAATAAGTGTGTATCACAATTTTACAGATCACACACACACACACACACACACACACACACACACAAACACACAAATAATTATTAAGTATCTACCTACTAGACTCTGTCCTAAGCCCTAAGGATACAGAAAAGTTAGCTCCATACCCTCAAGGAGACAAAAGTTAGCTCCATACCCTCAAGGAGACAACATGCAAACAATTTTTTTTTTTGAAAAAGCAAGCTACAGGGGCAGCTAGATGGCACAATGGATAGAGCATTGGCCCTGGAGTCAGGAGTACCTGAGTTCAAATATGACCTCAGTCACTTAATAATTGCCTAGCTATGTGATCTTGGGCAAGTCAGTTAACCCCATTGCCTTAAATAAAAATAAATTTTTTTTTTAAAAAGCAAGCTACAAACAAGATAAATAAAAAAATAACCAAAAGTGGAAAGTCACTGGAATTAATTAATGGAAAAGGCTTCCTATAGAAGGCAGGAGTTTAATTGGCACTTAAAGGAAACCAGGGAGGTCAGTAGGCTAGCAGAGAACCAAGAATGCTCCAAGAATGAAGAACAGACAGAACAAATGCCTATAGCCAACAAATGGAGTGTTTTTTTATGGAATATACAGAAGGTTGATGTCATTAGAAGGAATACTAATAGGGGAGAGGTGTGCAGTGGGGAGGGAGAAAGGTGTAAACAGATGGGAAAGAAGGTAGAAGTGGGCTAGGTTATAAAGGACTTTGAACGCTAGAAAGAATCTTGAACATTCTTTCAACAGTTGAATAAAACAAAATGGAGCATACCTCAGAATTCTGAACCTCAGTTTTCCTCATTTGCAAAATCAAGTTGGTTTATTTGATCCAGAAGTCACTGGAATTTACTGGGGGTTAGGTAACATAATCACACCTGCACTTTAGGAAAATCACTTTAGAGGTTAAATGGAAGATGGACTAGAGAGGGGAGAGACTTGGGTATCACCTGCCATAGCTCTGGTGTGGGTCTGGACATGAATTTCCAAGAGTCAGGACAGGTAGACAAACATATCCAAACATGAAAGGTTGGGAAGTGAAAAATGTACCAACTTTATTTTTGTAAACTCAGACTTTTTATAGCAAAAACTTAGCTCAGGAGTGACCAGTTAAAGGAGACCCAGTTTTACAATTTCCTGGGTAAATTTACAATAGTTGTTCTTAGAAATATGCGTACCTCTCTATCAAAGAAACCTTTTACAACCACCTCTGGAGCCACAGATTATCCTAGGTCAGGGTTCACTGGTGAGCCAACGGATCCATACATTGAGCAATAATCTATACATATCTTTGATGAAGAAGATCACCAAGTATATATGAATACCACTCCCAGGGGCTGGCCCTCTACACTTGGGACAATCTATTGCACCAGCTCGCTATTGCAATAATCAAGGTGTGAGGTGATGAGGGTCTGTACTAGAAGGGTGGCAATGTCAGACAAGGGAAGGAGTCAAATTCAAGAGATGTTGCAAAGGTGAAATCAAATAGTCCTTGGCCTCAGATTGGATATGAAAGATAAGAGATGGTAAGTAAAACAGGGCACAGAGGAAAATGCTGTAATTTTTTGAGGATTTTCTGTATTATGGAGGGCATTCTCCATTCTTTATAACTATTTTCCAATCTCCATTTTTCTACTACATTGGACTTTTGGTCACACTCTTTGGGGCAAGAGAAGGCTTAGCAAATATTAGTATCATGTAGAAGGTCACTCATCTGCAATGAGTGTTGTCTTTACTACTCCTTGAGGACAAATCCTGTGGCATACATATTGAAGAATATCCAGAACCAGGTGCTAAATCATTCCTTAAGCATCACCCTTGTCCTAGCCACCAGAAAGGTGTTTGAGTTGATTTCCACTGAGCTCTCACTCTCTTTCCTTCTTGAATTTCCCTCTTCTGAACAATTAGGCTCTCTAAAGTTAAATCTGCATGGCCTGGGACATTAATGGATCTTTGTTGATCTAAGATTTTCTTCTCTTCTCTTTCTCTCCTCTAACTCTTTTCTAAGTTTCTTCTCCTTTCCCTTTCCCCTGTTTAACTTGACTACTTCTTTCTCAGCTTGTAATTACCAATATGGCCCCTGCTTCATGTGACTGGATCTATGTTGATCTAAACTTCTTTCCTTGTTTTTTTCCTCTTAAGCACATTAGCCTTTTAACCTCAACTACTGCTAATTAGTATATCCTTTAAGTAATTCACTATCCTGCTGCTTCTCCAGAGCTTGACCTGTGGGTCACCTGTGAACTTTCTGTAATATCTTGTGAACTTTGCAGTAACTTATGAATTAAAATCTAAGTCTTTCTAATCTCCCTGATTCAGACTGGTGAATTTTTGACCCCAAATGAATCTGATCTTTGAGCCTTCCTTTTCCTGAAGTCATTTTTCCATCCTAAGGAGGATGACTCCTAGATTGTAAGCATGGTGAACCAGGAGGATGATGTTGCCCTCTACAAAATAGAGAAAATAAAAGACAGGAAGTGGGGTGAGGAGAGAAGAAAGGAAGGGTTAAAGGGAAAAGATAATGAGTTCCATTCTGGATATATTGAGTTTAAGATGTCTACTGGACAATCAGTTTGAGATGTCTGAAAGGAACTGGAGATGTGCGACTGGACGTCACTAGAGAAATTGGGCAGGATAAATAGATTTGAGAATCATTCACATAGAGATGGCAATTAAATCCATGAGAGCTGATGAGATGACCAAGTGAAAAAGTTTAAAGAGAGAAAATAAGAGATCCAGGACAGAACTCTAAGGTACACCATTGTTTAGACATCATAATTTGGAAGAGGATCCAGCAAAGGAGCCAGAGGGTGAAGTAGGAAGAGAACCAAGAGAGATGAGCCTTAATCTAGAGAGAAGAGAATATCAGAGAGAAGAATGATTACTAATGTCAAAGATTACAGAGAGGACAAGGAGACTTACGATAAAACCATTGGATTTGACAACTAAGAGAGCAGTAGTAAGTTTGGAAAGAGCAGTTTCACTGGAATGAAAAGATCAGAAGCCAGATTATAAGGGTTAAGAAGTAAGTGAGAAGACAGAAAATAGAGGCACCTATTAAGGACCTTTTTGAAGAAGGGCCGAAGAGAAATAGGATATTTAGCAGGAATGGAAGGATCAAGTGAGGGGTTTTTTTCAAGGTAGGAGAGACAAGGACATGTTTGTAGGCAGTAGGAAATGAGCCAGTAGACAGGGGGAGATTGAAAATAAATGGAAGAATAGAATGACAGAAGAGGCAATTTATTGGGAGTAGGACGTACAAGGAGTAAGGCCATTTTATCATGTGAGTCAGGGATGAAAGAAGAGAGAGTGACAGAAGGGACTTTCTGATAGAAGATGAAGAAGAGGGAGTTCATAGAAACTGGCCTCAATTTTTTTCCTATTAAAAAAATGAGAGATGGTTTGCAGTTGAGAGAGCAGGGGGAGAGGAAGCTATGGGATATTAGGAAGTGTGGAGAGTAGGATAAGTTGATATGGGAGATGCAGTAGGAGTACCGAGGAGCATCAAGAACCCAGCTGAGGCTACATGGCATACATTTGTAGTAGTCTCAAGTTTGTGATTTTTCTCTACCCTTTCTTTAGCAGCATGTGTATAAGAGTAAAGATAAAAAAATGGTGACAGTAATCCTAATTAGGAGGTTTGGCAAGGCTTGGCAGTATGATTAAGAGGGTTAGGGATCTCTATCAAGAAAAGACAGTACAGAGTTGAACTGGTTCACCGAGGAGTAAAGTTGGAGAGAAGAGGAAAGAATAGCTAATGCAGGGGAAATGGCCTGGGAGAGGATTGAGGAATGAAGAGATTGAAAGAGAGAATGAAAAACTGGATTTTTTTTAAAGAGAGTTTAAGGGAGGTTCTGGTCAAGTAAGAGGATTTCAGAATTCTTGAACTTCATAGTGGTATAGTAATGGATGATGGCAAGATCAGCTAGGTGAGCAATTTTATATGTGGCTGAAATTTAATGAAGGAGCAGCTTATTGAAGGTGAGAACGTTGAGAAATTGAATAATTAAAACATTTCCAGTAGAATCGATATGTAAGTTGTAGAACCTTAGGATGAGGGTGGAGTTGAGGAGAGAAAAATTATATGCCACATATCTGATTCATGAAGGAAAGAAGGGGAGTGACCTAGAGGTCTGTAGGCAATAGCTATGAATAGCATAAACATCAGAGGAAGAGAGGTTAAAGAGTGATGAAGGAGGAAAACTTGGAAATGGCAATGGGGAGCAAAGAGTATTCCAACTTCCCCATCTTGACCAGCAAGCTGAGAAGAATGAGTGAAGGTGCAGGCAGTACTGGAATGGGTAGCTAGGGAAGCTTATCATTAGGTAGAAGCCTAGTTTCACTAAGAGCTAGTAACTGGAAGGTACAAATGGAAGGGTTGGGTGAAACAGATGAAATTTAGAGGTGGAAGAACAGAGGGGAATGGGAAATAAGGAATCAGGTGATTGAAGAGTATGGAATGAGATTTGAATCACAAATAAAGATGGGTATCTATATCAAGATAGCTCTGGAGGAGAACTTCTATCTATAAATATAAAGACAGATAGATAGATAGACAGATAGATAGATAGATAGATGGATGGATGGATGGATGGATGGATGTAGATAGATAGATAGATGTTCTCCTTTTGAGCCTTAACAGTAACAATAGTTTTTTTTAGAAAGATTTTATTTATTTTGAGTTTTACAATTTTCCCCCCATTCTTGCTTCCTTCCCTCCAATCCCCACAGAAGGCATTCAGTTAGTCTTTACATAGTTTCCATGGTATACATTGATCTCAATTGAATGTGATGAGAGAGAGAACTTATATCCTTAAGGAAGAAATATAAAGTATAAGAGATAGCAAAATTACATAATAAGATAATGTTTTTTTCCCCTAATTTGAAGGTAATAGTCTTTGGTCTTTGTTCAAACTCCACAATTCTTTCTCTGGATACAGATGGAATTCACCATTGCAGATAGCCCCAAATTGTCCCTGGTTATTGCACTGATAGAATGAGCAAGTCCACCAGGATTGATCATCACCTCCATGTTGCTGTTAGGGTGTACAATGTTTTTCTGGTTCTGCTTATCTCACTCAGCATATGTTCATGCAAATTCTTCCAGGCTTCCCTGAACTCCCATCCCTCCTGGTTTCTAATAGAACAATTTCATGACAGACATATACCACAGAGTAACAGTATTTTACAAAGCACTTTTGGGTAAGAGCTGGCTGGGCACTTAGACCAGAATGTATTTATGAAAGAAAGAAAGAAAGAAAGAAAGAAAGAAAGAAAGAAAGAAAGAAAGAAAGAAAGAAAGAAAGAAAGAAAGAAAAGAAGGAAGGAAGAAAGGAAGAAAGGAAAGAAGAAAGAGAATAAAAGAAAGAGGATGTTTAAACTGATACAAAGGAAAAAATGTACTCTCTAGCATAACTATTTACATTGGACCAAAGGAAACTATTTACTTTTTTCTTTTTTTAAACATTTAAATATTTTGTTTGTTTATCCAGCTACATGCAATGGTAGTTTTTAACCAATCATTTTTTTTTGCAAGGTTTTGAATTTTACAATTTTTCTCCTTCCCCACTCACCCTGACAGAAGGTAATCTGACATAAACTCTATGTTTGTAACGATACTAAACATAGAATAATATTGAATATGTTGTGAAAGAAGAATCAGATCCAAACAGAAGAAAGAAAACATTAGAGAGAAAAAAAGTGACATAATACACAAGACAACTTTTAAAAATTGAAGATAGGGGTAGCTAGGTGGCGTAGTGGATAAAGCACTGGCCTTGGAGTCAGGAGTACCTGGGTTCAAATCCAGTCTCAGACACTTAATAATTACCTAGCTGTGTGGCCTTGGGCAAGCCACTTAACCCCATTGCTTTGCAAAATCCTAAAAAAAAAAAAAAAAAAAAAAAAAAAAAAATTGAAGATAATAAGCTTTGCTCTTCATTCAAACTCCACAGTTTCTTCTCTGGATATGAATGGTATTTTACATCACATCTTCTTTTAAAATTGTTTTTGATTATTGTTCTGCTGAAATAAATAAGTTCATGATGGTTGATCATCACAACATATTGTTGTTAGTATGTTTAATGTTCTTCTGGTTCTGCTCATTTCACTCAGTATTAATTCATGCAGGTCTTTTCATGTTTTTCTCAAATCCCATCCTTCCTGATTTCTTATAGAACAATAGTGTTCCATCACATACATATACCACAATTTGTTAGCTATTGTCCAATTGATGGGCATCCCCACAATTTCCAATTCTTTGCCACTACAAAAAGAGCTGCTATGAATATTTTTGTACATGTGGTATTGTTGGATCAATGGGTATGCAAGTTTTTATTTCCCTTTGGGCATAATTCCAAATTGCTCTCCAGAAAGGCTGGATCAGTTCACAACTCCACCAACAATACATTAATGTCTCTTTTCTTTAATCAGTTACTTAGTTCATTAGTATTTGTTAATGCTCCTATTAAGAGCCTAATTAGATAAGATAAAGAAAAAGGGTGGAGTTCCTGAAATTATTCAAAATCATAAGAATTTTCTTTTTATTGTAAATTTATTAGGGGAGGGGTGGCTGGATGTCACAGTGGTTGGAGCACTGGTCCTGCAGTTAGGAGTACCTGAGTTCAAATCCAGCCTCAGACACTTAATAATTACCTAGGTGTGGCCTTGGGCAAGCCACTTAACCCCATTGCCCTGTAAAAACCTAAAAAAAAAATGTTTTAGGGGAAGGAAGATTATAGAGTATATTCTTTTATGTCCAGAGGCAAACCATAGAAAGACAAATATAAGACAAAATAGAGTCAGCTGTTTATTCCCTCAATTCTATTTTCTTTCTTTTTTTTTTTTTTTTTGCAAGGCAATGGGGGTTAAGTGGCTTGCCCAAGGCCACACAGCTAGGTAATTATTAAGTGTCTGAAGCCGGATTTGAACTCAGGTACTCCTGACTCCAGGGTCAGTGCTCTACCACTGTACCACCTAGCTGCCCCCTCAATTCCACTTTCAATACAACTTTTCAGTAAAATGTTCTTTTTAAAATTTTGTGAACTATGTGGCTAGACAGTTAAAATACAGGGGTGAGGGGGTATCTATGCAGAAATAATCGCAGATTTCCTGAATGGGGACTCCAAGTCAAGAAAATGAAAAAATTCCCCAAAGACTATATTCTGGTGAGTCAGTCTTTACACAAGAATCATAGAATTGTGTTTTTAGAGAGGGAAGAGACCTTGTCCAATACTTTTGTTTTAAAAAGAACCGGAGCCCAGAGTGATTGAAGGCTTTGCCCAAGGTCATATCAGTGGCAAGGTAGGTACAAAAACTAACCTGGAGTTAGGAAAAGCTGAGTTCAGATTCTACATTTGATGCTGTGTGTGACCCTAGACAAGTTCTGTAAACTGTCCATCTCAATCTCTTCATTTGTAAAATAACGGCCTTGGACTCCCTTCCCTTCTAAATTCATGGTAGAAGCAGGATTCAAACCCAAATCCTGGGACTCCAAACTTAGTTCTTTTATTCTGCTACAAGCTGCCAAACCTAAGGACTGCAACTGAATTATTCATTAAACAGTTGGCTATTTAAATCAAGTTTATGCCAGAGACAAGTGGTGGCCTGATAATGCAAATGTAGATTCCCATGTACAAAATCCGTTCCAAAAAGATGAGAGTCACCTGTGATAATATTTATTGAGCACAGACTTCATTAGACCTGGCACCCTAGATGGTATTGAGCAAAATAAAACAGTCGCTTATCTCCTGTGCTGTCAGCCTCTTTTTGTACTCTGGGCCACCTGGAGGGAACTCTTTCTTCCCATCATTAAAGCCGATCCTCAAGAAATAGTCTGCTACCAAACATTCCTACCCACATTTAATTTCATTCAAATGAGTGACCTCTGTCTCCCAACTGTATTTGCCTCTTAGGCCTAAGAGAAAGTACCCAAAGATCCCACCAAGGAACTCTGATTTCCCTAAGTTCTTTAGGGAGGTATTTTGTGATGGGGGCTTCATCCAATTGCCTTCATCACATCATTCCCATCAGCTGTACCCCCCTTTAAGGACTTAGCACTTTAGCAAAAAAATAAAAAAAAGAACTAATAGCCCAAATTCTTCAAGAAATTGCATTCTAAAGGGAACAGGGTGGACCTAAATTAGAGATCATTATCCCCACTCATTCCACCTCCTCAGGAAATCATCCTGGGAGGAACAGGACTCCAGTTAATAATTAATAGTCATCAAATGGCTATAGACTCTCAAGATCAAATACAACTGAGTGATCCATCAGTGCCATGCTCCTGATATCTGTCAGTATCTTTTGAAAGAAAGGGTACCCTAACCACAAAACTTGAATTAATACAGATGATACTTTCTAGCAATAAATGTTAAGAAATTTTTAAAAAGGGACTTTAGTTCGGGTTCACGAATAAAGGGAACTGTGATGGAATGGAAATCCTTGTAACAAAAGAAAATAATTAGATCACTTCATTCAGTCTCTAGGAATTCTAGCCACTTTATTGATGTATGAACTTGAGTACTAAATGGGCAGAATTGGCCTACTGACAATCTAGAAGAAATTGGGGGTGGGGAAGGATCATTTGTTCTCCTAAATTACTTGGTTCCTTCTATCCACCTGAGAAAGCAAGTGATGAACTATAAGTCCGATGGAGGTAGTTTCAGAATTGGTTAAGCTATTGTACCCAAAGAGGAAAAATTAAGAGACACATGTCAATTGAGGAAATCTACAGTGGTGTGATCCCTTCCTTTTAAGTCTGAAATAAATTATTTGTAGACAGGTATAAATGGAAATGCTTTTAAATATGCTGATAGTGTCCAAGACAACTAATGATAAATCATGCTTCTTATCTCTCATTGGGAAGAGGTTAGGGGGTGGGAAGACTAAGGGTTCAGAATATTAGTTTTGCATATCCATTTTTCTTTATTGAAAAGGAAGGTTCATTAAGGGGAAGGTGTATAAAAAATAAAAAGCATCAAAACAACTTCTTTTTTAATTGCTCATGATGCAAAACTGGTAATACTAGCAAGCTTCAATTCTTAATTCAATAAACATTTATTAAGCCACCTACTATATGTCAGTTTGCTACATGGCACAGTGGATAGAATATCAAACCTCTAGGGTGTCAGGAAGATACCTCTTATTGAGTTCAAATCCAGCTTCAGATCTTTAATGTCTGATTGACCCTGGAAAAGTCACTTAACCCTGTTTGCTTCAGTTTCCTCATCTGTACCATGAACTGGAGAAGGAAATGACAAAGCACTCCAATATCTTTGCCAAGAAAATCCCAAAAGGGATCAGGACTGAATAAAACAGCTAAACAACAATGTACCAGTCACTATACTAAGCACTTGGGAAACAAATAAAAAGAAAACCAAATCTTGCCTTCAGTGAGCTAAGGTTACACAAAAGTAAGATGGAAAGGAGAACTAAACGGGACCAGAGGAGTTGAAAAGCAGGACAATGGGGAAAAAATGAGGTTCCTTGGAAAGTTCCAACCCCTAGGTCAAAGGAGACTTGGGGAGGAGTTTATTGTGGCTCTCCATTTCAACTTCCAATCCAAAGGAAGAGGCAAATTGAGGGAGCTGAGAAGCTGTTGAGTATCAAAAACTGAGTCAATTTACATGGTGAAGAGATGTCAAGTGATAAGTTTATCCTTGGGTGAGTATGATGCTAGTGAAGTTGAAATCAAGCTTAGCCTTTGATGGAAAAAAGCAGAATTAATGATGAAAAAAGATGGGAGATGTCAAATTTCTTTGACAGCATAATGAGGACCCTCCAAAAGCTACTGATGAAATAAAATAATGGTTAGTATCTAGAATGTGAACTCTTTGACAAGAGCCTTATTTCACTTTATATTTGTTTTGCTAGGACCAAAAAGTACCTGGTAAAGTCAGATAGCCTGTTTCAAGAATTTCTCTTTTTTAAAAGAACCAATACAAAGTCTCAGAACTTTGAACCTCAACATGATCAAGTCCATTCTTTTCTTTTTTTTAAAATCCAGTTGATATTTTGTTTTATTTTTTCCAATTGTGTTATGAAAGTTTTTCAACATTCATTCATATGCATATGCATAGTTTTAAGTTACATAATTTCTTTCCACCCTTTTTCCCACCCCCTTCCCCTCAGTGGTGAATAGTCTGGTGAATATTATACATACACATTGGTGTTTAACATGCTTACAAAATAGTCATTTTCTGTATGAGGAATTAGGATGAAGGGATAGGGAAGAAAAACATAAGAGAAATTTTTGAAAAGTGAATGTAGTGTTCATTCAGATTCTGTAGAGTTTTTTCTGTTTTGTTTTTCTTCCTCTGGACGTAGATAGCATTGTCCATAGCAGGGCTCCTAAGGTAGTCCTAGCTCTCTGAACTGCTGAGAGGATCTGCTTCCATCATAATTGATCAACTCACATTGTTGTTTTTAATGTATACAATGTTTTCTTGCTTCTGCTCCCTTCACTCAGCATCAGTTCCTCAAATTCATTCCATGCTTCTTTAGAGTCCAACCATTCAATGTACTATAGTACTCCATAACATTCACATACCATAATTTGTTCAGCCATTTTCCAATTGTTCCAATTTTCCAATTCTTTGCCACTTCAAAAAAGGCTGCTATGAATATTTTGGAACTTGTGGTCAAGTTCATTCTTGTCATAAGGAAGTTAACCATAGCCAAGGTCTTTGGTCAGAACCAGAAGCTGGAAGTAAAGAAAACTTTATAGCCACAGACCAGCCAATGGGTTCATAATTTTCAGCATCCAGAAGAGATTATGTGGCCATTGGAGCAACAGCCAACAGGAACATTATGTCCAGTGATGTTATTGAATAAACTGTTCTCTTGGTTCTACTCATTTCATTTTTTATCAGTTTGTAAAAAACTTTAAAACTGTTTTTTTCACATTCCTGTTAGAATATAAATTAATTTGATTCTATTTAGTTTGCTCTGAATCAGCTCCTTCAAATCTTTAATGTTTATCTCTTTGAAATGATCTAATTCATTTTTTATAATACAATATTATATCTCATTGCTATGCCATAACTTATTCAGTCACTCATCAATTAATGGATAGTCCCTTAAGTTTACAGTTTTTTCCATCATAAAAAATTGCTATAAAGTTTTTTTATATATCAATTTACATTTATTAAGCACCTACTATGGGACAAACACTATGTTAAACCTACAGGAGTAGAGAGCTTTTTTTTCTTTTTTTTTATCTCTTTTAGGTGGAGATCAAATAATGATATAGCTAGGTCAAAGGGTATATAATTCCAAATTGCTTTTCACAATGGTTATTCACAGATCCAACTACAATGCATCAATGTGCCTCTTTTTCCAGAGTACCTTAAGCATTTGTCATTTTCCTATTTTTGTCAAAAAACTTTTTAAAATTCAATTCTATTTTAGTTTCAGCTCCAGATTCTCTCTCTCTCCCCTTCCTCCTTCCCATTCATTGAGAAGGCAAGAAATATGAAATATGAATATGAAGTCATACAAAATAAATATTCTTATCACTTATATTTACAAAAAAAAAGAAAAAGAAAGAGAAAAAAATGCTTCAATTCATATTTTGAGTACATTTATTCTCTGTCTGAAAGGTGATGACATTTTTCATCTGGGTCCTTTGTAATTATGGTTGGTCATTATGTTATTCAGAGTTATTTAGTATTTCATAGTTGATTATCTTTACAATATTGCTGTTACTGCAGAAATTGTTCTACTGGTCCTGCTCAGTTCACATTGCATCAATTTATATGTTTTCCTAGGTTTTTCTGAAACCATTTTCTTCATCGTTCTTTATAGTTAAATTGTATTTTATAATATTAATATACCCTAACTTGTTCAGTCAGAAAAACAACTTTGAAAGCTTTAAAAACTATCATCCAATTACACTATAACCATCCAGAGTACCAATGATAAAATGTTGTTTATCTTCTAATAGAAATGATGTATCCAGGGTGAGTAATGAGACATGTATTTTGAACATGACCAATGAGGGAATTTGTTTTCTTTGTCTATAAGTATTGATTACAAGGAATTTGTTTTTCTGTTTTTTTCTGATGGATTAGGGAGTTGGAGAGAGAAGGTATATTTCTGTTCATCTACAAATTGTTTCTAGAAAGGAAGAAGAAAGGGACAGAAAGAGAGGAAGGAAGGAAGGAAGGAAGGAAGGGAGGGGGAGGGAGGAAGAGAAGAAAGAGAGAAAGGAAGAAAGAAGGAAAGATAGAAGGAAAGAAGGAAGGGAGAAAAAGAAAGGAAAGAGGGAGGGAGGGAAGAAAGGAAGGGAAAGAAAGGAAAGGAAAGGAAGGAAAGAAGCAAGAAAGCATGAAAGAAGGAAGGATAGAAGGAAAGAAGGAAGGGAGAAAAAGAAAGCAAGGAAGGGAAAGAAGGAAGAAAGGGAGAGAAAGGAAAAAGGAAGGAAGAAAGAGAAGAAAAAGAACAAAAAAGGAAAAAGGGGAATTCAGGGAGAGAGGAAAGAAAGAAGGGAGAAAGAGAAAACAATGTAACACTACATTCACTGTTTTATTGATGTTTGTCTTACAATTCTATTTTCAGGTCCTACTGCTTCCAGAGCCAGTGCTCTATCCACTGCATCACCTAGCCACCCCTACAGTTCTATTTTCAATAAATGGTTTTGCTCTTAATTAAAAAATAATAAAACACTTGATTGACAAATGATTCCTTTGTCAATCAAGTCTTCATTTTACTCATTTTTAGTTCAGTGCTTATTGGTCGGGGAATTACCTGCTTGGTGTGGAAATCCGCTTGGGCTAAGTAGATAATTTGGTTTCTAATGATTTGCCTGGGCCACTGGAGGCCACAAGATTTATGATCCGATCATCTAATTCAACACCCTGGCTTTACCAAAGGGGAAACCGAAGTCCAGTGAGATGGGTGCTGTGCTCAAGGCCTCACAGGTGGCACCACTGGGCATAGCCCTGCAACTCGCTGCTTCCCTAGAGGAACACAACTAGTACCTATGTTAAGAAGTGGCATTGGAACCCAGATCTCTTCGGCCTCCGGAATCGGCCCTCTATCAGTTCCAGAATAACAAAGGGGGTTCTGAGTTTTCTCCTAGGCACGGCGCCCGCGGCAGGCGGGGAGCGTCCGCTTGCCTAGCTGGCAGGGCAGATGGGGCAACCTGGCCAGGGCCCAGTCACCTGGCTCCCGGAGGCGGGCCAGGAGGCAGGGCCCGGCGAGGCTGAGGCGGGGCCGGGCAGAGGCGGAGAGAGGGCCGAGGGGCGGGCCGCTGGCCTTGGGGACACTGGGCCGCCCGTGCCCCCGCGGACCCCCGCTGGCCACGTGGAGGCGCTGCCCGGCCCGCTGCACCCCCGGCGGCCACAGGGCCCACCTGCGGGCAGCTCTGCCCGCGGCTCATGCGGCAACCTGTCCTGGGCGGCGGCGGGGCTGGCCCCGGCTCCTAGACCCCGGCGGAGGCTGGCCAGCGGCTTGGCAGGATGCCGTGCTTCCGAGGGGAGTACCTGGTAAGCGCCCTGGCCGCCCGCGCCTGCGGGGGGCCTGCGGGGGGCGGCGGGGTCCGCACCTGCTGCCGCCGCATCCCGGGGGAAGGGGCCAAGGGATGGGAGCTGGTCCAGCGGAGCTGCCAGCGACCCCAGGCCGGTGCGCCGTGGGGCGTAGCCAGCCCAGCCGCTGCAGACCTGCCGGCCACCTGGAGGGCCGCGGCCTAACTTGCTCCCCCATCACCTCCCCCTCTCCCGCTTCACACCTCAGGCCTGGGGGCAATCAGTGAATGGTAGAAGCGGAAACGGGCACCCGGCTGATGCCCTTGAGGATGGCATCGGTCCGTCGGCCTGGAGCTTGTATTCTAATCATATCCACAAAAACAAGTTGAATTTTTATAACATTGGTAAGGTTTGCGCAGCGCAATGCTGCTTCCAAAACTGAATTCTAAATAGGCACTGCCCCCTTGGGAGTGCAGTGATTCCCAGGATCCTCTTTCTGCTATTAATGAATTGTTAGAAAAGTTAAAGCTTTCAATTTCAGCTCCTGGGGTTCGGTTGGAAAGCTGAGACCCACGTGGTTACTAAAGCTCTTCTAGCCTCTCCTCCTTTTTATTCCCGCCCCGACCTCCTCACCCTTATGATTTTCCCTCTCTTTGAAAGGTTTCTGCCGAGGAAAGCTCCAGACAGAGAGAGTGGAGACCCCAGATTTATAGAAAATGCACAGACCCTGTTTGGTTAATCCTGTTCTTTCTCTTTTGGACTGGTTTGGTAAGTGTGTTGGCTGAGCAGGAGGGGAAGGGAAGAAGGAAGAGATTTAAATGAAATGATACTTGGAGATTTGAAGTCTAGTTCTAGTATCTAGAAGAACCTAGAACATGAGTCCTAAGGCATTCTGCACGGATAATTTTTCTGGTAATTAGATAAAAAAAAACTATAAATAGCAGTGCTCAACACAGTCTGTGGCATTTAATACATGTTTATTGTATTATTTTATGCTGTTGTGTCATATTGAATGGCTAATCCTGAGGAGTCTTATTGGAAATTTCCTGTGGCCTGAACTCGTGAAATTTTCTCCTAATGCCCTTGTGCCAGATCTTAATGAGAGACTCTCTCAGGGACACTGGCACTGGGGTTTGCCAAGTGATGATAAGGTCATCCAGTCTTCATTTCATTTTCTGTGGATGTATGCTTATCTTCTTACCACCTGAGATTCCTGACTGAGAAGCAGAGGTAATTCTCAGAAGGTGATTTGGGATTTACCTTTTTATTAAAAGGAAAAATGGAAATCGATGAAAAGAATCATGGAAGGCAGCCTGGCATATTAAGAAGCATGTTAGATTTGTTGTCAGAGCCATTTGAAATCTGCCTTTTTACCACTTGCTATCTCTGTGACCTTGAGCCAGTCACTTTAACTCTGAGGGTCTTAGTTTCCCTATCTGTAAAATGAGGGAATTGATCTAGATGGCCTCTGGGGTCCCTTACAGCTCTCCATCCACAATGCTAATTGTTACACATTTTTGATTACTCACTCATCTGGCAATTAAAACTGAGACAAACCCCGGGAGAGTGTCCAAGTGACTCTGGAGGGAGTTGGCCTGGTCACACACACCCTTTTGATATTTTGTGCCTGGAGCCAACTGTTAACAACGCCCTGGCCCTAGCTTTAAGGTGAATGGTACTGATTTCCCACTCTCCCCCACCCCTCCTAACACACACACCTGCCTCTAACCTCCTTTCCAGTACATTTGTAGAGGAGTTCCTGGGCCTTTGTCCAGCTAAGGAGAATTTGGTTCTGTCTTTAATCTTGACCAGCCCATATGTTTACAGGAAGGGTTTGTAGTATTACTGCAGAGGGTCCCTCTCTTTCTTCTCAAAGATCCACCTTGTGTAACTGGAAAGAGCTCTTTTTTATTCCTTGAAAACAAGAGGGACTAGCTTCACCTGGTTGGGACGTGCCACATCCTACCTAGTCAATGATTAATTCTGAAGGCAATCAAACAGCTTCCAAGGCCTGGGCACCTGAATGAGATTCTGGTTGCCTGGAGCCCAGGTCTGCATTGACTAAGGGCAGATGTCACTATTGTCCTCCTTTAGTGCTTGGAAAATCGATGTTTGTTGATTCTACTAATTGTCAGTGGTGCAGAGAGAAGAGGCCTGAATCGGAATTGGTACAGATCAAATCTGAGCACTCCCCACTATCTGGGTGACAGGTCAACAACATAACAATGCTTCAAGATTTACAAAGAGTTTTACATGTGTTATCACATTTGATTCTCACTGTGAAGTTGTTCCACCCCAATTTATAGAAGAGATGTTATTATTCCCACTTTTATAGATGAGGAAACTGAGGCCAGGAGGTTAAGTGATTTGACCAGGGTTGTACCGCTATGACACGCCTAATGGCAATATTTGATTGCAGTCAATATGCTCACTATCTGCCATGCCACTTACCTTCTTCCACCCTGAGCCTCGGTTTCTTCATCTGTAAAATGAGAAGGTTGGACTAGAAGATTTCTAAGCTCTCTGCTAGCTCTAAAGCTTTTATCATTCCATTGGGAGATGATATCATGACAAACAAGTGAATTGAATTTGAGTGAAGTCACCAGCTTCACTTTCTCCTCCAGAGCCAATTGGGTCCAGTGGCCAGATATGAATCAGGAAGACTGGAGATGACCCTGGATGAGGGACAGTCAGGTTAAGTGATTTGCCCAAGGTCACATAGCTAGTACATGGTCAAGTGTCTGAGACCTGATTCCAAGACCAGTGCTCTATCCATTGTGCCATGTTGCTGCCCTGAACAATTAGTATGGCACAGAGGAAAGAACACCAGAATCTAGATTCAAATTCTTACTTTTCTCATATGTAAAATTAAGGGGTTTTATTAGGTCCCCTCAGAAACCCCTTCCTGCTCTAATTCTACCATATAAACATAATATATGGAAATTAAAATATTGTATGTGACTGGAAAGTTTCAAGGGATCTGGGAGAGTTTTTGAACTGAGAGAGGGAAAAGTATTGATCTTCTAAGCTATGCAACATTCCTTATAGTTTGTCACTAATTTTCCCCACCAACTGTATGTCTTTTCACATTATTCTAGTGTGCCTGTTAACCTTTAAAGGCAAGTGGATTCTAGCACAGAGCTGCTTTCCTCTCACAAATGGTCACTTTAATAATAATCATCAAGTCCATTCTGGGTTCTCACTTTTCTAAGTCAAGCTCCAGGAAAAGGGCAAGCTGACTGTCTCAAAAGAAGGCATCAAGAGGAAAGTCATGAGGCCAGGAGAGAGGGAAACTGCTTGTAGAATCTACTACATCTCATAGGTGGGAGGAATTCATGACTTTGAATGGTCCTTCTCTTTATAAAAAGTCTTCTCTTCATAAATAAAATGTTTGCCTTACCCAGTCTTATTGTTGCTGAAATCAGATCAGTTCTTCCAAAGGAGAGAGAATCCTAGACATGGAAAAAACAAGAATTAGAAGGTAGAAGGGCAACTCTCATGTGGGTAATCTAGGAACAATTCAGAGAGAATTTTATCTATTATCCCTCATGGAAATTAATCAAAGAATAATAACCAAGACAATATGATATAATGCTTTAAAATTTGCAGAAGACTTTATGTAGATTTTCTCATTTGAGCCTTACAACAATCCAGAATTCTGGAGGTGAGTTTTATGAGAATAAGACTCAACTTTTTTTTTCAATTCTTAAAGAAAGATTTTATTTGAATTTTACAATTTTCCCCCATTCTTGCTTCCCTCTCTCCACCCCCCACAGAAGGTAGTCTGTTAGTCTTTACATTATTTCCATAGTATACATTGATCTAAGTTGAATGTGATAAGAAAGAAATCATATCCTCAAGGAAGAAAAATAAAGTATAAGAGATAGTAAAATTAATAAGATAATAGTTTTTTTTTTAATTAAAGGTAATTGTCTTTGGTCTTTGTTCAAACTCCACAATTCTTTCTCTGGATACAAATAGTATTCTCCATCACAGACAGCCCATAATTGTATCTGGCATTCTGAATCGCAGATACCCCGAAATTGTCCCTGGTTGTTACACTGATGGAATGAGCAAGTCCATCAAGGTTGATCATCACTCCCATGTTGCTGTTAGGGTGTACAGTGTTGTTCTGGTTCTGCTCATCTCACTCAGCATCAGTTAATGCAAATTCTTCCAGGTTTCCCTGAACTCCCATCCCTCCTGGTTTCTAATAGAACAATAGTGTTCCATGACATACATATACCACAGTTTGCTAAGCCATTCCCCAATTGAAGGACATTCAGATAAGACTCAACTTTACCCAGTGTTCTTGCGTTTTACCTAGGTGTTCATCATGGGCTATTCTGTGATAGCTGGGGCTGCAGAAAGACTGGTGTTTGGCTATGACAGCTATGGGAATGTATGTGGCAAGAAGAACTCTCCCGTGGAAGGAGCCCCTCTTTCCGGACAGGACATGACTAAAAGAAAGTAAGTATTTGTATCAATTTTTTTTTCTTTTTTCTTTCTGTCAGTTTTTTAAGTAGCTTTGAGATGGTTGTCCCTGATTCAGATAATGATGATGACAACTATTATATTTCTATAGCATTGCATGTTTTGCAAAGCAGCCATAGTTCATAGAATTATAAAGGAAAGGTGAAAGGAAATAATGTGCTATGTGTCAAAATATCTCATTTGATCCTTATAACAGTCCTGCAATGTAGGTGCCATATTATCCCCATTTCACAGTTGAGGCAGTGTCACACAATTAGTAAGTGTCTGAAGGTAGATTTGAACTTGGGTCTTCCTGACTCCAAGAATTCTATAGACCTCCCAGAATTCTATCTGCTGTGCCATCTAGTATTTAATTATGCATCATCAGATTGTAAATCTGATGACTGGAACCTCAAGTGCCATCTTCTCTATCCCTCTCCTTTTACAGATGATGAAACTGAGTCCCAAGGTGGTTAAATGTTTTGCCCAGTGATCATCAGAGACTAGATTCAAACTTAGATCCTATGACTCCAGGGTTCACAGCCTATCTATTAAATCTTATGACGCAGTAAATACTGGTTAAGCACCTACTAGTTGAAGACCCTATGTTTACACAGGAGTTAAAAAGGTGAAAAATTACCCAGAAATTCTGACATTTCAGAGCTGGGAGGGAATTCAACTATCTTGTTCATATCCAATCCAAAAGGAACCCCAATTATAAGACTCCCTATAAGAAGCATAATAAAAATAATAGCAATTATTAGCAATAAAAGATTTGAGGCAGACTACCTCTAGACCTCCAAGGAAGAGAACCCATTGCCTTCTAAAGTAGTCCATTTGATTAGACACAGATCTTATCCTCAAGGACCATACAGTCTGATGGGGAGAGAGGTGAGATATCTTAGTAGAATACTAGGTAGAATATGAGCAAATGCAAAGGAGAGGTTGAGGGAAATATTGAGGACAACTGCATAGAGAGAATAATGTCTGAGAATAGACCTCAGTATGAGCGTTTTTTAGACACAAAATAGAACAAGTAAGTCCAATGTGACTCTCACAACAGGAAAGGAAAGTTGGACTCAATTAAAAGGGCTTTGAATATCAGTTTAATAAGGACATTGTATTTTACTCCATAGAGACTGGGGGAGCTATTAAACATTCTCAAGTACAGAAAAATAGTGTGATCAGATCTGTATATTCAGAATATTATTGTGATGATGTGAAGGATGGATTGGAGATGAGAGAGATTACAGATAGACCACCAAAAAATCATTTCTAACTTTAGTCTTTAACAGTGATGAAGACCTGAATAGAGCAAGTAGATGAGGATTATAAAGGAGAGGATAGAGCAGAGAGAAAAACCATGATTCAGCATGTAGGGAATGAAAGAACCAAAATAAATCTAATGTTTGGGGCTTGTATGTCTGCAAGTTTGGTGACACCATCAATAGAAATGGAAAAATTGGGAGAGACATGACAGTTGGAAGAAATCTCAGCAGTTATTTTGTTCAATCTATGCCCCCCCAAAGAATTCCACCACAACATAGCCCAACCAGGTCTTCCTTTGTTTGAAGATCTCCATTGATGGAGAGTTTACTACATTTCAAGTATATATCCCCAGGCAATTCATTCCTCTTTGAACTAGTTCTAATTGTTTTTTAAAAAAAGGTTTTTTTGCTTGCCCTTTGGGGCCAAATAGATAAAGTCTAATCTTTCTCTTTCACATGGGAAGAAGATTTTTTCTTTGGGAAGATGATTTCTCTTTGGGGCAGACTGAGTTTGAAATATCAAAGGGATATCTGAATGAGGATGGTTCAACATTAAATTGGAAAAACAAGATTAGAGTTTAATGAAGAGTTTGGGAGTAAAGATAGATTTGAGGTTTTTATGAATAAATAGCCAGGAGACTAGAATAGATTACATGCCCCCCAATAATATGAACAGAAGAAAAGAAAATAGCACATGAATCTACAAATTATGTACAACTTGCCATTCCTTTTAAAAAAATTCAACTGTGTCTGACTCTTTATGACCCCATTGGAGGTTTTCTTGACAAAGATATTCTCAGTGTCAATATAACTAAAAAGGAAAATGATCAATGTTTGCAGTGGATGTGGGAAAACTGGGACACTAATGCATTGCTGGTGGAGTTGTGGTCTTATACAATCTTTCTGGAGAACAATCTGGAATTAAGCCCAAAGGGCAATAAAACTGTACATACCTTTTGATCCACCAATACCACTATTAGGTCTGTATCCCAAAGAGATCACAAAAAAAGGATAAAAGAACCACATGTACAAAAATATTTATAGCAATTCTTTTTTGTAGTGGCAAAAAATTGGAAATTGAAGGGGATACCCATCAGTTGGGGAATGGCTGAACAAATTGTGGTATATGAATATGATGGAACACTGTTGAAATCATGAGGGTCAAGGCTTTAGAGTAGCTTGGAAAGACTTGCAAGAATGGATGCTGAGTGAGCAAAAGCAGAAGAATATTATACAGATTAATAGCAACATTGGGTGATGATCAACTATGATGGACTTGTTCATTTCAGCAGCAGTATAATAATTAAAGACAATTCTAAGAGATGTGATGAAAAATACCATTCATATCCAGAAAAGGATTTTAGATGTAAACCAAAACTTACTATCTTCAATTTCTTTTTAAATTGTCTTATATATATATTGTTTTTCTCTCTCTCTAATACTTTTTTCCCATTTCTACTTGATTCTTCTTTCACAGCATGATAATATGGATATAGTTTTAGCAAGGTTATACATGTCTAGCCTATATTAGATTACTTTCTGTCAGGGGAATGGGGGAGAGAAGGGAGAGATGGAGAAAAATGTGAAATTCAAAACCTTGCAAAAAAAATGACTTGAAAACTACTGTTTTCAGTTGGAAAAATAAATAATTATTTTTTTTAAAAAGGAAGGGACAGCAGAGAAGAGAGGTAAGTTGAGTTTCCAGAGAAAGAAATGATAAATAGAAGTATGCATAAAATTGTATACACACACATTTGTGTCTAATGATAGCCATCTGGGGAGCAGGGAAAAAAGAAATTTACATGATAATTTTATTATGTTTTTAAAAGGAATGACAAGTTTTACATGATTTATGGATTCATATGCTATCTTTTTTTATTATATTAAGCATTAAATAAAAACAATTTTTGTTTAAATGTTTTTATTTAAAAAAAAATTAAAGACCTCCATGGCACAACTTCTTCCCAGCAGTTAGGTTTTTAGTTAGATCAATTACAATACAATTACAACCAAGAAATTTTTTCTGATTTAACTAAAAAAAGGGGGTGAGGGGGTGCATTTCAAACAAGGTTAAAAAAAATATGCTTTTAAAAAACCTTTAGAGAAGCAATTGCCAACAGAACTTTCACATATTGGCATCCAATTTCCTGCCATCAAACGCAATGCAGAGACGCAGGGAGTGCTGAGAAATGTGCTCCAATACAAGGTGTACAGATGAGGTAATTTACAACACAGAAGTTGTTACATAAAAATTTTTTTAAAAAAGCTTTGGGGGATGTTCACAAAGGGTAAGGGAAAGAAGAACCACAGAAATTAACCCAAAAGAAGAGGGCAGGGATTTGTGAAAGTCACCTCATAAAAAGTTAAAGAGCAAGGATTCATCAGAAGTCCTTGGAACTAGATGTTCCAGATAAAAGCATAGATTTAGAGCAAGGAGGGACCTTAGAAGCCATCAAGCCCAGCCCATCATTTTACAGATGAAGAAACTGAGAATGAAAGAAGTTAAGCCCTGGGTCACAGAGTTCTTAATTGTCTTTAGGCAGGATGTGAACTTAAATCTTTCTGATTCCTGGAAGGGGCAATTAGGCAATACAGTGTATAGAGCACTGGATTTGGAATCAGAAAGACTCAACTTCCTAACTTCAAATCTGCCTTCAGATATTTACTAGCTATGTGATCCTGGACAAGTCACTTAACCCTGTTTACCTCAGTTCCTCATCTATAAAATGGGTTAGAGAAGGAAATGACAAATCACTCCATTATCTTTGCCAAGAAAACCTCCATTTCGGTCATGTAGAGTCAGACACAATTGAAAAAATGACTCAACAGTGATAACAAACAACAGCTTCCTGACTGTGACTCCAATCCTTTAACTCACTGGTCAAGGAGACTCATGAAGGAGGTTTTTGGATTGGAGAATTAGGAAACCATTGATGACCAGGGAAAGAACAGTTTCAGGAAAATGGGGATAGAACCTTATTTAGGGGATGAAGAATGAGTGAGCAAATGATTTTTTAAAAATTGAGGTAGCTAACATAAACATCATTCCCACCCCCCTAGGATTTTGACAGTAAAGGGAAGAAGAGGGTACCATAAGTTGAGGGGGTAGTGATGGAAAAGGGAATTTGATCAAGAGAAATTTATGGGGTGGGTTTTTTTGATTATTTTAATAGGAGATCTGAGTGTATTGGTAGGCAGAAGGAAAGGATTATAACTGGAGTGATTTTTTAAACTCCTCCATCCCTATCAGCAACCTAGAGTAGCATTGAAGTGGTTGAGAGGGAACAGCAAATGTTTCTGAATGTCCAATCTCAGTCACATGAATTTTGCTCTACCCGGACCAAGTCCTAAATGTAACTCTACAATGGACTTTTTGAATGCAAGAGAGGATAGCCACGTATGGTACTGTCCTGCTCAAATTGTGTACATGTTTGTAGGTCTATTTGTTTGTGTGGCTGTTGATCCTTTCTGCTCCATCTCTTCCCCCTCTTCCCCACCCCCACTTTCCCCTCTCTATAGAAAGTTATCATGGGAAAATTTACTTGCACTCACTCAAGTTTAAAATATATTTTGTTTTAGTTTGAGACCTTTGATTTCATTCATGTGGGGAACTGCCAGCAGGAAACTCCTTCTTAAGATGCAGAGCAGCATCTCACTTGTCATTTATGGTTGTAGGAAGTTTCCAGGAGCATTTAGAGGAGAGGTGACTTGCCCCCTCTCCTCCAGTAATGTGATTACATTATCAATCTATGTAAGAGGCAAGATCTGAAGGTTGGCCTTATTTCAACTCCATCATGCTGCCTCTCTCATCAGTTATTTTAATTAATTGTTTTAATCAATCTACAAACATTTATTAAGCACCTACTATGTACTAGCTATTGAAGACAAAAACCCAAAGAATGAAACAATTCCTCCTCTCAAGATTATGTTCTCATGAGGGAGAAAACAAGTCCATATATGAGTATATTTTAGGCAGCTGACCATGAACCACGTCCAGGTTCTGTTTATCAGCTTCTGCTCTAGACCACATACTCTTAGGGTCCAAAGGATCTTAGTGATCATCTAAGAGAAGAGAAACAAACATTTATTAAGTGACTATTGTATGCCAGATATCCCAAGCACTTTAGATATTTTATCTCATTTGATCATCAAAACAACCCTAGGAAGTAGTTGTTACGATTATTTCCATTTTAGAGTTAAGGAACCTGAGCCAAACAGAGGTTAAATAACTTGCCAGGGTCACACAAACACTGAGTGTCTGAGGCTAGATGTGAACTCTGACCTTCTGATTCAAAATCTGATATGCTTTCTGCTGTATAAATCCTTTTAAAGAAATCATTCAGTCATGTCCAACTCTTTGGGACTTCATTTGGAGTCTTGCTGGCAAAGATACTGCAGTGATTTTCCATTTCCTTCTCCAGCTCATTTTACAGATGAGGAAACTGAGACAACCAGGGTTAAGTGACTTGCCAGGATCCCAAATGTCTGAGGTTGAATTTGAACTCAGGTCTTCCTGACTCCAGGTCTAGCACTCTAGCCACTTTTCCACAAATACTTTAAAGGTTGCAATTAAGAATTAATAAGAAAAATGACCTCAAACTTAATTCTCTTCTCCCTTCTTCCTAGACATGTATTCTTTATGAATTCCTGTAATCTGGAAAACAAAGACCTCCAAATCAATTCCATTGCTCTCTGCGTATCTAGTTGCCCTGAAGAACAATTAGACACTCTGGAGGACGTCCAGCTCTTTGCCAAGAACAATGGTAGGGCTAACCCTTCCCTTGCCCATTTGAAACTTGAGAAGTGTGACATGGCAGTTGTCTTCATGGGGGGGATAGGGGGTGAGTTGAGTGTCTTGGGGTGTTTTACTTTTTGGCTGTGGTTCCCTTGCATTGGATAATAGAGGCAATAGGTTTCTACAGCTTGTCCAATTTCATCCAGGTATATCTGGATTTATCTGAAACTTTAACTGCTCTTTGTGCTTGAGGCTGTGAAACATTTCTTTCCCTCATAAAGAATGCCACCATTCAAGTGGAAGTGCAAGATAAAACTGATTTATTATTGGGAAGGATGGTGGGGTGGGAAGTATGTTAATTCAGAGAAAAAGGAAGGTGAGAGAAGTCCCTGCCTGCCTCAGCACTATACTGATTCTCATGAAGTTTGCAGTCCACTAAACCTTCCGATCTTTTCCCGCCTCAACAAAATTGCTATTTAACCATGGCCCCAACTCTAAAGATTGCATTCTTCTTACTGCACAACTTAGCTGTGCTAAAACCTACCATTATTACTGGGTTATATTTTTAAAAACTAGTAAAATGAAGCATAATGAAACCCAGAAAAAAAATTCATTAATACATCCATGGGTAGGGGCAGCTAGGTGGCACAGTGGATAAAGCACCAGTCTTGGAGTCAGGAGGTCCTGAATTCAAATCTGAATTCAGACAATTAATAATTATCTAGCTGTGTGACTTTGGGCAAGATACTTAACCCCATTGCTTGCAAAAACCAAAAAAGTAAAAAGAAAGAAGTCCATGGGTAGAGGGAGCATCTCAACAGACTCAGAACCCTGATCAGCAATCATCCTCAACCTCTCTTCCTAGCTCAGGCTCACTCACTCATTCTATTTCATCCACAATTCAGTAAAGGGCATAATCAATTCTCGGAATAAGATGTGTGTGTGTGTGTGTGTGTGTGTGTGTGTGTGTGTGTGTGTATTTGCAAGGCAATGGGGTTAAGTGGCTTGCCCAAGGCCACACAACTAGGTAATTATTAAGTGTCTGAGGTCGGATTTGAACTCAGGTCCTCCTGACTCCAGGATCTGTGCTCTATCCACTGCGCCACCTAGCTGCCCCCAGAATAAGATATTTGACACTAATTGGAAGGAGGAACTACCATCTTCTTGAGATTTATAGAGAAAATTTCCTGCAGGGCAGGGGTCAGCCTACCTCACAGAAACACAAGTAAAACTTAGAACCCACTATACTCATCAGATTCTTTTCTCCTCTGTTTTGTGCTTTTAGGTTCCTTCCTATGTGTTTATAACTTGAATTCTGTCAACTATACCCAAAATCCAAATGCTGCTTCATTGTGTCCCAAACTACCCATTCCGCCAAGGTAAGACATTGTCTAGATTAGTCATAGCCATCAGAGTGGAAGCTTTGGAGCTAGAAGACCACCAGCTAGTCCAACTTACACTTTTACAGATGAACCTTCGGTAAATATCAGAGTAAGAATTTTGGTCTTTTTTTTTTTAGGTTTTTTTGCAAGGCAAATGGGGTTAAGTGGCTTGCCCAAGGCCACACAGCTAGGTAATTATTAAGTGTCTGAGACGGGATTTGAACCCAGGTACTCCTGACTCCAGGGCCGGTGCTTTATCCACTATGCCACCTAGCCGCCCCTAGAGTAAGAATTTTATTCGCATTCCTCTTCAAAGCCAGCACACAGCTCAGATAGTATGCCTGAATTTATATTTCATTTCAAGAGGTATCAAACGCAAACAAAAATAGAGAACACTCACCCATGCAAAAGGATCCCTGCAGGCTGCATAATGACAAAAAGCATGTTAATATTATCTTCTACAGTATTTTTATTTATTATGTTAAATATTTCCCTTTAATCTGGTTCATACCCCACTTGGGAATGTTAGGGGCAGAAGTTTGGCACCTCTGATCTAATCCATCTTTTCATTTTACAAATGCATAAAATGAGAACATGAAGTGACTTATCCAAGGTCATACTACAGGAAACAGGCAGATCCAGGGCAGGTGGTAGACTAGATTTTTTTTTTAGGTTTTTGCAAAGCATATGGGGTTAAGTGGCTTGCCCAAGGCCACACAGCTAGGTAATTATTAAGTGTCTGAGGCTGAATTTGAACCCAAGTACTCCTGACTCCTGGACCGGTGCTCACTGCACCACCTAGCTGCCCCTCAGATTCTTTATTTATTTCCATTGTGCTACAATAGCAATTCTTTTCAGGACCCTTTTATACTCTTAAAAACTGAGCACACCAAGATTTTGGTTTATGTAAACATCTATTGATATTTACCATCAAAATTAAAAGTGATTCAAATTTAAATATTTATTTTTTAATTTGTTAAAAATAATCATTACAAACCAATATGTGACACCATAAACAGTATATTGTAATGAAAGTAACTATACTTTCTAAAAGAAAAAAATTTTAAAGAGAAGAATGGCATTGTTTTACATATTTTTATAATACTTTTTAAGGTCTAGCTTAATAGAATATTATCCAGGTCCTCAAAACTGCTTCTGCATTCAAACTTTTGCAATCTGTTATTTTAGTTGAAATATATAAAGAAAATCTGACCTCAGTCAGCTATGTAGTTGGAAAAGGAAAAAGTATTTGAATATGCAATTAGAGTCTTGTATTATGAGAACATTATTACTTTGAGGACCCTGAAAGGCCCCTAGAACTCTAGGGGTCTGAGGACCTCACTTTGAAAACTTTTACACTACAATATTTATTGACTGCCTACTTGAGGCAGGCCTTGTACTTGATACTTTGAAAAGATACAGAGAAATATGTCCCCTTGCCCTCAAGGAAAAGTTAAATGATAGTAATAACTAGGGGAGCACCAGACTGCAAGGAGCAATGTCTGGTTTAGGAATTTAGAAAACTGAGTTCAAGAAGAGTAAGTTTCGTGCCTAAGGTTGCCCAGCTAACCTAAAAGGAGTTAAATCAAACCATTAGGCAACAAGATTTTGGATAGAAAAAGGTGAAATAAGGTCATCCTGTGAACCAGGGCTGGGAAGGAGAGAACCATCTCCCCCTCTTCCCTATGATAATGCCTGCTGAGCATCAGAGATAATAAATGCCACATTTGTTTTGCTCAAGGCCACTTTATTTATAGGCACACCCCACTATACAGTTACCTTGAACAATGTTATTTCACAATGGCATCATAAATATATTATTACCTCATTTAGGGCTTAGATCCAAGCCAATCAAAGGAGATTGATTTTTGGTTACAAAAGAGTTCAGTTTGAGAGGTGTAGATGATATTTCTATCAGAAATGATTCTAAAAGGGGTCAGTAAGACCTTTTTTTTTCCTTCAGAAGGGAAGATTGTCCAAGAAATGCTTACTGGAAAAATAAAAAACCAAATGGATAGGATGTCTTTGAAGATCAGACTATAAGATGTAGATGCTGGTGGATATTATTGTAGTGTGATGGGTATTGTTGTAGTGTGATGGGTATTGTTGTAGCATGATGGCCAGTGAGGTGGCACAATGGATAGAATCCAGGACCTAAAGTCAGAAAGACTCATTTTCCTGAGTTCAAATCTGGCCTCAGATACTTACTAGCTGTCTGATCTTGGGCAAGTCACTTAACCTTGTTTGCCTCAGTTTCCTCGTCTATAAAAATGAACTGAAGAAAATGGCAAACTACTCTAATATCTTTGCCAAGAAAGCCCCAAATGGTCTTTTCACAGAGAATCTGACACAACTGAAAATAACTAAACAACAACAAACATTGAGCTAAGCTAAGAAAATTAAGACATCCCAGCTTTCAAGAAGCTTACATGCTAATGGGGGAGACAACATATATGGAAAGCTTCAGCTGCAAGTCAGATAGAAAAGATCTACATCATTGGGGTACAGTGGCAAAGTAGATGGGTAATACTGTTATTTACCCTGAAGAATTATATACATTTCTGATGCTGAGCCATTTGACAGTGCTAAGATTTTAGGGGATAAGAACTTTCTTTTCTGGGTCTCTAACAGATATGGTTTAAATACTTGAAGGTGTAATTAATTGGGTTGCTTCCCAGGATTTAGCTGTAGACAGTGGTCTGGAAGCCTTGCTATTGCTTTTAGGGTCTTGACCTGAATACTATGGGGTGTGAGGAAGATGAGTAGTCAAGATGAAGGTGGTAGTTCAGCTTTCCTGGCCTAAGCTGCCTCCTGTCTCTTGTCTTTTCTTCAGGGGGCCTTGCTATTTTGCTTCAGGTCGTCTGGCTTGCCTGTCTTGTAAGTGGCAATTGGTTAGCCTTTAGTGAAGATGATTAGCCCATTGTCAACAGGAGTTCCTTTCCTGAAGGATGGTTGTACTGCCCCTCTGAGAGGGCTGGGCTGGAAGTAGAATCGGGGGACTTATACTAAAATGCTCATTAGAGACAGATATAATAATTTTATATTTATAATATTTTTTCTCTTCAGTGATGACTGTTGAGGGACTGGGCTAGAAGTAGGTCTGGCAGTTTAGAGGACACTATTATTGCCAAGGCTCTTTGGTTCATGATCCTGGGCCAGCTCCACTAGAGGTAGGATCTGAATCCAAGCTTCCTGGTTTTGAGGCCACCTTTCTATTTACTATGCCAAATTGTATCTCAATTCCAAGTGCTTCACTAAAATCTAGCTAAACTATATCAATACCATTCCTTTAATCAAGGTAATTCAAGTACCCATGTCAAATAAACAAATGTGACATTCTCCATAAAGTTCATGCTGGCTCTTTGTGATCACTGCTTCCTTTTCTATGTATTCATTGACCCTCCCTTTAATAGCATTTTATAAATTTTTTAACTTTTCTATAGTATACAGATCTTACTCTCTTTTCTTTTTTGAAAAATTGAGGTATTTGCCTTTTTCAGTCCTGGGATGCTCCTTCTGCTCTCCATAATATTTCCTTCTTAAGAAGAAAGTTTTATTAATACCCATTGATTTTGCAGCACAGGCAGATTTAGATATATGCCCTTCCCTTTGCATTGCTCCTACCACCACCAAAAAACAGGTTCCATACTCTTTGAAAGATCACTTCCAGTAATTCTATCTCTCAGCTTTTTGGATCCATGAGAATATAAATCATTTGCCTGCTAACTTGGAGTCATCATGAACACTTAAGGCCCCTCCTATGATCTTCCTATTTATTTTGAGTTTCAATCCTCTTTTAGTCATTTTTATTCTGTCATTTCATCTTCTCAGAGAGAACAGAAGCAAAAGTAGAAGTTGAAGAGTTCTGCCTTCTCCCAATCTGATGTCGTTATGCTATGCACTCAGAGCTATAATCATCCCCTCTCACCCTCATAATAGCTAAAAAAGACCTCTACATTCTATTTGTTTGAAATATCTAAGAAATATCTATATTTTAAAGAGACCAAGTACTTCATAGGCTTCAATAAAAAGCTCAACTGAAATTTCAGTAGAATTGGAGGTCAAAAATGACTGTTGTTCTTGTGCTATTTCTTTTAGCACCATTTGTCCTCAGTAAATTTTAGAGATGGGGAGAACTGTTGGCAGGAGAGCAATCAACCCCATTCCTCAGGAATGTCCTCTTCTAAGGATCTGAGTCTTCCCTGAGATATCAAACATACATTGTTGAAATATAGCCATACTGGGGAAGAAAATAGCAAGTGTCTAAAGATCACAGCAAAGTTATACAACAGCTGAAGACAAACAAAAGTAATGCTCCTTGTAACTGAAGCTGGTGAAGTAATTGGAAGAGAATGGAAATTTTAAAGTTGGAATTTAACCAGGTTTAACTGAACTTGCTCTTTTCATTGAATATGGAATCTGAACACATGAGAATTTGGGGCAACAATCTTGGTTTTTTATTTGTATTTACTCAGTTATAAACAATAACCATCACCAAAATCTGCAATATCAGTACACAAATTTAAGGAATGAACTCTTTTTTTTATTTTTAAAGATTTTATTTAGTTTTACAATTTTTCTCCCAATCTTACTTCCCTCCCCCCACCCCTCCATGGAAAGCAATCTGTCAGTCTTTATTTTGTTTCCATGTTGTACATTGATACAAATTGAGTGTGATGAGAGAGAAATCATATCCTTAAGGAAGAAACAAAAAGTATAAGAGATAACAAGATCAGACAATAAGATATCTGGTATTTTTCCTAAATTAAAGAGTCCATAGTCCAAGTCCATAATTATTTCTCTGGATACAGATGGTATTCTCCATTGCAGACAGCCCCAAATTGTCCCTGATTGTTGCACTGATGGAATGAGCAAGTCCATCAAGGTTGATCATCACCCCATGTTGCTGTTAGGGTGTACAATGTTTTTCTGGTTCTGCTCATCTCGCTCAGCATCAGTTCATGCAAATCCCTCCAGGCTTCCCTGAATTCCCATCCCTCCTGGTTTCTAATAGAACAATAGTGAGGAATGAACTCTTAACAAAAACTATTATTAGCATTTAACAGAGTAGAATAAAAAAATATCAATGATGTGATAAATGTTTTTGCTTTGTGTCCTTAACCATATCTGTTTGAAGTCATGCTGCTGGGGGGCTGGGAGGGGCTCTCTTTTCTTTGACTGATCCTGTGATTTCTTCACTCTAGGGATATCATAGAGGGTATATAGATAGCACAATAGATAGTGTGTCAGGAGGACCTGAATTCAGATGCAGCCTCAGTCATCAGCAGTATGTCCCTGGGCAAGTCATTTTATTCTGTTTGCCTTTGTTTCCTCATCTGTAAAATGAGCAGCAAAAGGAAATGGAAAACCCTTTCCAAATCTTTGCCAAGAAAATTCCAAATGAGGTCATGAGAAGTCAGATACTACTTGGAGATCTCAGTCAAAAACTCCCATGCAATTTATAAAAACTTATGAAGAATTACCTTTGACTCACTTTTCTCTTTTCTTAGAGATGTGATAGCAGCTTTCATCTGTATAGTATTTTTTAATGTCTACAAAAGTGCTTATTTGATCCTAACAGCAATCCTGTGAAGTAGTTGCTATCCCCATTGTTACAGATGAAAACTGAGGCTCATAGAGATCTAGTGACTTGCCCAGCATCCCCCAGCCTATTAAGTATGGGATATGGAATTCAGATACAAGTCTTTCAGATTCCATCCCCTATGACCTGTTACGGGTAAGCAGGTAGCTTTTTTTCTGCTTATTAGACTTGGAGAGTTTAAATTCAAAACAAAACAAAACCAAGTCAAAGTTAAAGTTCAGGTGGATATCTTGCCGGAATGTTGTATATCATGTATTGTAGCTATCCCATGAAACCACTGATCCTGTAAACACGTAGCCTCTTAATGTTGACTCATTAGATGAAGACTAAGATGAACAAATGCCATTCCCTGCCTACTGACTGATTGACATTTCTTAACCTGAAGGGGACCAAGATTATCTCCCCAATTCTGTCCTCTTTTGTACTCAAGGGAAGTGGGGAATTTTATTTTGGATTGTTCTACTAATGTGGTTTTCTCCCCCCTTTTTCTGAGAGGTAAAAAAATCTTATCCTGGCTTAATGTTGGCAAGACTGGGAGACTGTAAAACTTGAGATGTTTGGCTGTGGCACCAAAGAACATTTTCCAAATACCTCTCTCTGAATAAACCAATTGTTTCTTCTCACTTTATCGGTCACTGGGATGGCTGATACACCCATTCCAGCAATGTCTGAGGATCAAGGACGCCCTCCAGGTTGTACAGACACAAAATCAGTAATGGAAGCATGGCTCAGCAGATAATGCAAGCTCGTGGTACCTATTTTACATTATCCATGTGCATTCAGTGCTGTGTAGGATTCTCAATTTTAAGTTTACAAATCAGGGGACTAGGAGTTTTGGTTTTTTCATTGTTTATAACTTATGGATACCTTATTTGTATACAAGTGATTCCTATTATATGCTATTAGGATTTCTGCTTTTCACAATCAGCAGGTACTTTTCCAGTACCTGCCACATTCAAGACAGCCCATATGAAAAGCAGTTCAGTGTAGTGAATAGAATGCTCATCTTTGAGTTGTAGGTTCAAATCTAGCCTCTCACATTTACTAGCTGTATGACGCTAGGCAAACCATTTAAATTTTAGGTGTCTGGCCACTCTTAGACCTTTGTTATTTGGGGTCATTTTGCTACCAAAGAATCCCCTGGGATTGTTTCTTCATTTGTCCTACTATTAATCTGTGCTGCAAAGAATGGAGGGAGAAAAATTTGGCAGTCAATTGGGCTTGCACTCAGCTACCCTTATGTAGAAAAATAATGGGCTGCTAGGAACCTGGGAAAGTTATTTGTGAGGATGGGATTCAAGGAATTTATGGTCCATGAAAGATAAGGTAAGAAGATAACATCTTCCAGTTCTTGCTTTTTCAAAAAACATCCTTGGGAGAACAATCTTTTCTCTGCACCCCTCCCTTCAACTCTTCTTCTGAAGAGAGATCATGTTTTGGGGAGGAACCAGTGGTGCCTTCCTTGAGGCCATATCTGTCCTGGGGATGTTGCACTGTACTAACTTTTTTTTGTTCCTGTCCAATTTCTTATACTTTCAGATGTTCTGTTTTTGCAGGAGGGAGCTACCAGTACTTCTGTGTTGTAACTCCTCCAGTGTCATAGTGGGCTCCAGGTGCATCAGTGAGGACTCTTTGAGGCAGACTTCAGGGACCTTCTGGTATATGTTGACTCCCATGGTAAACAGGTCTGGGTCCTTACATCCACCTGAGTCCTACAAGGACTCTGTGGACAGGGCTTTCCCTCACTTTATTACCAACTTCTCAGTGTATCCCTGAGAGTAGTAGTAGCAAGCAGCAAGTTTATCCCAGAGACCAGCAGTAGGAAGGAACCCCACAAGATGCTTCCACTCCAGGTGCTTCTAAAGATATGTTGTGTCACTCTCTGTAGGTCTTATCTACTATGTCATCATTAGGTGTAGAGTACCCAAACTGGAAATTTTCTATGCTAACTGTTAAGTGGAAGCTACAAATGATAGAATTCAGAGATACAAATGATAGGATTCCTAACTTCGAGGAGCTTACACTCTGTTATAACATGGACACAGGGGTGGCTAGGTGGTGCAGTGGATAGAGCATCAGCCTTGGAGTCAGGAGTACCTGAGTTCAAATCTGGCCTCAGACACTTAATAATTACCTAGCCATGTGGCCTTGGGCAAGTCACTTAACCCCATTGCCTTGAAAAAAAAATCTAAAAAAAAAACGGACACAAATACGTATAGTACAGGAGAAACTGAAGAAGGAGAGAGATCTCATAATGGGAAAATCAGGGAGGCATCACTGAGGAGAAGATAGCAGCTGTGCAAACTATTTCCCAGTGAATCTGGTTAAAATTTGTTTTAGTTTGAAAAAGGAAAAGTGAAGTGATATGGAAATGAACAAGCTAGTCTCTCTCATCTTAATACTGCTTCTTCTTCAGAGGCTTCACCAATCAATCAATCAACAAATCTCTGAGTCCTTTCCATGTATAGCCTCAGCACTTTGTGAGGCACACTCCTTACCTGGGAGAAGTCTATTATAAGACTATTATAAGTCTATTATAATTATATGATGATATACTATATATTATATAATAATATAAGTATATTATATGACTATATAAGTATTATAAAGACTGGTACTGAATAAGATAGTAGATAAAAGAATATTAAAATCATGCCACTGGGACAGTTAGTATGTGACAAGGTGCTTATTATACTACACAGACAAGTGTATCAAAGAACTAGAGAAGGGGAAAATGAATCTTACCTCAAGTAACCAAGGAGGTTCCTATATCCTCATTCTTGCTCCTTTCCACCTGAAATGTATGGCATTGAAAAGTCCTTAACTTTCTTTGTCTGGTTCCTGGGTCATTTGGGTTGGTAGTTTCTCTTCTGGCCCTCTCTGTATTCTCCTTTCTTCTCACTAGTGACTTGGGCAAGGAAAAACCTCTGCTTCAGGGAATCTGCCTGACAGAGGCCATATATGGTGATCACAGATGTAAGAATTAAGACAAGTTTGTGGTCTGAAGAGCAGAGAGAAGTAATAGTTCTGCTGGAGAACTTAACTGTGAGACATCTATAACAAGTGATTTAAAATGTGCCCTCACAAAATCCTCTTGACCACCAGTCAAGTCAATAAAAATTTATTATGTCTATCTCAAGCATTGGACATATGAACAAAGGTAAAAACCAGTCTTGGTTTTGAAATCTAATGATGTGAGCTAAGTCAGGATATGATGGTTCAATTTGTGTATTTTGTGAAATATAAAGAAACACTTTCTCAGAGATCTTCCCCATCCTTTGGCAGACTCATTTATAGTCATAATTAGTAAAGTATGGAAACTTGACTATAGAAAATATTATTTAAACAACCAAAAAAAAAATCCCAAACCCATTCACGTTACATGATCAAAGATCTGTATAAAGGGAATAACAAGTTCTAGGAAGAAAATCCCCATCTGGGTAATTGGGAAGTGTGAGAAGACATCCTCAGCTTTCATGGTCAATGTCATGACCAGTGGATATCTTATCTCCTGTCTCTGCTCTCTTCTTACCCATCTTCCTCACCGCCCCCCCCCCCCCAAACTTCATCCAACACTTTAAGTTTTTTTCTTCCTAGACTTGTAATCATGATCCCTTCCCCTGGGGAGCTTTCTCACTTGTCCCTGGACATTTTCAGGAGGAGCTACAAAAAAAAAATGCTTTTCAGGAAACTAATGCTCTTCTCAAAGTTAAATAACACTGATAAGAACCTGGGGAAAGGAAGATTATGCCAACAGCAGAGAGAACATTGATTCTGGAGGGAGAGTCACAGCTCTCCTCATGCTCCAATGCAACTTCCAGATTCTCCCTTTGCTGCCATCATTCATCAAATTTACTCCATTAAAATATTATTACCCAAGTCACATTCAAGAAGCAGAAAGGCAGCATAGTAGATAAGAGTTCTGGACATGGAGTTAGGAAGACCTGACTTCAAATCCAGCCTCAGATGCTTCCTAGCTGTGTCACCCTGAGATAGTCACTTAACCCTTGGCTGCCTCAGTTTCCTCATCTGGAAAATGTATCTAATAATAGCACCCACCTCTCAGGGTAAGTTGGGAGAATCAAATGAAATACCATTGTAAAGCCTTTTGCAAATCTTACAACACCATAGAAATGCTAGCTGTTGGTATTGTTCATTGTTGACTGGACTCCAAGTTCTTCTTAAGGAATTCAATACCTGTCTCTTTGTCTTCTCTTCCCCAACTCCTGTCCTTAATGAAGCACTTCAGTATTGGTCTTGTTGCTCCCTCTTATTTCCTTAGTCTTTTGGTATCCTGTGATACACACATGAACACACTGTGCTTTGGGATCCCTTTAGGAACCTTCTCAGAGCTCCAATAATGCCCTAAGAATAAGGTTCAGCAGTTACTGAGCTTCAATGATCGAGGGAGTTTGCTTATCTAGGAAGTGTTTATGCTAATTAAATCACAAAAGCAATGCTTATTCTCTATGAAATTTTTACATATACATACATACACATATATGTAACTTATCAAGTTCTAAGGACAAAATTGTTCAGGGTCTTCTGTACTTCTTGTTGTCTTAATGTAAAATTTTAAAATGTTTCATTGATCCCTTTTGGGGTGATACCCATTCCCTCTACCCCTTTCTTTGTCCTCCACCCCCTTCAAATAGATATCCTCCCTTATTCCATGTATAAAGTCAAGGAAAATAAGTCAACACATTGACTACCTCTGCAGATGATAGTATATTGAGTGATCTTTTTGTGTTATTGAATAGGGTGGAGAAAGAAGCAAGAAAAAAGAATGAGGAAGGAGAAAAGAAGTCAGACAAATGGTTTGGGGGTTCAGCGATTTCATTGTTAAGAATGAGATAGGAAAGGGAGAAAGAAGAATAAATACAAGACCAGATAGAAAATGCAGCCTAGACTGGTTTGCAGATATTTCAGTGCCCCTTAGGATGTGAATGAACTTAACATGAAAAGGAGACAGTCAGGCTCAGGGTCAGGTGAGTTTTAATAGTTGGTGCCCTGGGGGTACCAACTCTGGCTGCACCGAACAGAATAAAAAAAAAACTGAGCAGTTTGTATAAAGAGAGAGCCTGGCCATGGCATCATTTATGCCAGCAACTGTCTTCCTTGTTTATTCATTCATTGACTCTATATTAAACACCAGTATATATTACGAGTTCCTAATTTAGTACATCAAACTCTTATTGAATACTTCCTATTTGCAGCATGTTGAGGATACAAAGGCAAAAACATACCAACCCCTGTCTTCAAGGACCTTACCGTTCTTCTGGGGTATGCAGATAAAGGCAAGGTAGTCTGAGGAAGCAGATTGGGAAGATTATGGAAGGTTTCTTAAAATCAAGCTTTGTAGGGAAGACAAGGATTCTGAATGGCAGAAGTGAGAAGGATTGCATTCTAGGCACTGGCATGCTGGGAGGGAATGAGAGAGGAAGTTTTTGGGAAACCACAGAAGTGGAACTAGTACTAAGGAATGCTGTTTAGACTGGATTCAGACCTATGAGGAGCACATCTCCAGTTAAATGGAGATTCTTAAGCTTGTTAAGTCTCCATCCCTAGGAAACAAATATTAAAGCTTCATTGATGACTCATGTCTAAGTCTCCTTAAAGTGAGGCATAAAAAAGGAATCCACTATACAATTAGAATCAGTAATAGGACAGATAATTAATTCCTACACACAAAAGGAATGCTAAATACAGGATATACCACAAGCATGAATGAACAGACTGAAACAGATTTAGTAATTTAACTTAAAACTACTATTGTAATTAATTTGCAGTACTGCTGATTAGGTATTTCACATTTTACCTTGGCTCATCATTGTCCTCACAATAAGACTTAAGATACTCCTTTCTTGGCTGTGATTGTCCTCTTCAGGAATGTTGCCTCCATGCTGCTCTAATGATAACTCTAGAACCCCTTAGAATTTACCTGAACAGTCAAAACCAAGAGTGCCAGTCAGAAATGATCTCTTTTAACTGCCATAGCACTCTACCCCTTACCACTATCATGAAGATGGAGAAGGGCCAAAGGACACTCAAGATTTACTATATCATACCAGAACACTAAGTCCTTTCAATGATCATCACCAAATGGCTAGAAACAGCCAAGGAGTTCATCATCTCCAAAATATCCTAACACTGAGCCACATATATAGCTAGCTGGAAACATAAAGTAGAATATGTTCATGTACTTTGTTGGAGAATGGTTTGGCTCCCACTATACAGGAAATGGACCTTGAGGAATTTTTTGTTTGTTGTTTTTTGGTGGGGCAATGAATGGGGTTAAGTTGACTTGCTCAAGAATACACAGCTAGTAAGTATTAAATGTTTGAGGCTGGATTTGAATTCAGGTCTTCCTGACTCCAGAGTTGGTACTCTATCCACTGCATCACCTAACTGCCCCCCCCCACCATGAGTAGTTTATTAAAAGGAGGGAATGGGATGACAAAGTCAGACCTTTACTTTAGGAATATCATTTTGACAACTATGTGGAGGATGATTTGAGAATGAACAAATCTATGGGCCAAGATTAGAGGACTATGATGGTAGTTCCAGGTATGAAACAATGAGATCTAAATTAGTATGGTAACTGTATAAGGATAGATAAATCTTAGGGCTTGCCAACTAATTATAGGGACATAAGAGCATGGGACAAGTAAATAACTCTAAAGTTATGAACTGGGTAGATGATGGTGCTCTCAACAGAAAAGGACAAGTTTAGAAGAAGGGAAGGTCTGGAGAAAATTTTTGACTTGAGTTTGGGATGCATTGAATTTGAGATGTTGATGAGATAATCAGGTTGGAGATGTTCAACAGGCAGTTAGTAATGAAGGACAGTAATATGTCCTTGACAATCCAAGGGAATAAATGAGATCATCATGGTAGAGATTATAGAGAAAAGAATCATACCACTGAGAGTGCTTTGGAAGACAACTATGTTTAGTGGAAGAGAAAGAATGAGCAAAAGTAACTAGTCTAGGGAGAAGGAGAAGCAGGATAAAAGTTTCCTAGAACACAAAAGAGGAGAAATATCTAGCAGGAAGGGATCATTAATAATATCCAAAGCCAGGGAGAAGTCAAGAAGAATGAGCATAAGAAAAAGACTGGCTATGGTATTTAAAAGATCATGGCCAATAAAGGGCATATCCCCAAGTAGGTCAATGACAGAAAGATTCTCTTTATAACAAAATCTTCAAAGCTCACTTTGTGGGAGCAAAAAATGGAAACAAAATGGGTGTCATCAGTTGAAGAGTAGCTAGGAATCATTGGTACATGAATGTAATGGGGTTAATTTAAAGAATTCGGAGACACATGGAAAGACTTGTTTGATCAAAGTAAGTCAAAGAAAATATAACCATGAGAACAATGTGCACAGTGCATATATTGATCACAACACTAAAAGACAATTAAACATTAATGAATTTTAATTATAGTCTCAGCTCTGGAAAACAAACTTATCTCCCTCCCTGCAGTAGCTAGGTGAGTTAATAGAGGTGCAAAATTCAGTAAGCACTATTTGACATTGTCTCCATATCATTTGACAATGCCTTTGATGCTTTTCTTTGTTTGAAGTAAAGGTTCAAATTGCAAGGTCGGAAAACCAGACACATGTATAAAAAAAATAAAAGGCACATACAATTTTTTGAAGCAACCAAAACAGAGATTCTTGATAACTTTGGAGAAAGCAGTTTCAGTTGATTATAGACTCAGAAACCAAAGCATTAAGAAGTAGCCATGGAGGAAGCAGAATGAGTCTGTGTAAACTTCTCTACCTAGGAATTTGACACTAAAAGGGAGGAAAGTTGCAAGAGGATAGCTGCCCAATGCCAAGATTGCTGGCAACAAAAGAAAAAAAGTATTTGCATTAGTAACCATCCGTTCCAAACCACATTATCTAGTGTGCAATAGGAGATTGAAGTTTAGGAGCCAAAGGACAAAGGAAATACCAGTTGAATTGTCCATTTGATTATCAAAGCAGAGGCCCAGAGTCAATAGCAATGATGGTCAGGAAAGTCATGTGGGGAAAGAGATCTCTGATCCCCTTCATTTCAGGAGCAGCCCTTTTGTTTTCTATCTCAGTCTGATACTTTCCTGGAAATGGACGGGCTGGGTCTAGAGCCTGGAAGCTTAGTGATAACTGAAAGAGTCTTATAGTGAAGGAAACTAGGTAGGATTATTACATTCCCTCCCCCCGGCACTGACAGTTCCAGTCCCAGTGACAGAATGGGGCAATGATAACTGCCTCCCTCCTCCTTGCCCCATAGGAGAATGAAAAGCATGTTGGACTTGGAATCAAGAAGAGCTACGTTCAAATCTTGCTTCTGTTACCTTAGAAACCATGTAGCCATGAGGAAGTTCCCTCACTTCTCTGCCTCAATTTCTTCATCTTTAGAATGGAATGGTCACCTCACAATACTGTAATGAGACTCAAATGAGATGGCATATATAAAATGCTTTATAGTGCAGAGCATCAGTATAAATGTCATTACTGTTGTTTCTGGGTGCTTATAGCAAATATTCAGTGCAGAAAGTCAAGTAGCTACTGCCCTCTGCAGATGTCAGCTAGAAAGGCAGAGAGAACTAGCAGGTATTATCTCTAACTCCAAGTAGGAGGAGTAGGAAAAGGCCGAAAATCCTCTGTAATTTCCCTGATCAGTGACCATGCTGGCTCTCCTTGAAACTCCCCAATAAATGACAACTCACTCCCTCTGAAGACTTCCTGTTCCTCTCTACAATGATTCAGTATTTAGAAGTTTTTCTTTATCTAATGTGGCTTCTCTGCAACCATTGCTCCAACTTCTTTAGCCCTCTAGCACACCAAATTAAATAGGTGAGAGCCTTTCAGACCGCTACCTTGGCCTCCAGAGACTTCTTAGGCTAAATATTTATATTGTCTTCAGCTGAATATTTTATGACAAGGTGTTTGGTCACCTCACCTTCTGTTTTATGGCAAAGTCTCCAGTCCCTTCTCTTTCCCTCTCCAGAAGAGCAACAGTCTTGTAAATGTGCTCTGATCTACAATTGCTATAATTGCATTATGTTTCACCAACCTCTGCCACTACCACCAAGTTCTTTAGGAAACATGATTCCAATTGTAGAAACTTTGGCCTGAGAAATATGCAAAGGTTTAGGGCATATGGGGAAGAAGGTTAGATCTAAAAGCCAGAAGACCTGAGTTCAAGTATCAATGTGTGGGACACCTTGGGCAAGTTCAGTCAGTAAGTATTTATTAAATAGCTCCTTTTGTAATGAGGCAGCTAGATGATTCAGTGGATTGAGCGCTGGACCTGGAGTCAGGGAGACCTCAGTTTAAATCTGACTTCAGATACTTACTAGATGTGTGACCCTGGGCAAATCACTTAACCTTTGCCTTAATTCATTAGAGAAGGAAATGGCAAAATCCTCCAAGAAAACCCCATGCGCAGTATTGTCCTGCTATGGTCTATAGATAGGGCCATGAAGTGTCGGACACAACTGGACAACTACACAAGAGCAACATGTTAGGACTGTGTGCTGAGTTGTTGGGAAACAAAGAAAGCCAAAAGGCAGTCCTGGCAAGTCACTTGACTTCTCAGTGTCCCAGGCAACCCGAAAATAATGGGCAGCTAAATGATGCAAAGCACCAGCCCTTGAGTCAGAAGGACCTGAATTTGAATCTGATCTCAGAAAGTTGATGCTTACTAGCTGTGTGACCTTGGGCAAGTCACTTAACCCGGATTGTCTTATATTCAGGGCCATCTCCAGTCAATGTGATTTATTTCTGGCCACTGGACCCAGATGGTTCTAGAGGAGAGAGTGAGGCTGGTGACATAGCACAGTCATTCAAATCAAATTCACATGCTTGTCATGGTCTTCTTCAAGAATGGAGGGCAGAAACACCAAAAAAAGAAGAAGAATGGAGGGCAGGGGCAGCTAGGTGGTAACAGTGGAGAGAGCGCCCATCCTGGAGTCAGGAGGACCTGAGTTCAAATGTGGCATCAGACCTTGGACAAGTCACTTCACCCCATTGCCTTGAAAAAAACCAAAAAAAAAAGAAAGAATGAAAGGCAAACATGATCACACAACTTAAACCATAGGCAGATTTGTTTCAGAAGAGAAAAAAATTGTTATTGGAAGATAGCCTTTTCTTCAATATGAGCTTGCTTAATTTCCATCATATCCAGAATATAAGATGCTCAATGTAACTAAGCAAGGCCATCTTGATGACTTTTGTTCATGTCTCTGGTGTTTGGGGGATAAGAAGTTGGAAATTAGAGAGGGGGAGAAAGGGGAACAGCTGGTATTGCTATAGTGGACAGTGGGCTTGGTGTCAAAAATACTAGAGTTCAAATATAACCTCAGAAATCTGGGAAAGTCACTTAAATTCTGTTTGCCTCAGTTTCCTCAGCTGTAAAATATAGATAATAGCCCATCCCTCCCAGAGTTGAGAGGATCAAATATGATGTTTGTAAAGTGCTTAACATATCACATAAAAATACTCCATAAATGTTAGTTATTAGTAATTACTCTAATTCTCCTGTGAGTGTTTGCATACTGACTAGAAGAACTTACCACAGCATTACCATACATTCTTTTTAATTTTTAGCAAATCTTTCCCCTTGTTCAATCGCTGCATCCCTCAAACCCCTGAGTGTTACTCCATGTTCGCATCCGTTTTGATCAATGATGTGGACACCCTCCATCAAATTCTAAGTGGAATCATGTCAGGCAGAGAAACTGTATTCGGCCTGTGTATCCTCGCAGTAGGTAATTTTCTTTTCTGACTACTTTCCACAAGGGTGTAATGAATTCCTATGAGCCTCAAACTGGGCTGGGTCTATCCTGTGTGCATGTTCACCTCCTAGCTTAGGGAATTTATCTTCATGCTTGCATTCTTTGGGTCCCTCTCAGAGTGAAGGCTCTTTGCCTTTTTTTCAAGTGACTGTCAGGGCTTGGACCTGAGTTTTTCATTGAAATATTTGAAAAATTGAAAAAATTGAAATTGAAAATTTTCTAATTGAAAATTGAAAAATTGAAAAACTTGAAAAAATCCTAAAATCATAGCAATTCAGGGTCTTTCACATGATTAACTAAATAGCAGATCGGCAAACATTTACTAAATGCTTCCTGTGCCAAGTCCTGAGGGATGTCTAGAATTGATGTCAGACATGACGATGATATTAAATGACAGTTATACAGCTCCTGAGGTTTACAAAAAATATCATACAGTGACAAGAGCACTAGATTTGGAGTTTAAAGGACCTTAGTCCCTTTCCTCTGATACTTACTGCCTTTGAGATCCTGGGCAAATCCCTTTTTCCTCCAAAGCCTCAGTTCCCTCATCTGTCAAGTAGGAGAATTGGAGGAAGCCTCTGAGATCCTTGTAGCTCTAAGTCTACGATTCCATCTATCTCATTAGAGCCTTTCTTTATTTTCTTTTTTTGATGTTTTTATTATTTTAATCTTAATAGTATTTTTTCAATTACACATAAAGATAGTTTTCAATATTCATTTTTGTGAAATTATGAGTTCCAGATTTTTCTTCCTTCCCTGCCCCAATCCAAGGCAACAAGTAATCTGGTATAGGTTATAACAATCATGTTAAATATATATGCATATTAGTCGTGTTGTAAAAGAAAAATCAGAACCAAAGTGGGAAAAGCACAAGAAAGAAAAAAAAATTTTTAAAGTGGAAATAGTATGTTTGATCCTCATTTGGGTGACAAAGTTCTTTCTTTGGATGTAGATAGTATTTTACACCACCAGTGTTTTGGAATTGTCTTTGATCTCTGTATAGCTAAGAAGAGCTTAAGTCTATCATAGTTCATCATCCCACAATGTTGCTGTTACTGAATATAATGTTCTCCTAGATCTGCTGATGTCTTTATGTCCTTCCAGGTTTTTCTGCTCATCACTTCTTATAAAACAATACTATTACATTATATTCACTCACATACCACTACTTGCTCAGTCATCCCCCAAAGACTGTGGTACAGGCACTTTTTCTCATCCTCATTTTACTGATGAGGAAGACATATCAAAGAGGTTTAAGTAACTGACCCTGGGTCACACTATTAGAAAGCATCATAGGTAACATTCAAACTCCTAATTCCAACCAGTCTCCTCTACTCTCAAAGGACAAATAGTCGAGTAGGGAGAAAAGTGATCCATGTATATAGCTATTATTCACAACATTTCATGAGAAGTGCATTAAAGAGTTGCTAAACAAGACAAAGTGAGTAGAACCAGGAGAACATTGTACACAATAATGGCAACTTTGTGTAATGATCACCTCTGCTAGACTTTGCTCTTCTCAGCAATAAAATAATCCAAGACAATTCCAAAAGATTCATCGTGGAAAATGCCACCAACCTCCAGAGGAAAAAAAAATGATAGAATCTGAATGCAAACTGAAGCACACTTTATTTTTTTCCCCACATTGTTTTGTTTCTCTTTTCAAAACATGACTATTACAGAATTATGCTTTACACAATTGTACATTCATGTATAACCTATATCAAATTGCTTACCCTTTTAGGAAGAGGGGGAGGAAGAAAATTTTAAACTCAAAATTTTATTTTGAAAATGAATGTTAAACATTATCTTTACATGTAATTAAAAATATATACAAATTTTAAAAAAGAGAAATTGCTAACCATAAAAAGCTGAGGGAGGATATTGTTGACAACATAGGGAAGAAGGAATTATAGAAAGATCCTAGGAAGAGGTGTTTGGTGTTGGTCTTTAAAGGGTTGAAAAAGATGCAGATGGGCATTCCAAATATAATGAAACAACAGGCAAGAAGAGCATTGTACATAAATGTTTAAAGGTGAAGGACTGTCCAAAATGACTGAAGAATAGGGGAAAGGAGTAGTAATAGAAATAAGCCTGGAAAGCCAGAGTGACCCCTAGACTAGACTAGAGAGGACCTCAACTTCAGGAAGCACTGGGAAAAGATCTTCAATTCATTTTAGTAAGCATTTATTAAGGTCTGCAATGTGCCAGGTAACAACATAGCAATCACAAAGACATAAAGGAAATAATGCCTGCCTTTCAGGAGTTTACATTTTGACCTTCATATTAATAACTTTGCATACTTGCAAGAAATTGGAGCTAAAATTTCATTTAATCCCCTCCCATATGAGGCAAAGAGAATTCTGAATATAGGATTGGAGTCCAGTCATTTTACAATTGAAGCAGAATCAGTTTGGAATTTGAAACTCCATAAGTATTTCTATATAATCTTAATAATTTTATGTTTGAGGTGCTAAGCTTAGGCCCCAGGGAACCAAAGAAAGACATGACCCAGACTGTACTCTCCAGGGTACAACAAATTTAATTATAATTTTACAATCCAGCAAAATCCTGACATTTATGAATAACTTATGGCTCCTTGTCCTGAGTAGGTCAGGTTTCATGCAACTAAGCAAACAGCTCAATGACTGGCACATGGTAGGCATTCAATAAATGCCTTATTGATTGATCAGTTGATTGATCAATCTCCCTTAAGAATGCTGAACTGTTCTTCTGATCTCCTTTTAGCAACATTCAGACTTCCCCAGAGCTTTTAAAGGACACATAAAGCTCATGATCCTGGTACTTCCAGAAAATCCAGTGACCATCATGATCATCATGCACATCAGTCCATTGTCCTCATTATTGGCACCTGTGATTTCTCCTCTTGTTTTTGCAGCCTTGTCTCTAACCATGATGTTCACCTTCCGATTCATCACCACCCTCCTGCTTCATATTTTCATTTCCTTGGTTATTTTGGGTCTCCTGTGTAAGTATTTCTTCATGGGTCATATTTTTATTTTCATTGAGATCTATGATTTCATTGATTATGGGAATTAGCAACATGAGCTGGGACACTGAGAAGTAGACTTGCCCAAGGTCACACAACTAGTATATGACACAAGTGGGACTTAAAATCAGATCTTTCCTATACAAAGACTGCCTCTCTATCCTCTCTAACAAATCATATATCTAATCTTCCGCCAAGTAGTCCTAAAAATTAACTGATACTTGTGGAGAATTGACTAAAGAGTTACTTCTGGACTGACATTTCCATCAGCTGAAAATCAGTCCATTAAGGACAGCATTAAGGACTCACATTTTTATAACATTTTAAGACTTACAAGGTGCTTAAGAAATGTTATCTCATAACACTGAGAAGTAGATCCTCAGGTATTCTCCGCATTTTGCATCAGAATAAACTGAACCTGAGTGTACCTTGCCTGTGGTGAAACAACTCATAAGAGCTGGGAATGGGATAGGAGCCCAATTCTTCCTTATTCCAAGTTCAGCACTGCTTGTTTTGGGAAATATGTGTTCCTTTGAGGCAGCTAAGATGGCTCAATGGATTAAAGACTAGGTCTACAGTCAGGGAGAGTTGAGTTCAAATTTGGCCTCAGGCATTTAATAGTTGTATAACCCTGGACGAGTCACTTTAATCACTATCTGCCTCAGTTTCCTTAACTGTAAAACAGTCGTAATAACAGAACAGCATCTGTTTCATATACTTGTGAGGTTCAAAAGAGATGATACTTGTAATTTGATTAGCACAGTTACATAAATGCTTTTCTCCCTTTTTCTTCATATCAAGGTATGTTCTTAAGAGGGTCAGGATGGTTTATGATGCTTTTTCTCAATTCTGACCTTTCGTTTATAAATTCAAGGGTATTTTAAGAAGACCAGCATTTATTAAGCACCTACTGCATACCAGTCACTACACTGGTTGATAAGGTTTCAAAAACACAAAGGTTTCCATGGTAGTTGGTATGTTGTTACTTACTATTTAGAACTGATACCTATGTGAATTGGGGCTAATGAATTAACCCTCAGGGATTTCATTTTCTTCAAGGTGCAATAATAATGGAATGGCATCCAGGGCAAGAAAAATGATAATCCTGTCCTCTGCCCTGCTTAGATCACTCCATGAGTACTTTAAGAAGGCTATTCTCAAATAGGAACAAATCCAGAGAAAGGCCCAAAGAGTGGCAAGGAAACTCAGGCTGTCATGCAAGTTTTCACTGAATGAACTAGTCTAGAGAAGACTTACAGAGAAGCAGAGAGTTGCCATCAAATATTTGAAGGTCTGTAAGGTGGAAGAAGGGGCAGGTCTGTCCCCAGATGACAGAACCAGAAGCAAAAGGTAGAAGTGTCCAAGAAGTGGATTTCACTGAATAGTTAGGGTCTCCAGAAGTGACTGTGGCACAAAAGTAAAAGGCGGCAATAAAAATTATTTTTTTATTTTGCAAGGCAAATGGGGTTAAGTGGCTTGCCCAAGGCCACACAGCTAGGCAAATATTCACCTCCTAGCCACCTCAAAAATTACTTTTAAAAGAACAACTGACTAGTCTAAATTAGAATGGTCTCTCTTAGAAGGTGATTTGCTCCCCATCCATCAGATCCTTCAGTCATTTAGTTAGCAGTCATCTATTAAGCCTATTATATTCCAGGAATTGTGATGCAAGGAAAGGCAAAAACTCAGTCCCTGACCTCAAGAAGCTCACATTCTAATGGGGAAGGGGAGTGAAGTAATCTATAAATAATTATATAAATATAAATTTACTATATTAAAAACTATATAAATAACAAGATGTATATAGAGTATATGGGAGGTGATTCAAGTGGGAGTTGGCTGATCACTTGTTGGAGATATTAGGGATGGGCTTCCCATTCAGGCACAGATTTAACTTCTATTTAACTTTTAAAGTCTCTTCCAAGTCAAAAATCCTGTAATTATTCCTGATTTAAGTGGGTGATAAATATGTCGTCACATTATAAAGGAGAAAGTAAGTCTCTCTGCCTTGCACTAGGCTATTCCTATCTTGTATTTGGATTCCTGAGCACAGTACTGCCCCTTTCCAGTTGCCTGGACCCTATTCTGACTCGACTCCTCTTGGAGACCACCCAAAGATTCACAGCAACTGCTGGGGGAAGTGGAAAGCCTTAAAAACTGGAACTTTGCAAATCACACTCATGACTCATTCCCTTCCCAACTCTCTCAAAAAAATATAGCTTATTGCCTGTAAAGCCTTCTGTGCTTTGGGACCCCTGTACTTAAGAGAGGTCTTCCTGGGGGGTCAGCAGGAGTCAGACTTAGACGCTGCAGGTCAAGCTCTCCTCTGGAATCCATATTTTTTAAGTATGAAGATTGATTGAGGACACATGGTGTTTTGTTTTCCAGTTGTCTCTGGTGTATTATGGTGGCTTTATTATGACTATATCAATGACCTCAGCATCGAACTGGACACCGAAAGGGAAAACATGAAATGTTTACTGGGATTTGCTATTGTCTCCACAGTGATTACAGTAAGAAGTACCTCTACTTTGTCTTTCAACAGATATTTATTAAATGCTTTCCATGTACTGGGCAAGGACAGCTAGGTGGAGCAGTGGATAGAGTTAGGAACTCATCTTCGTAGCCTCAGACACTTACTAGCTGTGTGATTGTTAAGTCATTTAACCGTTTGCCTCAGTTTCCACATCTGTAAAAATGAACTAGAGAAAGAAATGGCAAGCGACTCATATCTTTGAAGTCATGAAGTGTTGGACATGACTGAAAAATGACTAAACATACAGATGCTGAGCATTGTACTAAGCCCTAGGTATACAAAGAAAACCCCCTTTGCCCCCCCTCCAAAAACTAGCCCCAGCCCTTAAGGGTCGTGCATTTTAGTGGAGGAGACAAATTAATTACTGTGTACATACAAGATATATACAGCATAAATGAAAGTAATTTGAAAGAAGAATGTATTAGCATTTGTAGGAGCAGGAAAAATCTCTTTCAGAAAAATAGAATCTGATATGAATCTTGAAGGTGAGAGGGCAGAACTTTCCAGACATGAGGGATAGCCGAGGCAAAGGGGTGGGGGGGGGGGGGGTAGAGAGTTGCAATTGAGGAAGGAGTGTATGGAGAGGAGTGGAACACCCAGCCTTAACTGGGAAATCTCAAGAATTGTCTTTTCAGAAAAAAAACAAACTAAAAACAACAAGGCCACAGTTAGTCCTTCACCTCAGAACGTGCAAATGAAAGATGACACCTCTTTCCTTCTCTGATTCCTACCCAGGGATAAAAGAAAATCTTTCAAGAAAAACAGAAAACTTCTCTTTTTTATGAAATCCCTGCTGCTCCCTCCCAGAGCACCGACTGCTGTTCACTTAGCACTTTGCTGTTTTCAGTCCTGTCTAAGCAGACACAAGGTAGTAGCTGAGAGGGGATGAGGTTCCATCCTCCCAATAATGGGGGAAATGTTTCCTGTTGGAGAAGACTGGCACCACCCCCAAGCCAATGAACGGGCTGCTCTCAGGCTGGCGTAACATCTCACGATGTGGCGGGACACACAGAGCCCTTTGTTTCCAAACCTGCTGCCTGCTGGGTGGGATTACTGGTCAGAAAACCTGCTTCTCCTCCCTTGTGAGCTCTAGTTAGAAACAGATGAATGCCAAAATAGCAGAAAGACCCTTTATTCTACCCACCCCCTCCAGTCTTTAAAAATGTTACAGTGACTGGTGGTTATTGGGACTGACTCTACCATGATTCCCTAGGACCCTTCAGACACTTTCAGCCAATCCATAATCCCTCTGTCTTGGCATATGGGTTACCTAACCTTTAAAAAAGAGAGAGAGGGAAGGGGAAGAATGGTATTATTCCTTCAGAAAAGAAGAAAAAGGTAGATTTCTATAATCAGACACCTGCTTTTGGGGGCATATCCCTGGCCTTCCTTTAGACCTTTTTTCTTTTTTTTTCCTGCAAGGCTAATGGGGTTCAGTGGCTTGCCCAAGGCCACACAGCTAGGTAATTATTAAGTGTGTGAGGCTGGATTGGAACTCAGGGACTCCTGACTCCAGGGCTGGTGCTCTATCCACTGCACCACCTAGCCGCCCTTCTTTAGACCCTTTTTTTAAATTTTTTAAATTTAATTTAATTTTTGCAAGGCAATGGGGTTAAGTGACTTGCCCAAGGTCACACAGCTAGGTAATTATTAAGTGTCTGAGGCCAGATTTGAACTCAGGTACTCCATACTCCTGACTCCAGGGCCAGTGCTCTATCCACTGCACCACCTAGCTTCCCCCCCCCCTTTAGACCTTTTAAAAGACTTCTCTGCCCACAAAATCTCCAAGCACCACCCAGCTCCCAGGGTGGGGAATCCATTATTCTAGATGCAAAAAACTGTGTAAACTTAGATAAAAGAAAAAGATGCTACAATAGGGAGGGGAGTCTCTGCTCACCTCTTGATGTCTAAGGGAGGTACAGAACCAGGGAAGAATCCCACTGTAGCATTGTTTACTTCATTCTCTTAAGTCTTTGCATCTGCAGTTAGTATTGTGGTTCTTTTCATTTCCTTATTCGACATTTATTGAACGTTTGCACTATATTCTATTAGGCATTCTAGAAAAGAGAAGATAGATAAGAAATGATACCTATCCTCATGGAGATTACAATCTTGCAGGGACAGTATACACACACACACACACACACACACATATATATATATATATGTAGATATAGATAGAGAGATATAGATATAGATATGTATAGATATATAGATATATACAGAGATAAAATGCATTTTAGAATGAATGAATTAAAAGGTATTTATTAAACACTCTTGGTATGGAGCTCTGTATGCTAAGCATTGGCAATACAGAGAGAGAATCCCTAATATCAAGAAGATTACATTCAAATGGGGAAGTAAATACTTATATCAGAGAAGTACCTAAAATAGATGCAGAGAACAATGAGATTAGATGAGAAAGCAATCTAAATAGGTCCCCCCCCAACTCCAACCATATGGTACAATCCTTAAAAGAAGAGCACATGTCCTAGGCTTCTTTCTATCTCCCAAAATATCTAATAATAATAATAACTCAGATTTATTCAGCATTTTGAGATTTGCCTTCATTGATAATACAAGTGGTAGCAATAACAAACACTTATACAGGGTTTGCTAAAAATCTTCAAGCTATCAAAACTTAAAACTCCACTAAGACTTTGGGAATACTCGATATAGTTCTTGAGGATTCTTAAGGCACTTTAAAGCATATTAATTAATCTTTATAAATCTCATTTAATCTTCATAACTAGCTTTTTTTTGATGATGAGACACCTGATTGATTAAATATACTGATTAATTAACTATCAAGCTCAGGGTCACACATTAAGTATCTGAGACAGAATTAGAACCCAGGTCTTTCTGGGACTCATAAATCTAGTATTTGTCTCACTACTCTATTCATTTTCTTTACAACCTGTGAGCCAGGTAGAGCAAATGTCATTAGATTCATTTACAAATAAGGAAATCAGATCTCAAAGGATATATGACTGCCCTAAGGTCACACAGCTAGGGAGGGGTAGAGTAGCTGTTCATGCTGATCATGTATGGTGATTACATGGCCATTACATTACAGTCCCCACAACCAGGAAGTTTCTAAAATTTCTCTCCTCATCATAAAAATTACAGACCCAGGACCAGGGAATAGTACCTTTGGTGACATAGGAGAGGAGCATTTGATTGATGCTCTTCTCCCTCTCATAGACACACAACCAGTCCTTGTCTCTTAGTGAGAAGGAAAAGGGAAATACTGTCTTTTCCTACTCCATCCTCATCTCTTTCCAAGCCCACAGCTCTATCCCTCACCCCATCATCTACCCTCAACAAAATTGCTTCCCATGCTTCCCAACCCTGAAGTCAGAATGTTTCGGAGAAGGGGGAAATAGGAAAAGGAAAGAGAGAAGAGAAAATAGAAAGTATCAAAGGAAAATAAAATTTATCCACACACCCTGCTCTGGGGAGGCCCACAGCCACTTTTCTCTTTTCCAGATCCCCCACATTTGTCCAAGATCATATGTAGCAATGAGGATGAAGAGAAGAGAAGGGAATAAATCCAAACTTCTCTTCCAACCCTTCTAAACCACAGCTTCCTCCCACCCAATTCTATCCCAACTTTCCCAACCCCAGTCACAGCTTCTTCCCCGCAGCCTGGCCAGCTCTTTACTATCCCAACAGAACCCTTTCCTGAGACTGTTGAAGGAAAATCATTGACTTGGATCATTGTCAGTGTGAAAGAGGGGCAATTGAAGAAGGGCTTCTGGTATCTTAGATGTTTTTCCTGTTGTTGTTTTCATAGAGACTGTTATATATGATGGCTAGGTCCTTAAGTACAATTACGGTAATACCACTGGTGCCTCCTGAGTTAAATAGACTGGCTCGGGAACCCAACCAAACAATCAACCAATGAATAAACATTAAGTATCAAACTATATTCAAGGCAGAGTGCTAAATGCTGACTTACAATTTGCATTCATTTTCATGAGCATCTTCAAATGACCACTATCTTGAATGAAGAGACAAATGGAGGAAGAGAAGAAGAATGAACACACCTCACTTGTAACTGGAAATCAGGCTAGAAATAGTTATGTGATCTGAGGCAGGTCACTTGAGCTCTCCAACCCCAACCCCAGACCTCAATTTCTTCATCTAAAAGCTGAAAGGGATAAACTTAGATAATCTATAAGGTCCTTTTCAGTTCTACAATTCTATGGTTCTAGAAGATGAGGCATAGTCCCTGCCTTCAAGGAGCTTTATTAATTAATCAATAGTACTTATTAAGTTCCCTGCCCTCAAGAAGTTCACATTCCAATTTGAGAAATGAAAGCAACTTTATACACACAAGATAGATGCAAAGTATTTGGAATTTGCTGTTGATATTTGTCCTTTATTTTCTTGAAGAAGACCATGACATCAGAGATTTGATACCATCACATACAAAATATGACTTTAAGCATTAAATAGCTTTAAATTGCCTTGAAAATTTTGGGACACCCTATATAATAATAGTAAAATTGGCAGTTCTATAGTATTTTACAATTAGAAAGTGCTTTGCATACCTGTAATGCCCTCTTTGGACATTCCTAGAGGTGTTATGCATGTTTTTTTGTTGTTTGGGGGTTTTTTGTGGGGGGGGGGTTTTGCAACGCATTGAGATTAACTGACTTGCCCAAGGTCACACAAGGTCAAATATGAACTCAGGACCTCCTGAGGTCGGCGCACTATCCACTATCCACTAACTGCCCCAGTTTTGTATGTATTGAAGGACTTGTTCCTCCTGGTTGCCTAAGAGTATACTGAGAATGATGCACCAGGGACTTATTTGAGTTGACTGCAGAGACACATGAGGAGGAAGGATTTCCAATGAGTTTGCTAAGAGACTTTTGAATAGCCTCAAGGACTCCAGCATATCATTCAAAAGTGGAGGTGTTTATCCCTCTCATTGGTATAAAGCATCTCACTCCATATTCTCTCAGTCAGTTAGGAGCCACATCTCCCACCACCTACATAACCCAGTGCTGATCCAGGAACTGCCCAATGAAGCATTATATACATTGTCTCATGTAATCTTCACAGTAACTATGGGAATAAGTTAATATTACTATTATTATCCCCTTCTATAAACAAGTTAGAGATGTGACTTGTTCAATACACCTAAATAACTGCTGAAAGTTGAATTTGATCTAAGACCTACTGGTTTTATAGCTAATGTTTTCTCTATCCCAGTCTCCTACAAGATGTATTACAAAATATATAATTATAGGCTCATAGATTTAGCTCTGAAAGGGAACTTAGTATGTCATCTAGTCCAAACTTCATTTAATAGATTGATCAATCAATCAAAATTTATTAAATGCCTACTATGTGCTGGATGAGGAATCTGAGTCACAGACAATTTAGAAAATTTTCTCAAGGTCAAACATTCACTAAGTGGCAAAACTAGAGTATAAATGTACAAGCTTGGATTCTAAGCTCTTGCTTCCTTAGTCCAGAGTGAGAATCTCACTTTTTTCCCCCAAAGTTCATCCCATTTTGCTTCATTTGCAACTTACATTCAAATAAAAGATAAATATAATGGTACAAATATAATGGCACTGTTGACTTTGATTTCTCATCTCACTCCTCTTTATCTTTCATCAGTCTACCATTTTTATTGAGCACTATATGCACAATGACCATTTATAGGGAATACTGTGGGATAAATGTGATAGAAATAAAAAATAAATATTCTGCCTAAGAAAGTTCATAACAACTCCCTTTCTGTGGTTTTATCTTACTGCCCTTCTTCATTTCATCTGGGCACAGAATGTATTTTTAATTGTGACAAGAGTAAGCAGAACATATTCATTGAACATTAAATACCTACTATGAACCAGACTAATTGCTAGGAATCCCACCCTCAAGGAACTCCCAATGTAATGGGGGAAAGAACAAATAAACATACACAAGCAAACCCTCTCTCTCTCTCTCTCTCTCTCTCTCTCTCTCTCTCTCTCTATATATATATATATATATATATATATATATGTATATATGTAAAATAGGAAATAATTAATAAAGATTAAAAAGGCAATAGAATTCAGGGGATATGGGAAAGGCTGCCTGAAGAATAATTTTAATTGATACTTAAAGAAAGCCAGGGGAGCCATTAGATGGAGCTGAGGAAGAACATTCTGGGTATGGGGGACAGTCAGAGAAAAATACCCAAAGCTGAGAAATGGAATAGCTGTTTATGGAAATATCAAGGAGGGATTTATCACAGCATCAAAGAGTATGTTATAGGGAGGAAGGTGTAAGATGACTGGAAAGGTCAGAGCCAAACAAAGGAATGAACTGTTTCCTGAGAATTCAGTAGCTTTCAAATTTTTTAAAACTTAAAAAACTATACAATTCTCTAGGCATTTTAAAAAGAATTTTCTAATAGCTTTTTCCTTAACAGGTGGTTCTGCTTATACTGATTTTTGTTCTCAGAGAGAGGATCCAATTGACAGTAGACCTTTTGCAAGTAACAAGCAAAGCTATCAGCATTTCCCCTTTCCTGCTCCTCCAACCATTTTGGACATTTATAATTCTCATTTTCTTCTGGGTGCTGTGGGTTGCTGTACTACTGAGTTTAGGAACTGCAGGTAAGTGGCCAGATATTTTCTGTTACCTCTAATTCTTATACAGAAAAAAAGATACCTTCACCTGGAGGTGCGATTTATTGTAAAGGTTCATTCTCTTGTTGCAAGAGGAGACACCATGGCAAGGAGGAACTGATAGAAATGGAGAAGACAGTGTCAGAATGTCAGAACTTTGCCATGGAAGAAACATAGGATGGTGTTTTCTACCTCTTGTAGAGTTGTAACTTTGTTTATTGTGTATCATATTATCAGTTTATTATTTGATTTTGTGTGAAGTAATAACAAAGCATTTTTAAAAAACAAGTATAGAGGCAGCTAGGTGGCATAGTGGATAGAGTACCAGCCCTGGAGTCAGGAGGACCTGAATTCAAATCCAGACTCAGACACTTAATAATTGCCTAGTTGTGTGACTGTGGGCAAGTCACTTAACCCCATTGCCTTAAATGAATTAAATTTTTTTAATAAAGCAAATATATATGTACACACATATCCATAAAACTGACAATGACCATGACATTGACCTGAAACATCAACAATAACAATCAATTTAATATAAACATATATGTATATGTTTTTTTTATATATATATCTTGACAATGACCACCTATGATGCCTCTCCTCTTGTTGCCAGGATCTTCAGTTCTAGATACTGGTCATTCTATTCTCTCTGGAGCCTTTTTTTAAGTTTTGTATCTTTGAACATCAGATAGATTTTTACTCACTGTCTAGAAATATTTTTTCCCCAAAGAATCTGCAATTTCATTCAATTAAAAGGCATACATAAAATGCCTATTATGTAACAGGTACTATTCTAGGTTCTAGACATCCCAATGCAAAAGGAGAATTAAGTCCTACTTTCAAGGAGTTTGCCTTCTATTGAGAGAGGTGAGAGATGAGAGATGAGAGATGAAAGAGAGAGTCATTATGTGATTTCATTGGCATAGGAAATTTCCAGAAGAAGGAAGTCCTTCTACCAGTGCAAGTTGGCACCTTCTCTGCAAGTTACATTCTTATAAAGTTACCTAAAACACCAAGAGGATAAGTAACTTGCCCAGGATATGATGAGTCAAATATACAATTCTAATCCAGGTCTTCCTGGTGGTGGTGGTGATCATAATGACAATTATTATTTTAATAATAATAATAATTATTATTATTATTATTACTACTAGCATTTCTGTGGTATATCAAGGTTTACAAAGAACTTTTCAAGTATTACCTCATTTTACTGTCACAATAACCTTTAAAGGTATTTTGGGTATTTTACAGATGTGGAAACTGAGATAAAAGTCAAATGACTTGACCAAAGTCATATAACTAGTACATATCTATGAAAGGATTTGAACTCGGGTCTTCCTGACTTCACATTCTATCCATCATGCCAGTTAGGCCAACACGCACTAGATGTAATTTTTGAATCCACATCTACTAGATGATATTTTGAATAAATATAGAAGAAATACTCTCCCTCTGCTCCCACTCCCCACTGAAATGAATAAATACAAAGTACTTGGTGGGCTGGGGGAAACATTCACAGTTTAAAGAGTCAAAAGAAGTGTTCTGTAGAAGGCAGTATTTGAGCTGAGTCTTGAAGAGATGGAGTTTAAGAGATGGAAATGAGGACTGAATGCATTTCAGGCATGGGGGTGCCAGTGCAAAGGCATGGTGAAGGGAGATGGCATGGAGAGAAATGGCTGGACCATAGAATGAAGGAGGGGAGTTAATGTCTAATGAGTCTGAAATAAGACGACAGTGCAAAACAGAGGGTATTATTAATTCATACAGTGTTTTCTGAAACTGCTGAAGCATTTATAGCTGAGCCAAAATAATCCAGAGATGTTCCTGCGGAAACAACAGCCTCATTTTTATATCAAAATAAAATCCCAGGAAGTTTTTAAACTTCAGGTCACGGTACTGCCCCTGGAGTCCCTCTGTCTGCACTAAGCAGCCTGGATGGCATTGAGTCAATTCTTGGCCAATTCTGGGTATCCATCAATGACATCCTAGGATTGTAGATTTGAAGGTGGAAGGGACATTGTAGAAATCATCTATGCAACCAAAGAAATTAAGCCATGACCACAAATATGGCAAGTCAATGCCAAGCCAAGATTCAAGAAATCACAGCATCCCAGAGTTGAAAGGGACTTCAGAGACTACCTGGAGTAGACCACCTCATACCCAAAGACAAATCTCTTCTATAGCATCTAGGACAAGTGGTCATTCCTGAAGAAGGAAGACCTCTGGCTACTCATTACCTCCAGAGGGAGCTTCTTCTCCTTTGAATCAAACTAATTGTTTAGTTTTTCTTTATATCAGACTTAAATCTGTCTCTGTGTTTTGCCTACCTATTCCAAGAGCTTAGCTTTCTAGGTCCAATTAAATCAAATCTTACCCTTCTTCCATAGATCAACTTTTCAAATAACTGAAGAGAGCTCTTCTAACTTCCTCAAGTGTCCTCTTCTCATCACTACTTTCTGCCTCTCTGGAGTATGGAGCGATGAACTCCAAATCTGTTTTTAAGGAGAGAACTAAGTTCAGAAATCTCATTTCTCACCTGATTGCATAACTTTGGGATTTCTCTGACTGATCTCATCATGCCCTGGATTGAGTACCTCTTCCACCCTTTTCAGTTCCTTTTGCATTTTGTCTTCCCCTATTAGATTATAAACTCCTTGAGGACAGGGATTATCTTTATTTGTATTTGTAACTCCATTGTTTAGTTTCTTCCTTGGCTCCAAGTAGACAATTAATAAATATTAATACAATAATAAATATTAATAAATATTTACTAACTGTTGATGCCAAAAACATATTGACTTCCAGTGATCCTCATATGACATAATCTGAGACCCACCCCTCATCATTCTGATGTTCTTCCTTTGGATGGATGTTTTCCAGCTTATCAACATTCTTGCTAAAATTTGGTACCTATTGCTGAGCCTCCAGATGTGATGCTTTGTTATCATTTTATCTTTTCATGTGAATTTTCAGTCTTCCCAACTAAACATATGAATTTTTTGACTCTTGGGACCATGCCTTGTAATTCTGGTGGCAAGTTCAGTGCCTTAATAGCCATGATATCTTTCATCACAGTGTGTTGAATGGATGGAGATAACACTATAACCTTTTTGATTTACTTGAACCAGAGTTATCAAGGAAGCAATAATTTTTTTGTGTGTAATTAGCCATGTCATCAGCATATGGTAAAACTCAGTGATGGATTGTGGATGATGCTATCAAATGAGAATCCCTAACCCTGACAAGAAGCAAGGTCCACTGACCAAGATACTAGTTTATATAGCTGAAACTTTTCTAGACTTGGGTCAGGAAAACCTGAGTTTGAATCCTAACCCCCCACATTTACTTATTAGAAATGAGACCCTAGGCAAATCACTTAACATTTCTGTTCTTTGGTTTCCTCATCTGTAAAAAAAAGCTACTGAACTCAGATTATTCCCCATATTTATAGGATTATATATTTACTAAGATAGACTTCTTTTCTTGGCTGACTTTCTTTTGAACCAAGGGTTAGGGAGGGTAGCTCCTGAATCACATGTGGCCTCCTAGCCAAAATAAATAAATCAGTTCATACCTGTGTTGATTCATCTCCTAACCCCTGAGATTACCTATGCCACATGAAGTTCTGAACCTGGAGGCTATAGAACTCAGACTTAGAGAGAGGAAGTGGGGAATATACATTTATTAAGTGCCTACTGTGTGCTAGGTATAAGTGTTTTTAGATATTATCTCATTTGATTCTTAGAGAGCTATCATGACTCCCCTCCTCCCCAGCCCATACAATCTGATAACTTTAGGATACTCACCATGCTTATCTCTTCTTTCTATTTCTATTCCATCCTCTCTCACAGTTTATCCCCTTAGGAACAGGCTTTCTTCAACTAAATCCTCTGGGATCTATGATTTTATTGTTCAGGGAATTCCTAATGAGGAAATTCCCTTTACTAATGAAAATCAATAACAGCTTGGTGGCTTAATGGATAGGGTGCCAGGCCTAAAATTAGAAAGACATGAGTTCAAATCCAGACTCAGACATTTATTAGCTCTGTGACTCTGGGCAAGTCATTTAACCTCTATTTGCCTTAATCAACTGGGAAATGAAATATCAAACAGATCCAGTATCTTTGCCAAGAAAACCCTGAGGACAGTATAGTCCATAGGGTTCATGAAGAGTCAAACATGACTGAATCGACTGGACAACAATACCAGGCTTATAATTGAAAATCATAGTGAGTTGCATGAGGCACTAAGAAGTTAGGTGATTTGCCCAGGGTCACAGAGCCAGCATGTCAGGAGTAGGTCTTGAACCCGAATCTTCCTGACTCTAAGGATCACTCTCTCTCTTTCTCTCTTTGTTTTACATGGTAACAATTGCTAATCTAGAAAACTTATAGTGATATGTTAATGGAGAAAGGCCATAGTTGTAGAATGAGAACAATGTTCACAGTGTCCACATCCATGTTAAGGTAAACAATCTGGAAAGACTTCAATGCTGGTCATCAATTTAGTGATGAATTGCACCTACAGAGAACTGATGGCCTAATGAGTTAAGTGACTACAAAGATGGATGGTATACCTCCAGCCTCTTGGCAGATAGACAGTGGACTCTAGGTACAATATGAGGAATAGGTTTTCAGTTGTGGTTACTTTAGTCAGTCAAGAAAAATTTATTAAGTACTTAGTGTCTGCCAGAATTAAACTCGGCAGATACGAAGAAAGGCAAAAGCATAATCTCTACCTTAGGTGGCTCACCTTCTAATAGCAGGGTAAACATGCAAAAAAAATTTACACCCATGATATTCTAGTGTATAATCTCAGAGGTAAGGGGCCAGCAATGAGAAGTGGGAAGCAGGACTGGAAAGGGCCTTTTATAGGAGAGATTTCAAGGAAGCCAGAGAAGTCAGAAGGAGGAGGTGAATAAGGAGAGCATTCCAGCTATGGGAGACACCTAGGGGAAAAGACTTGGAAGATGAAGGGTTATGAGTGAGGGGCAATAGAAAGGTGAAAGAGTTCAGTGTACCAAGACTATAGAGGGAGGAAAGGGCCAGGTTATAAAGAACTTTAAAAGTCAAAAAGAAGATCTTAACATCTGATTCCCTAATTTTCTTTGTTAGATCTTTGTTTTAGCAAAATTACACTGACAAAAACATACATCAACAACTGCTAATAATAATGTTTTGTAGGGGCAACTAGGTGGCACAGTCAATAGAGTACTGGCCCTGGAATCAGGACTATTTGAGTTTAAATCCCACCTCAGACACTTAGTAATTGCCTACCTGTGTGACCTTGGGCAAATCACTTAATTCCATCGCCTTAAATAAAAAAATTAAAATAAATTAAAAAATTTTTAAATATTTTTAAAAACCAGGCCAAATAATAATATTTTATCCTTCATTTTTGAAGACTACCATGACAGGGAGATGATGCCATGACAAGAACATAATTGGATTTGTGAGGGGCTGTGCTAAGTCACCAGTCTTACTTTCTCCTCCAAAACCATCTGGATCCAGTGGCCAGATATGGATCAGGGTGATTGGAAATAGCCTTGGATACAAGGCAATCGAGGTTAAGTAACTTGCCCAAGATCACACAGCTAGAAAGTGTCTGAGGCTGGATTCAAACTCCCGTCCTCCCGATTCCAAAGCCAGTGCTCTATGCACCCCACCATCTAGCTGCCCCTACTTCAAAAACTAAGTTAGAGTGAGGAGAGACTTAAGGCAGGAAAATTCATGTGTCATAAGGAAGGAATCAGGGCGACATGAGTTGGATCTATGGGATGGATCATTAAGTAGTGACTGAAAAATAAAATTAAAAAGAACATCAATAATTTTTTTTGCAAGCAGAAGAAGCTTCTTGAAGCCCTCCTTCCAATGCCAAACATTGTAACATTGCTATGATTTCCAAGATCCTTTATTGTTATTACTTCCTTCTTGTAGCTTGGAGTTTTGGGTCTTTAAGGCCAAACTAGTAGAATCCAAGCTACAGTAAATTCTACCAATCAGGAAAGGCTTTAAGGGATGGTCCCAGTAATAGCTTGAGACTGGCAAGATGACCTGTCCCATACAAAGAAGACATCTTTTTTTTTTTTTTTTTTAAGTTTTTTTGCAAGGCAAATGGGGTTAAGTGGCTTGCCCAAGGCCACACAGCTAGGTCATTATTAAGTGTCTGAGGTCATATTTGAACTCAGGTCCTCCTGACTCCAGAGCCCGTGCTCTATCGACTGCACCACCTAGCTGCCCCCAAGGAAGACATCTTTAGTTCTCAGAAGCCTTTTGGTCAGCTTGCCAAAGTCTCTGCTTTAAGAGACCAGAGGAAAAACAAGAGGAAGAGGCCTAATAGGCAGAAGCACTTCATAAGTGAATAGATTTCTCAAGAAACATGTATTTCAGAACAATTAGGTTGCACAGTGGATAGAGCACCAGCCCTGGAGTCAGGAGGATATGAGTTCAAATCCAGCCTCAGACACTTAATTGCCTAGCTGTGTGACCTTGGACAAGTCACTCTTAACCTCATTGCCTTAAAATAAATAATATTTTAAAAAAAGAAATATATTTCAGGACAGGTGGCTCAGTGGATAGAGAACCAGCCCTGGAGTCAAGAGAATCTGAGTTCAAATTCGCCCTCAGACACTTAATACTTAACTGTGTGACTTTGGGTAAGTCACTGAACCCCATTGCCTTTCAAAAAAAATTATGTATCATTACATAATAGAGCATTCCTGAAAAGTTGTTGCTAATAATAGGCAGCAGAATGTCAGCTCTTTTCACATTTGGTGTAAATAGGCAAGGGGCTTGGGATCTAAGAAACCACGTCAAGATATGGAAATGTTGAGTCTAACATCCCAGCTACAAATGTTGTGGTTGTTGACCATCTTTTCCACTTTGGTCTAATGTTGTTAGAAGCTCAGGAAGAGGAACTAAAACAGGAGGTAAATATTTGCAACTTTTGAACCATCATTCGGTTGAAAGAATTAATATTTGACATGCATAAAAACCCCAAAGGGAAAATATGATAGGCATCAAGGAAGGTTGAGTGTTTGTTTCTTGAACAAATGGTTTCATTGAGAATGTGATGTTATCAGCCCACCCCACAGTTAATAAATTCTATGAGAATTAAAGCATAGGTATGCCTAATTTCTTCCCTCACTTAATCACTGGTCGCCTCGGTGCAGTCAGCCATGATAGCACTCACCAACTAAAATGGAAAAAGCAGAATAAAAAATTGCAGTAACCTCAGTAATCCAGCAGATGCTGTTGTTGTACCGAAAGGTAACCGGATGAACTCGGCCACATTCGACTTGTGTCTTCCCCCAGCTGCCCACGTCACCAACCTCTGGCAGCCTTTCCCTGGGCGGCTGTTGAAGGGTCCTTTTCCATCTGTGTGGCGGCTCAGAGGAATGAGCACAGCTGACATCGTGAACAGAAATTGTGAGAACTGTACTCAAGCTACCCAGAATATGAAAAGTTATGTGCTTAGAAAGAAGACCCCAGGACCTGTTTACACAATGACAAGAATCTTGTAAATGGAAACTGCCCTGAAACACAGTTGGACTCAGATTAAACAAAATGATCAGCAATGATCTCAGAGACCAGAGAAGGAACTACCATCCTCTCCTCTCAGGAAGACAGTTGAGGGACTAAAGGAGGAGAATATTGGGTTTGATGGCACACTTTGTCAAGACAACAGCTTTGCTTAATTTTTTTCTCTATTAAAGGGAATCGTTTTATCCCCTTTATTCAAGGGGATGGTGGAGTGTAATATCAGGAAATATTGACTACAGAGAAAAAAAAATAGACATAGGATCCTAGATTTAAGTACTGGAGGAGGACTTTGAGGTCATCAAATCCAACTTTTTATCCACCGCCATTTTGTAGATAAGGAAAGAAATGGAGAAGCCACAAGGAGAGGGTGAGTTGTTCATTTGAACTCAGGCTCTCTTGACTCTAAACCATTACAGTATCTACTAACTCTGCATCCTTTAAGAACCTCAAATTCAATAAAACTTGTATTTTTAAAAAAGAAAGGAGATAAGATAGTCTAATGGAAAAACAACAACAATTGAGGTCCAGGCTGAATTTTGTCTTTTGATTGACTCCATCTCACAAGTATGATGCAAGGATGAAATAAAATGGTAGATCATTTTAGTCAGTCAAACATTATTTAGTATCTGCATTATTTCAGGAGGGGGTGCCATTAGTGACATAGTAGATGAACTCCACTCTGGAGTCTGGAGTCCGGAAGATAGATACTTAAAAGCTTGTGATTCTGGGCAAATCACTTAGGCCTGTTTGCCTCAGTTTTCACAGTGTTCTCAGAAGGAAATGACAAATCACTCCAATACCTTTGCTCAAAAAAAAAGAATAAAAAAACCTAAAAGGTGACCCCTAAATGGGGTTCATGAAGAGTTGGACAACTGAAAAATAACTCAGCCACAACATATATTGTGTTAAGCACTGGGATATAAAGCAAGGTAAGAGATAGTCCCTGCCCTCCTAGAGCTCACATAATGCAAATGACAATGTGCAAGTTGTTCAGTTGTTGCAGTCATGTCTGACTCTGTGATCCCATTTGGATAGTTTTCTTGGCAAAGATACTGGAATGGTTTACCATTTCCTTCTTCAGTTCATTTTATAGATGGGGAAACTGAGGCATACATGGTTTAGTGACTTGTCCAGGGTCACATAGCTAGTGAGTGTGCAAGTAATCATATACAAACAAGCTATTTACAGGACAATAGTGTAGTCACAAGGTGACATTGTCATTTTATTGGAAGATATATATCAGTGTTGATTAATAACTTGCTACATAAATTCAGGATTTAGGGGCTTTGCAGAATACTCTTTGGTCTGCCTGGCAGATTTGCTTTGTCTGGCAGTTTGGCTAGTACCCCCATTCATTTTGTTAACCTTAAATATAGAACATGGTCCTTTTTTTGTGTGTCAACTTTTCAAAAAGCTTAAAGATTCTTACTAGCTATCTATTATTTGCTCAGTATTTGGGAAGATGGCTGGTTGCGAGGAGGACAATGAATCATCTCTGCCTTCACAAAAATCACATGTCAGAGTTGGAAGGAACTTCAAAGACCGTCAAGACCAACCCATATCTGAAAATTAATCCCCTCTCCAACTCATGTGCCAAGAGGTCATCCAACTTTTACTTGAAGACCTGCAGGTGAAGGCAGGTTTGGTGACTTGATAACATCCTATGCTCAATGAACCCATCTGTTCAAGAAACAAACAACCTACTCTAGGCAACGTGAGCAAGGTTTTTTTTGCCAAACTTAAATTTGCCTTTCCAAACCCCTACCCCCTTCCTCTCAGCTCTGCCATCCAGGCCAAGACAGAAGTCCAGTAATTTCACTACAAAAAGGTCCTTCAAATTTGGGGAGTGGCCATGTGCCCCCACAAATTCCATCCTCTTTGAGCCAGCCTTTCTTTGATGTTTTTGTATCACAATCTGTAGCCTTGTCATTGTCCTCCAGATGTTTTGGTGCTTGGAAGTCCCCTGGAAAGGCCAGGAGATACCTCTGGGCAATATAACAGTATTGACAGTATAGGTTCAAGCACAGATTAAATAGTAGAAGGGAACTTGGAGTCAAGGGGACCTGCATTCCAATCCAAGCTCTGACTTTTATTAAACCTTTGCTTGAGGATCATTGTGGGGGGAAACCCAGAATTTCCCAAGAAGCTCATTTTACCTTTTTGGATAGCTCTAATTATTAAGAAAATTTTTTCTTAACAACCCTAAACTTGCTTCTTTGTTACATCCAACCTTCAGTCCTTGTTCTACTCTCTAGAGCCAAGGAAAAGAAGGCAAATCCTTCTTCCTCATGACAGCCCTTCAGGTGCTTGAACTCATCCATTCTGCAAGGCCCCCTTCTTCTCTCCATCTGCTCCCCAAGGCTTCTCATCAGCAGCATACAGCTGATCACTTCATAGGATGGATTACTCTGGAGCAGGTTTGCTGGAGTCAGCTAATCTCTTATCCAGAAAAGACTCTGGTCTGACCTTGGCCTCTTTCACATTCCTTACCATTCCTGACCGACAGCTCTCTTGAGACTTGTGGTGGTTATCCTGCATCCCTAGAATGTTCTCCTGCTTCTTAGAATCCTCACTTTCTTCCAATTTCCCCCTGAGTGATCTCGTAGAACCCCTTTAATGTACATGTTGGCTACCCCCATTCAATTTGTTCAGAGCAAGTATTGCTTTCCTATTTTCTTTACATTTTCAGCACTTCTAACCCATACTGTGTTGTTCTTCAGCCCTATCTGTCTCTTAATCCTACATTGGGTTTCCTTGGCAAAGATACCAGAGAGGTTTGCCATCTAAAGTAGATGAAGTGATTTGCCCAGGGGCACACAACTAGTGAGGGGTATGAGGTAGGATTTGACCTCAGATCTTCTAGACTCCAGATCCAATGCTTTATCCACTGAGCCATCTACCTAGCTCCAAGACAAATTGAAGTTAAGTGACTTGTCCAGGGTCACACAGTAGTAAGTCTCTGATCCCTCACTCTAGGCCCAGTGCTTCCCTCTGAGCCATCTAGCTGCCTCAGACCTATACAAATTCCTGAATAAATGCTTATTGATTGATTGGTTTCCCACATTCTATTGGCCATAGCATCTTAGAGCTGGGCAACAATTTAGAGATCATAGAGTTTGGAATTCTCATTTTATGGATGAGGTAGAACCCAAAGAGATTAAATTACCTGTCCTAGGCAGATATATATATATATATCTAGTTAGTAGAAGATTTGTCTAAAACATAGGTTTCCTGTCCCTCAGTCTAGCATTTTTCTTTTATAATTTTCTCCTATTTTCTGGGGGAGTTTATCTGATCCTATGTTTTAGAATTCTGACCCTCTTTCAGACCTTGATAAAGTAGCTGGCCTTCTAATATGACCAGCAGAGGGCTCTTGAATGCACAAGTCATTGAGTATAGGAGAGGGCAATGGAGTTACACAAATATACACCTACCTGCCAACTCTTGCTATCTCGGACTTTAACTTAATAGTGAATTCAGAATAACTGATTTTTTTTTTATGATTTTTTAATGCAGCTTGAAGAGTAATTACACACATATACCCTCACACTCAGACTCACACCCACCCCTGGAGAAAGAGAAAGGCCAGCCAAAGGCTACCCACAAATCATCATAAAAAGAAAAAATCCTTTTTCTAAAGAAAGGAAAAGTCAGATGCCTGGGAAAGAAACCTGTACTGAGGTTCACTTGCAAAGGGAGACCACAGAGATTTGGTTCAAGCATGTGCTGTGATGGAAGCAGAACTAGACTTGGAGGCAGGATAAGTAAGGGTTCAAATCCTGCCTGGGAAATGTACAAGCATGTCCATTGGCTTCTCCCTTAGCCTTTCATAACTCCCATTTCCTCATCTGTGAAAATGAGAGTATTGATGAGATTGGGTATAAATGCTTCCTGATTGACAGGCCATTCCAGTTCTAAATCTATGATCCTTTGTCACCCTGAGCAATCACTTCACCCCTCAGGGCTCCAATGTCTTCATCTATAAAATGTGGGGGTTGGGCTTGAGGACCTTGCAGCTTCCTTCCAGCTCTAGGTTTGCGATTACATAATCCTCACAGCATTTTAAAAAAACGTTAAAGACACAGATAAATGTCATTTGTTGTTATTACTACTCAGATCTATTTCTTCCTGAAATGCTAAGAGCCCTATGACCCAAGAAGACCTTCACTTGTCACTTCTGAAGTTGAGTTTGCTGCCTCAAACAGTGACCCGCACTATTCCTGAGCATGGGTTATTCTAGAGAAACACATCAGTAAAAGCAGCCTGGAGTAGAAGTAGAAGAGACAAAACCTTCACTTTTTTTCATTCAGAGCATCCCCTACATCTAAGGAAATCAGCATTTATGTTATGTGGTAACGAGTCTTTTCTTCTGACTCTCTTGTTATTTTAAGCTTGTTCTAAGGGAAAAATGAAACAGCATGTGAAATGTTTTAGAAAGAATTGTAGGAAGAGTCTCTGAGGGATGACTTGGGAGTGATGTTGGGCTTGGAGTAAGAAAGACCTGAGTTCAAAGTCCATTTTTCCAAAATGCAGAAACCCTAGAAAAGCCTTTTCATTTACCAGTGCCTTGATTAATATCCAAGTTGCCAAAAGACCAAAGTAATGATAAAAAAGTGGAAGACTTGCTGTCAATCGTTTCAGCTGTAACATTGCAAAGGGTGTAAGGCCTAGTCACAAGAACCAAGGAAGCTAGGAATTCTAGTCATCCCAAGGCTAGGAAAATTATTCTGCTGTATAGCATGATTCCCTTCCCCTGCTTCCTGCCCAAATAATTAATGTTGGGAAATTTGGAGAAGGATTTAATTATGTAGGATAGGCTAGGTCATGCCATAGTGCATAGATTGTCCATTCTGGAGTCAGAAAGACTTCATCCTGAGTTCAAATGTGACCTCAGACACTTATTAGATGTTTGATCCTGGGCAAGTCACAGAACCCTGTACTCATTTGTAAAAAATGAACTGGAGAAGGAAATGGCAAATTATTCTAGGCTCTTTGCCAAGAAAACCCCAAATGGGGGTTGAAGAGTTGGTTACAATTGAAAAACACAACTGAACCATATAAGGTTGAATTGTGGCCATTGTGGAAACCAAAAGTATCCTTTAACAGTTGTTCTCCATTGGATGTGGGCTCCTTTATAGCAGGGACTGGGTTTTCTTTTCTTAAATTACTAGTGCATAGCACAGTGCCTAAGACAGAGTAGATGCTTAATAGATGGTTATTGTTTGATTGTCCAATTGCTTAACTCACCTTAGTCCTTAACTTACCTTAGTAAGGGTTCTTAACTTCTTTTAGGCCATGGACGACTTCTCAGAATGTTTTTAAATGCATACGTTTAAATGACCATACATAAGATTACCAAGAAAATCAATTATAATGAGATATAGGACCCCTGTGTGAAGATGGGAGGTCCACAAATGCAACACAATGCACATGTTTATGGACTTTTTCAATGTATCTATTAGTTTGGCTGATTTTTTTTCCCTCTAAAAACCATTACTATATGAGTCCCTGAGAGAAAGGGAGACACTGGTGATAACTAATGAATGAAAAAACAGAAGACATTAATAAAAACATTTAAAAAATAAAAGAAATAGTTATCAATATATTAAAAAAAAGTTCACAGACTTGGTAAAGAACTCTTTTCTTAGCTCCAATAGTAAGAAAGGCAAAGGTATTTCTTGACAGAGACAGAGACTTAGAAACTCTCTCTCTTCTGCTCCAACTGCTGACTCCCTTGTCTTCTTTTAAGTCCCTACTAAAATCCCACTTCTAGTGCTTTCCCACTTTTAATTGTTTCCTATTTATCCTGTGTACAACTTGACATATATATATATATATATATATATATATATATATATATATATATATGTAATTGTTTGCATGATATCTCCCCCATTCAGTTGTAAGTCCCATAAGGGCAGGGTCTGTCTTTTGCCTCTTTTTGTAGTGGCATAGTGGATGGCGCACCAGCCTTGGAGTCGGGTGTGCCTGGGTTCAGATCCGGTCTCAGACATTTGGTAATTGCCTAGCTGTGTGGCTTTAGGCAAGCCACTTGACCCCGTTTGCCTTGCAAAAACAACAACAACAAAAAAAATAAAAGTGCAAAGAATGAAAAAAAACCTTTTTTTGCAAGGCAATAGGGTTGAGTGACTTGCCCAAGGCCACACAGCTAGGTAATTATTAAGTGTCTGAGGCCAGATTTCAACTCAGGTCCTCCTGATTCCAGGGCGGGTGCTCTATCCACTGTGCCACCTAGCCACCCCCAAAACCAATTCTTGTATACAATGAGTTTACTTTCTCAGAGGAAAATTCTATAGAAATAAAATTAGTATGGCTTCCCTCTCTTCATTATTATGAGGAAAACACATTCTGAACTTAAGCATTTGCTGGTTATTCACCACCCCTTCCCCTCAATTTTCTTTTTTGCATGAATCTTGCACTTACCTATTATCATTCCTATTCTTACCATATATTCCCCATGACAGCAGAAGAGAATCTCTTTGCTGGCAGGGACTCCACCATCTTTGTCTTTGGATCACTAGCAACTAGCTCAGTGTCTGACTTGCAGTAGGTGCTTAATAAATGCTCGCTGAATTACGTGATTACAAATTACAGCAATAAAAAATTACATAATAACAAAAATTCTGACTCTAGAGCCAGAATGAGTCTTAACTTCAAGTCCTAAGGACCTGAATTTAAAATCTGCCTCTTTTGCTTCTACTTGTTTGACTATGGGCAAATCATTTTATCTTCTTGGGTCTCAGGTAGCTGAAAGGGTCAGATTGTATATCCTCTGATATTATAAATGTCCTGATATTATATATCATTCCCATCCTTCCCAACCTGATCCTATGAGGTTGTGACTGATTCTTGCTCAGGAATGTTGGTGACTGAGAGTCTGTAGAGGGAGTTTTAAGGCTCTTTGGAAGTTTAGTAGTTAACCCCATTCCCCACCTCCCAACCCAATTTCAGACCCCACTAGTTACTTCAGTTTGCTATCGGCCTGTCTTGCTTTCCTCAGTTGGTTTGCTCTTTAAAAGGTCATTCATGTACATTACTAACTTTTCTAAATTGAATTCTACTTAAAAATCATTAGACTTTGAAAATTAGAGGACAACTGAGGTAGATGCCTTTGCAAAGAGAAAAAAAACAAGAGACCTTCAACTTACCTGGCTCACTGTAGGTTCTTAATAAATATTTATAGACTGACTGAGGAAACTAGAGGTCAAAGTGATAAATGACTTGCTCAAGGACAACCAACTACTACTAAGTAATGTTTCCTAGCCTCAAACCCAACTAGGGGTAAGCCTACTTAAGTTCATCAGCTTAGAGGTTTTACTTCATGATACCTACAAAGTTAGGATTGTTACTTTAACAAACTAAAAATTTTTTACTGAAATGCACTTGAAAGTGCAGCCATCATTTTTCATTATTGTGTTCTAGAGTATGTTGGGTGTTTCAGACATAATGATTCCCCAAACCCCATATGTATTCTCACACACACACACACACACACACACACAAAATATGCTTCTTATCTTAAACAAATGAGTTTTTTGACCATTCCAGAAGTCAAATCCAGATGAAGAAGCGGTTGCCTACTGTGCTTTAGTCTGGAAGACTTGTGTTTACATCCCACCTCAGACACTCTCTAGCTGTATGACCAAGAGAGCAAATATGTAATGGGTTCTCACCTTAGATAAGCTTTATGACCAAGGAGAAAAATGTACTAGGCTGCAGAAATCTGAACTTGTAGGGAAAGGAATGTTAAGATGCATCTTAAGGAAGCAGCCAGGACATCCAGTTGTGTGGAGTAGTGGATAGAGTTCTGAGTGAGCTTGGAGTCAGAAAGACCTGGGTTGAAATCTTAACTCTGAAATTTTATATTCTGTGACCACACAAGCAAGTCACTTAACACCAATAGACTTGGAGCAACTCTTTAGAACTCCTTAGAGTTGCAATCTGTCTTGACGGAAGGAGTTCCCACATTGAGATTTCCCTAACCTGATGTGCAAAGCAATGGAGGGAGATTTCAAAGACAAAAACAGCCCCTCCCCGCAAGAAGTTTGCTTTCCACTTGAGATCTTCTTAACTGATTGCAAAGAATAACCCATGCAGAATAATTGGGCAAGAAGAAGAATCTAGATGTCTCGATTCATTTTGGCAATGCTGGAAATAGGACAAGGTTGACTGAAATATCATTTCTTTGACCCTGCAGGAACTGCCCAGGTGATGACAGGAGGATATGTGGAATATAAACTTCTTTCTGGTATTCGATATATGTGGTGGTATCATTTAGTTGGCCTGATCTGGACTAGTGAATTTATTCTGACCTGTCAACAAATGACTATAGCTGGGGCAGTGGTTACCTGCTATTTCAACCGGTAGGTACAGTTTCTCTTCCGTTCTTTTATTAAAGCATCTGAATGTCTCATGATGACTATCTCAGAAGAAACAATTTGGAATTGTGGGATGGCACTAAGTTCAGTAGAGGCTTGGGATATAACAATAATAACTGACACATGTCCCCTTCAAGTTTTAAAAGTGCTTTTCTTTGGAACCTTATGACATGTGAGGTGATGCTTCCAGTATTATCACCATTTTACAGAAGAGGAAACAAAGGCTCAGAATCTAACCTAGAATCATCCAATCCAACAATCCAGGAAACATTTATTAAGTGCCTACTAAGTGCAAGACGTGGTAAATATTTGTTTTAAAAGTACTTGCTATGTGCTGGACCACTGTGTTACTAAGGAAACAAAAAGAAAATGAGAAATAGTCTTTGCCCTCAAGGAGCTTATCTTCTGGGACAATGATGTATACATGTGAAGCAAAAAATAAAATAATAGGAGGAAAAAGAAAATTCCATATTTCTTCTGTAGCACATAATAACACCTAGCATATAGTAAACACTTAATAAATGTTTATGTATTGATTAAATAAAATGTCATGTATACTTTTAGATCTTTCTCAAGTGTCTTCTATGAAGCTGGCTAGTTAAATTAATAATATATTGATTTTTTTCTCACTGGTTTCTTTTTTATTTTCTTACCTCAAAATATACAAGAAATAACAATAATAATATTTTAACTCACCAAAAAAATTTCCATTTCTTTTCACTTTATATTCCACAACAATCCTTTATTACCTTATTAGCTGCTGACAGTTATATCTCAAAACAATTAAAACCCTTAAGAGTAGAGGATCTTGATGTAAGAATCATACATCATGATTCATTTCTACAAACATTCTTTAGTCAAACAATTTGAGCCCTTTAGAGCTTTATTTCTTTGACCTTGGCACAACTCTGCCTCTCCATTTTCTATTTGATGTTTCAAGGCCCATTCTTATCTCATCATTCCAGGACTAAAGACTATCCCTGCCTGTGTGTGGAGAGGCAGATTGTACCCATCCCAAGGATTTAATATGGTCAAAACATTCATCAATAGCATTCACGTCATACAAGTTCCAAGAGTCCAAAACAAATCAGGACATCAAGTCCCACGTTAAAGTCAACCAATCACATTGGCTTCTGTTTTTTAATCCTTAACTTGGGAAGAATTCAACTGAGCCACATGGATGATGAAAGGCCTGGGAAATAAAATCTCCAGGAGAGATGAAAGGAACTGGGATTATTCAGCCTAGAGAGGAGAAGTTTGAGAATGACTTCATAATAGTCTTTTATGAAGAATGGCAGCCAGCTGTCCTGGCTCTGCTAAGGAACAAATATGAGGAAATGTGTTTTAACCTAAGCCCTTCATGGCATAGCTTAAATTTAATAAGAATTTCTTGACAGTTCAAATAGTTACTGTATTACCAAGAGAAGTTGTCAAATTTTCTCTTATGGAATTCTTTAACAATTGGAGAGACACCCATTCTTTGGATAGAGGAAATGGAGTTAATCTAAGTTTGGACTGATTTAAAACCAGAGGGATAGACTGGATAACTTCCCCAGGGCTTTCCAAACCCAAAATAGATATTCATTCATTTATTCAACTGACATTTAGTAAATGGCCATTATGGGATACAGAGACAAAAAAAAGTCTTTGCCTTGAAAGAACTTCCATTCCACTGGGGGAAATGTGCATACTTAAGCAAGCTTACATAAGTCAAAGGAGCATAGCAATGAATTTGCTCAGGGAAGTCCCAGGTTCAAGTTCTGCCTGTAACATTCACTAATTCTATCACCATGTCCAAGTCCCTGAATCTCATTCTTCTCAACCATTTGTAAAAATGGGGATACTCATACTTGTAGACCCTTCTTCTATAGTAAGGTTGGGGAACCTCCAGCCTGTGGGCCATATTAGTCTGTCATGCCAAGGCAGCCACAGGGAGGACTCGAAATTCAATAAATCTAGTAGCTTTTTAGGAGTGAATTAATTAAATGTTTGTCCAAATATAGCTGATGTTATCAAAATCCAAATGGTCCTGGTAGAAAAGAGACTCCCCAACCCTGCTCTACAGGGTTTTGAGACTCAAATGAACTAATGCCTGTAAAGTACCTTGGAAACTTCAAATCACTATGTAAATGCCAATTATTATTAATATTGTTATGTTAGTATTATTATTATTATTATTATTATTATTATATTTATGGGAGAACTATGGAACTCCCAGTCAATACAAATTTGACAGTATATTGGTTGAAGGAACCTTCTCCAAGGTACCTCAGTTAACCAAATGATTTCTTTATTTTTAATAACTCACATTCTACTGGCAATATCCAACAGTAGATAGAGGGCTAGCCTTGGATTCAGAAAGATCTGGGTTCAGATCTTACCTCTGATATATACCACTTATGGCTGTTTGACTCTGAACAAGTCATTTAACATCCCAACACCACAGATACTTATCTAAGTCTATAAAGTAGGGGCAACTAGGTTGCATAATGGATAGAGCACTGGCCTTGGAGTTAGGAGGACTGAGTTCAAATTCAGTCTCAGACCCATAATTGCCTAGCTGTGTGACCTTGTGCAAGTTATTTAACCCCATTGCCTGAATTTAAAAAGAAGTTTGACTATAAGGTAGATATTGCCATTCTGTATTGTTTGAGCAAATTTCCCCACCACATGAATGAAACTCAGGTTCAGACCAGACCTACTTGAATTTCTCTTTCATTCTAGAGTTTAAATTGTAATTTCCTCATCACAACCCTGTTAAATTGCAGATTTTCTCATCCCCATATTACAGATAAGAAGGCAAGAGACAGAGGCTTTTTCATTGCCACATCCCTCATATCTCATGTCAAATGAGATGAACATTTGTGAAGTTCTCAGTTAGTAAACATTTATTAAGTACATGCTACATAAATACTAGTAGTAATGATATTATTATTATTATTATTATCATTATTATTACAATGTTATTAAGCTAACAATATATTATTGCATTTTAAAAAGCTGTGTGACCCTGGCAAGTCACTTAACCCCATTGCCTTAAATAAATAAAAAACTTTAAAAAACTTGCAAATGTACAATCCACAGGAATCCTTTTATGGTTTAGTAGCCTCAGTTTCTATTTGAGTTTGATGCCTCTGGTCCAGATGACCCCTGGAGAGTTTTTCAATACTCTTGAGTAATTTCAGGGTGGCCTAATTTTCTGCCATTCATATCATTCCTGAGCATTCTTCCTTTAGGATTGTGCCAAAGGTAACTCCCTCCTCTCTTTTAAAATGTACATAAGGAATTTTTTATGTGCGTTTTGTTTTTTATCAGTTACTTGTAGAAATATCAATCCTTCTCACCTCCCAAATGAACCCTCCTGTATAACAAAGAAAAACAATCCCAACAAAAAATTAGTGAAACAGTGACTAAGGCCACTGTCCTCTTAAAGTCTCAGCCATCTCCGCTAAGATAACTCCCATATTCTTAACCCCTGCTCACATATATCCCTGCCTACTAGCAATAGTTGTAAATATTCACTGAAAAAAATCTAGTGAGAATTGAGACCAGGGAGACTGAAGGTAGATAAACTTATTTCCGATAGAACTGAAATAATTAAAGTCTCAGTTGCCTAAGGATCTTAAAGGGCTAGCAAGCATCTTATTAACCCTAACAGCCTTCATGGAAGGAGCAGGAAGATGGGTGCCTATTACCAAACTGAAGTATTAAAAAAATTTTTTTTTTCCTGGCCTTTCATCTCACAGAAATAACGTAACACAGATAGGTAATCCTCCAAGTCTCTGTCCTAGCTGCTTGCTTCAGTGAGACATGTTTAAGTTCAACCAAAATACCACTGAATTTGCAAAGAGATCATATTTCCATGTACTTCCCAATATGACTGGTCTTGTGAGTAGACAGGTCTAGTGACTGACTTTATTATATGACGTCCTTTTGCCTAAGGCAAGTACCTACAACCAAGATATACTGATGTATCTTTACCCTTAGTAAATCTTCACTCTGGGTTAGGTAACATAACTGACAACATCACTGTTTACTCTTCCCTCCTCTGTTCCTTCTCAATTGATATGCTTATTACAAAGTCAGAATGAATTCATTATTGATAAAGGCGCTTTGGAATTTCTCCCCTCTCCAACCTGGGGTAGAATTTCCAGAAATGACTGTGATATAAAAATAAATGATATCAAAGTCCCTTGTATAAAGTTGGAAATAGTTGGGGAGTTGCCTGTGGTGTTACTTTGAAGGAAAATGTTCCAGAGTGAGATGGGGGTTGGATCATCCCAAAATTACTCACAGAATCACAGAGTTTGAAACCCCCCCCACCACCACCACCACCACCAATCTGCCAACTATTGCATCACCAATCATCTTGACTTTTGTCTTGCAAGGGGACTTCAATGACTCTGAAAGAATGCAACTCTGCCTGATTTAAATCCAGTTCACATTTGAGTGGAGGCATCACCCTATGATGTCATTAGTTCCCTTTGAAAATGAAAGAAAAATAACATTTGGAGAAAATAAGTAGTGACTTTTATTCCTCTTACAAATAGGCCAGAAATTCCTGACTTAGGGCTTTGGTTCCATTTTAAAATGCAAATAACCTTCAGCACGTCATCTAAAACATATCAGACTGACTTTACCTCCTTTTTGGACACGGTTACTAAACTTGTTGATCCGGGGATTACTGTGGATCAGAAATTCTTAAGTATTTTTATTCCCTGAACCCTTTTGTCAGTCTGATGAAGCATACGACCCCCTCTCTGAAGAATGCTTTTAAATGCATAAAAATACATAGAATTACAAAGAAAATCAATTATATTGAAATACAGTTATCAAAATACTTTAAAAACAAATTTCAAAACTCCAGAGGAAAAAACCTCTGCTGTACATTCAGTCAGTTAAACACACACTGTGCTAAGCTCTAGAGATACAAAGAAAGGTAAAAGACAGTCCCTGTCTTCAGGAATGTCTCTTGTCTAATGTGTTTGCTTAGATCTTGGCAAAGCATTTGAGAAAAGTACCTCAAACTCTCCTTGCATGCGAGATGAATAGGACAAATGGTCTGATCTTGCTAAAAGGGAATGGAATCTTCAAACTACAGACCCATGAGTTTGATTCGAGCAATTCCTTGGACTCAGTCAAAGAATCCACAAGCAATTATATTAAGTATCTATTTTGTGCCAGACACTGAGTTATGTGGTGGAAACACAGACAAAAAGGAAGCAGTACTGCCTTAAAGAGGTTTTTTCCCTGCCAGAGGAAATAAGATGTGAATGCTTAAATAAATGAAAAGTATACACCAAGAAAATAAAAGGTCATTGGTGGGGAGGGAGAGGAGGAAGGCATTTAGCAGAAAGAGGGAGCTGGAAAAGGCCTTTGAGGCAGAGGTGCAGAACTGAATTCTGGGCAAAGAGAACAAAGAAAGGCAAAGAAAACGAGAGACAGAATGTTGAGCGTGAAGCCCGGCAAGAAAGCCAGTTTGCCAGGATGACAGAGCAAATGAAGAGAAGTAATGTGTAGTACAATCTGGAGAGATAGACTGGAAAGTCAAACTGGAAAGGATTTTAAATTCCAATTGCAGGACTTTGCATTGAAGAGCTTTGTGAGCCGGGGAATGATACCACCAGTCCTATTCCTTTGCAACTGCTCTATGTAGAGAGCAGATTAAAGAAAGAAGAGACTGGTCAATCCACTAAGTGGTTGGTAGAAGACTTTAGAGTTTAGAAGAGGGCTAGCATTAAATAAATAGATCTGGAAGTTCTGTTTGAAGTTAAAAGTAATTGAACCAATGAAAACTGATGAGATCCCTGAGAGAAAGGGAGAAGAGGGAAAGAGTTTTGGGACAGAGCCTTGAGGTGTACCCACATTTAAAGGGTAGAGCGCAGATAATAATCTAGCAAGGAAGCCTGAGAAGTAGTGGTCAGACAGGTAAAAGGAGAAACAACATAGAGCAGAGTCAGGAAAACCCAGAGATTATCCAGAAGGAAATGATAGTCAACAACATCACTGACTGGAGTTCAAGAAACGACTGTTGGATTGGTCAATTAATAGGTCACCGGTAACTTTAGAGAGTACTTTCAGTGGGAAGAGTTCAAAGGCCAGATTGCAAAAGATCTGAAGAAAATAAAAAGAGATTAGTGGAGGCAATGAGTGTAAACAATTTCCTCCCTTCCCCCAAGGAGTTTGTGAAAGGAAAGAAATATAGAATAGCAGCTTGAGGGGATGGTCAGTTCAAATGAGCTTTGTTTTAGGGTAGGGACAATTTGGGCATGCTTATGGACAGCAGGGAAATCAGATTAGGAGTGAGCAGAGATGAATGGTAATGGGTACAATTGTGGAAGTCATCTCCACAGTCTTCTGTAGGAGACTGGAGAAGACAGAATCAAGGGTACAAAAAAGGGACTGACCTTGGTGAAGAACAGGGCGACTGCTTAGACAGATATTGGAATGAAACAGGAAAGAATAGGGAATGATGATGTCAATTGGTTTTGAGATTTACAACCAAGGAAAAGGGGGAATTGTCAGTCAATAAACAATTAATAAGAGATTACTGTGTTCTAGGTGTTAAGTGCTAGTTGGGCTAGATAGCCAGTGAGGTCCTCACCTTTGAAATTCTATAATTAAATTTAAGCCTTAGACATTTATTAAGCTAATTTATTAGGGAACTAAGCTAATGGGAATAAGCTAATTAAATCATGCTCTCCCTCCCCACCTATGACCTTTTATTTTATTTTTTTTTTTTGGTGTATACTTTTCATTTATTTATGCACTCACATCTTATTTCCTCTGGCAGGGAAAAAACCTCCTTAAGGCAGATATTGATAGGTGGAGGGGCAAAGGTGAAAGCCCTGGCTTTGTGAGGTCTATCCATCAACCAAGAAGCATTTTACAAAACTTGCTCTATAGAGGGCTCTGTCCAAAACTAGGAATAAAAAGTAAAACAGTCCCGGTCCTCAAGGTGCTTATCTTCTACTAGGAATATATAGCACATGTTGATAGGCTATTGCAAAAGTCTGCTTTTCTCTCCCTGCCTAAGGTGTCTCACTACTCTGCCCATCCCCAACTTAGCTGTCAAATTAATCTTCCTAGAGCAAAGGTCTGACCCTCTCTCCCCTCCATTCTGTCAATTCCAGTGCCTCCCTGTTGCCTCCAGGATCAAATATAAAATCCTCTTTTGGTTTTTAAAGTCCATAACCTATCCCTTTCCTGCCTTCCCAGTCTGACACTTTACATCCTCAGCCTCACCAGCCATACTCTTGTATTATTATTCTTATTAATTTTGACTTTTAGAGGCTCCATTTTTGCATTTCTACATTTTTAACTCCAGAATTGAAAGCTACTCCTTGTTGAAATGGAATGTCCTGGATATACTGAGCTTGGATGTTCCAAGCACATAAAACTCTATCTCTGGAGCATATTCACTGCCTATTCCTCATACCTGGGCCTTTCTCCCTCCCCCTTTCTGCCTATCAACTTCCCTGACTTTCTTCAAGTCTCACTTTCTGCCAAAAGCTTTTCCCCATCTTCCTTCATCTTAGTCCCTTCCCTTTGCTGACTATCCCCAATATATCCTGTATATAACTTGTTTGTGCATAGTTGTTTGAATGTTATCCCTTCTATAGACAGTGAGCTTCCTGATAGCAAGAACTGGTTATTTGCCTTTTATCCCTAATGCTGAGCATCATGAGCATTGTCAGTGCTTCATAAATGCATATTAACCTGATCTGAGTAACTATAATATCTCTATAACATAAAAGAGGCAATGATTTGGAAAGAGGAGACAACACCCTGGGAAATCAGGAATGACTCCTTAAAAGGAGGAGATACTTGAGCTGAGCCTTTAAGGGAGTTAAGAGTTACCCAGAAATCGAGGTTGAGAAGGAAATGGATTCCAAGGGCAGAAGATGAAGAGAGATTGGTCAAAAAACATGAAGCTTGGAGATGGAATACTTTATATTTAATTGGAATGGAAGGTGCATAGGAAGGAAGAAGATATACAAGGAAACATAGGTTGAAGTCTGGTCATGAAAGACTTTACATGACAGAAGAGTTTGTATTCAGTTCTAATTACTGAGAAAAAGAACAACAATTTCAAGCATTCTCAGTAGAATTATAGAATTAAAAGTTGGTATGCCCTTTCTTGTAACATTTTTAATATTAGCTTGAATATTGTTCCCTAAAGAAGACATAAGAATGAGGTAGGGATTCTTGTGAAAGGGGAAATGGCAAAATGAACTTTCTTGACTGGGCTCTGATATCTTAAAAGGATGTCTGAATGGTATGAAGTTGTATCTGCTAAATATAGAGGATTGAGTTTTGGTTCCACTTACCTTCCAACAATCAATATCCAGGGCATCTCTGCCCTAGAGCCAGTTTCAGAGCTAAGAATGAGAGGATGGAGGGGCTGAAAGCATGGGTTGAGGTGGGAGTGTAGTGGAAGGGTGGTATCTCTGCTCCTGCTTGTGGAGGATGGACCCGGGACCTGCTAATTTAGAGAATTAAAGAGAATTTCAGAGAAATAAAAGTAGTTTATCCAAAATCTCTTAGATATCCCTAAGAAAACCAGGTTGAACCAGTCTTCTATCTCCAAATTCAGTTCCTATTCCATCATACTAAATCCTGCCTCAGGGGCATGGTAAGTTTAGCCATCTTTAACAGATGGAGAGAGGGCTGAATTATCCATTCACCATGAAGAATTCTTTGGCCAGCTGTAAAGAAATCAGACTTTGCTCCTCTGTAGCCATTAAGTGTGGTTAATTTTTTAATTCAATGTTCTTATTCCCCTAACCTCGGTAGCCAACCAAGAACTGGTTGGCATGGACCCTGATGAGGTCGCCCTGTCCCAACATCCTATAATTCAGCCATGGAATTTCCCAAACCACCCTGTCCATAACCAGCCTTCTAAAGAGGTTTGGGGATGGGCTATGCCCTTCCCATTGATCCTGGCAGCTTTGCCTTTGGATCACAGCATAAAAGCATGGAACCTGTATGATCATATGCAAAAATCGTGTTATGTACCAAAGAGGAAACCAAGGGTGAGAGGCATTAAAATGACTAGTAGGTAGGTAGCAGATCTAAAATTGGAATCCAGGTCTCAATCCAAGTCTCAAACCAGGTTTCACTACACCTCAATGTCTTGAATACCAACTATAATGTTTAGTGGAATGTGCTGTGTGATAGGGAAGCCAAGGTTGGAGAGTTATATACTCTAGACAGATATACATGTGCTCCAGGGAAAACTTAGTCATGGCATCATGAAAGACCTATCCTGTAGATCAGCCCCCAGGTATCATGTATATAGTGCTATATGAGTTCTAGCACCTAGTACAGATCATACCAGGTCTGTAACAGAGAAGTTTTCCTTGGTCCCTGGACATAAAATCAATCAATCAATAACCATTTACTATCATGTATCAGACACTAGACACTATAATAAGAATGTAACTCAGCTGCCTGTTTGTTATCTAAATGAGAATCCCCCCCCCAAAAAGGCAAAAATTAAAGAGAAAATAGATTAGTCTTATTCCTGCAAGTTGTTCTCCTCTGTGATTTCATGAGGGATAGGAGAGTGAGTGGGGGGAGGGATTGGGACAATGTCCAAGTCTGGTGTTTTCATTTGGAGTCAGGAGAGTGGGGAAAATGCTGACTCTAAAGTAAGGAGAGGACCTGGAAGGGATGGAATAGAGGTGGATTGGGAACAATAGAATGGAAAGTGATGTCGGGGGAGGAAGTGGTTTTTGCTTAGATACCCAAAGATCCTTCCTCCCTGGGTTTGAGAATGTAATAGGTGGGAGTTTAATATCCATGAAAGCAAGGATAGTGTAGGGTCTTTGAACAAGGGGGTCCCAACAATTCAAAAACAGTTCTGGTTCTCAAAGGGATTACATTCTAATGGGGATGACAGCATATGTGTGTAAAAAATAATTTTATAGTTACATAATTATGTATCTATATCTTTTTAAGATATATTTATATTATATATTTATAATATCTATTATATACATTATATAGACTATATAGTCTCCATTAGAATGTAAGCTGTTTGAGGGAGGGGGATTATCTATATTATATGTGTGTATAACATATATAATCTATATTATATGTGGTATAACATATAATATAATCTATTTTATATGCCGAAAGAAAGAAAGAAAGAAAAATTAATTTAAAAAAATTAAATATGCTGTCTCCATTAGAATGTGAGTTCTGTGAGTCAGGAACTATTTTTATTTCTGTCTCCAAATTTTACATATAACATGCAGATGTATGTTTATATAGATACATATATACATATATATATATATACACTCAATTATGTTTACATGTAAATGTAAGTATAAATACATACAAGATAAATGGAAGATAATCTTAGAAAGGAGGGCCCCTGGGACAGCTAGGTAGTGTAGTGGATAGACCACCACTAGCCTTCAAATCAGGAGGACCCAAGTTCAAATCCAACCTCAAACACGTAACACTTACTAGTTATGTGACCCTTAGCAAGTCCCTTAACCCTGACTGCCTGGAAGGAAGGAAGGAAGGAAGGAAGGAAGGAAGGAAGGAAGGAAGGAAGGAAGGAAGGAAGGAAGGAAGGAGGGAGGACACCAATATCTAGGTGTGACCAGGTAAGGTCTCCTAGATGTGAGCACTTGCTATGAGTCTTGACAGAAATCAGAGATTCTAAGAGGTAGCAATGTTCTAGCCAGTTCCTGATACCTGTAACTTTCTCCCTTAATGCAAAGGTGTGGAGATAGGCAATAGAATATCATATGTAGGGCCCAGAATGGCTATATAGGAAGACTGAAAAGGTAGGAAGATGTCAGATTAGGATTAAGAATAGATGCTAGATTGTGCCTGACATCTACTGAATGGAGTTTTTATGCCAAAGACCATCCTATACAAATGAAATCGCACAGGTCCTGTCCAACAAAAAGGAAAAGAAAATCCCGGTCTGATTAGATGATTTATATTTGTGATAAAGACACATTTTTTTTAAAACCCTGAGACCTTTCTACTTAGTTTCTTCACACGCCACCAGAATAAGCTGTGAAGTTAGAATGTCCATTTTCAGGGGTTTCTCAACCATCAGCTTACATTGCAGTGTAGAAGGACCCATTAGGGAGTCCATAGGGCTTTGCTTGGCAGGAGTAAAAGAAATGTTCACAAAGGCCTCTGTCTTTCCCGTGAACTATGTCTATCACTCTCGGTGGTGTGGTCTCGGTGGGAACCCAGTGGTGGGACTGAATGGAGGGGCGTGGAGCTCAGGGAGGGCAAAGGTTGATACCCATTCTGTTCTTTCTCTTTTCTTTTCCTGCCTGTGACGTTGGCCCAGGGACATTCTTGGGAGCTGTGTCATGGTCATTTCTGTAAATGATTCACATGAAAGTGACCTTTAAAGAAAAAAACAGCAACATCCACCAGAAAAAAAATCTACCAATTACTCTCAGGAGCCTCCTATCCCAGGGCTGTTTGGAAGGAAAGACCTGAATCTGAAACTGTGGTTGTTTGGGTTGTTGTCAGCCAACCAAAATGCATTTCATTTGCAGAAGATTATTGTTTGGCTGCTGAAATCCAATCAGCAAAATCCTCCTCAACCATGTGTGCTCTGGTTACATTCCCACGTGCAATATCAGTCCTCTGAGGTCGTTGATTAGGGATCCTGATAAACTTCTGTGGCAGGAATGAGGTTAAGTTCAGTGACAAGAGTTCAGGAGCAAAAAAAAAAAGAAAGAAAGAAAATAACTAGAGGGATTTGCTTACCTCAACTCTTTGGCTTTTTCTGTTCTTATCTCCACAGACTGTATTGAATACAACCCAAAAAGCTTTGGGTCTGTTTGTTTGTTTTGTGCTGTCCTGTAATTTCATTGGTTTAGGGAATTCCAACCATTGAAGAAGGGCAAGCCTTGATCAAGAATCTTCTGGGCACTGAAAGTTTAATTAATTTGCCCAGAGTCAGCTAGGTGGCACAATGGATTAGCACTCAGCCTGGAGTCAGGAAGGCCTGAGTTCAAATTTGCCCTCATGCTTCTAGTTACATGACTCAGACTTTCTGCCTCACTTCCTCAGCTGTAAAATGGGAATAAATGGTGACACTTAACCTTGCAAGAATGTGGTAAGAATCAAATGAAATAATATTTGTAAAGCATCTGGCACTTGTATAAATGACTTTCCATTTACCTCTTTTCCACAGTTGCCAGCTGGTGTTATATAAGAAAAATGAACTTAATTCAGGTCTTAGAGTCATAAAATCTTAGATTTGCAATTAGAATAGATATGTATAGATGGATATAGATATAGATAGATAACTATTTTAGTATAGTCAAGTTTCCCTTGGAATAGTATTTATTTAATTTTGCATTTAAAAACATTATTTTGAGAAGGGACCCTTCAAAAAAAAAGAAAGTCTAAGAACCCTTGGTCTAGGCTGACCCTTTTAATTAGCCATTTATAGCTGGGGAAACTGAGACAGAAAGAATCTAAGTGACTTGCCAAAGTCACACAGATAATGAGTGTCAGAGCTGAGATGCAAATCCATGTTTCGGACTGCTCCGACTGTCTTTCCATTGTACCACACTGCCTGACTCCCAAGCTGTCTCCAGAACCAATTTCCTACATGGCCTCTCCCTACAAGAGCTTTTAGTAAGAAATTCAATGAGCCCAAAGAATCATTTAAATTCAGTGAACAGCAAAGTGTCTCTGCTTCATAAGGCTGAAACTCTGAGCCGTCTTACTGATCTAAAATGCAGAGATGTCATGGGGTGGCTGGATCATTGCCCTTTTGAATGCTTTCTTCTTTTTTTTTTTCCCTTCTCCTTGTAGAAATAAAAGTGACCCTCCTCGGCGCCCCATCCTTTCATCCCTGGTCACTCTTTTTAACTATCATCAAGGAACCGTTGTAAAGGGGTCCTTTTTAATCACTATGGTGAGGATTCCGAGAACTGTTTTCACATACCTCTCTAACGCCCTGAAAGAAAAGGTAGGTGAATTATGCCGCACCCCACTTCTCCCCCACCCAGCCCCTGCCTCCTGCCCTGGCCTGTTGCCAGGGGTCAGGTTGCAGGAAAGTTAACCAGCTGGAAAACTACAGCTGGCTCAGGGTGAGGAATCCAATCTGGGCCGGTGTCCATTCAGTGGGCTCCGGTATTCTTTCGATCATTTGTTCTCACTGAGCAAGTCTTTCTCCTTCTACTTTGTGTTTGTAGATTTTGTTGGTTGGGTTTTCTCCAAACATGGAGAGAGACAGACAGACAGAGACAGAGAGACAGAGTCAGAGAGAGATTTGGAAATGAATGGTTTCAGGAGCCTTTTAGCTGGCTTTCTCATTTAAATGTTTACTGGGGGGGGGGGGCATAGCATAAATTCTTGAGATAAAATTTGAAGTTGGCCAGGGCATTTATCCTCTGGGTATTTTCAAAAAACAAATAAATGAAGCACTAGATAGAAAAGCTTACTTCTGGTTTTTATGAGAGACTATACCCAACCTTTTCCATTTCCCACAGGATGTCATGGGAAGATGCTGGTATGTAGAATAGGAATGGCAAATCCCGTTCCAAACCTAAGCAAAGGACAGAAAACTATAGGGTTTTTGTTTGTGTTGCTGTCCGCCATCCCTCTGCCCCCCCAAACCTCCACCCCATCCCACTGGTTTTTATTTCCATGCACATTTGGTTATGAATGCCAACAGAAACCAGAACACCAGGAAAACAGCTGCTCTCATGGTATTTCTGGCCCGATGGAACAAGGAAAGATTGGAAATCCCCCAAGCCAGGCTGTTCTCACACAATGTTAAGCTCTCTTCTTTTGCCAGAGGGTTGGAGAAACATCTGAAGTTGCAGCCATTTGAGATCCAAACCTTTGGAGTATGTCTATGTACCATTAGTGAAATGGAGAAGAGTCTATATGTATGGCTGCTCAAATCCTTGGAGTATTTTTGGTTCTTTTCTGGAGAATGAAAATAGTCCAGAAACTGTTGTGTGCTTTCTTCAATAATCCATGGAAAAGCCGAGAGATGAGTGCAGAATTTGGGAAACATTGATTGGATTTCACACAAAAACCCTTTGGCTTCCGGATCATGAAATGCATGTTAAGTAGTTGTCATTTGAGGTGTGGAGCTTCTGGTTTGGGTTTTTATTACTGTCTGGGTCTCGAGGAGCCACATTTTGGTGGTTTTCTTCCCTCTCAAAGAGTCTTTTTTCCCAGCCAGGACAAAACCTTGACAATGTCTGTCCTCTGAATTTCTGGCTTTTGCTTTTTCAGAAATGGTTCCTAGCTCCTCCCACCCCAAGAGACTGGGAGAAAGGGACTCCTTGGGGAGAAATTAATTTTTCTATATAAATCAGGCAGGAGGTTTAAATGACCCAGGAGGCCAAGAAAAAAAAAAGTCTGAAGGACTCTGAAGGGAAAGGCTTTTTATAAATCTTGGGAAGAAATTGGCAGAATAGCTCCAGGTCTCAAACACGGAAACATAAAGTCTGCTTTATCATCACTGAGATTGTACAACATCATGAAGTTCAAATCCTTTTTGATCATATTTTATTTCTAAAAACTCTTAAAAGGAGATCCTTTGGGATACAGACATTTGTCTTTGTAACCCCACATTCTAAAGTTCATTGATTGTTTGATGGCAGAGTGGACAGAGTGTTGACCTTAGTCTGATGGGATTTGAGTCTTAGATCCCAGCTTTGTCCTCTGGGTGACACCTGTGCAATCTCTTTGGACTTCAACTTCTCTACCTGTAAAATGGATGACCTCTAAAGATCGCTGCAGATCTAGAGCCATGATCGTTTTCTAACTTAAGAAAAAAAACTTCCTTCACATTTATTATGTATTATCAACGTAGAAATTTAAGCCAGCCACCATTTGTCTTTGCTACTTTAAATAGGCTAGCTTATGATCAGAGACAGGCCCAGAAGAACTCAGATTTAGTTTCATCCAATTAAATTGGTTTTAGGGCCAAAAAACTCTACCAACAACCAAAAATAAGTCCATATAAGGCTGGGGTTCTGACAATGTAAGATTTCAGAGTTATTTGTGGAAATTCCTCAACTGATTATTAACTCTGAATGTGAATACTTCTTGTTTGACTCCTACAACCCCCCCCCACACCCCCCAATAGTCTTGGTATTGAGTCATGTGAGGAATTCAGATTGTCTTTAGAGAGTATAATTTTCTTTCTTGGACTTCAACCTCCAAACTGAAATTTTTGTTTCTAATAAAGTGAAACTTAAATTGGTTCTTTTTAATTTATATGTATAAAGCTGGGGGATGGGAGATGGGGATGGGGGGAGGTAAAAAGACCTGAGTTCATGGTCTGCCTCTTAACACACACTAGTTGTGTGACATAAATAAGTTACCTTACCATACCGGGCTTCGATTTCCTATTCTGTAAAATTAGGGGCAGTTGTACTATATAGAGAATTTGTTCCAACTCTAAAACTATAACTTGTCGACAAACTGTTGATCAGTAATAGAATTTTCACACTGGATGTTATCTACCTGAAGAAGTTGCTGATTCCAATCAAAAAACAGTGTAGATCAAAGAACCATATTACTTTGATGTTCTCATATTTTTCCCCATATGTTAAATATTTTTATAAAAATTGTGTGCATATTCCGTTTTGATCAATGCATAGCATAGAAGCAATGTAGAGATTATCAGATTGGCTTCTGTGGGGGAGGGGGAGGGAAGGGAGGGTGGGGGGGAATTGTAAAATTCAAAACCTTACAAAAAAGATAGGTAGAAAAACTACTATTGCAAATTAGATATTTATATAAAAATAAATAAAGATTGTATGCAACTTAAGAAACATTTGGTAGGATCCAAGAAGACTGATTCAAACAAAGTTTTAGAAAGTTGCCTATGTATCTTAAAATGTTACATGATTTGCCCATAGTCTCAAAACTGGCCTATATCATTTGAAGAATTTGAATCTATATATTTCTGACTCAAAAGCCAACTCTTTCTCCAACTCCTGTGAGCTGTCTTTTCCTATTTTGTACTAAATAAAAACATGTCTTTGTGGTCATATAAGAATCATAATATTCAAAATTTTGTCCAAATCAAATTTTCCAATTGCCCCCTTAGCATATTAGAGATAAACTCATATGTTCCACCCCTATTTGCCTTTTTTTAACTTTTCTTTTCCCCAATAGGAGGAAAATCCCTTTGCAAAATACATTCTTAAATGCTGTTCATGCTGTTTTTTCTGCTTGGACAAGTGCCTGGGCCACCTAAATCAGGTAAGTTTCTCAAATGGAGGCCCATAATTACACTCAAATGAAGACTGTGTCGTGTAACTTTCTTTAAGATCTGTTGATTTTTGTTTTTCTATCCTCAGAACCAAGCACAGTCCCTAGCACTTAGTAGGTGTTTAATAAATGAATGCTTATAGGATTGAGCTGAACTGAAATACATAGAAGGTGATGGAATTGATAGCTCAGGATTAACTTTGGCTTTAAAGTTGTGATCTCTCAGGTTCCCAAAGAAACAGATTTCTCTTTGCAGCAAAGAGGACAAAAGGGAATAAATCACTAGTCTAGTGAATATAGTATTTTCAGTGTCTTGTCAGAGAACTATAATTTTCCTTTAAATGGGGAGGAAATTACCTCCCTAATTTTGCACATTCCACCAATCTTCTTTCAAGATATAAATAACTTTTCCCCCCCTGTAATTTCTAAACACTTGCATGCTACCATTGTTTAAATTTTGATTTTTTGAGAGGGGGGCAAAGATATTCAAATTGATGAAAAGCACAGACTATTTGAGCTAAATTTTCTGTCTCCTCTAGAAGTATGACCTCCTCATCATTCCCTCCCTTTCTTTATATTCAGTGTCTTTTAATTCACCCACTCCTATTATTCTAGGAAACATTTAAAGGTCTCTCAATCCCTCAAAAAACCCTTTACTCTCTCTTGCCATCCCCCAATTTGTCTTCCAAATTCTTAGAAATGACCATGTACAATCATTGCCTCCCACTCTTAAAAAAAGTTTTATTGATGCCTTTTTAATTTTTTTTAAGGCATTGGGATTAAGTGATTTGCCCAAAGCCACACAGCTAGGTAATTATTAAGTGTCTGAGATTGGATTTGAACACAGGTCCTCCTGACTCCAGGGCCGGTGCTCTATCTACTGTGCCACCTAGCTGCGCCTATTGAGGCCTTTTTTTTAACATGTTCCTGCCCAGGGATCCCACTACCACCTCCATCATAAAAACTTTTTTTATTATTTTAAACAAAGAAATAAGCAAAACAAAACAAAACAGTCCACCACTTGCCTGCCAAGATGAGGGCCTTAAACTCTGAAGTAAAAATTTGGTCATTTTATTGGTCAGAACATTAGAATTGGTATTTAAGTGTTTTCTTTTATATTAGTGGGGGGTCTATAATTTATTTTTAAAAATATAATCATTGTGTCAATTGTTTCCTTGGTTCTGCTGGCTTCATTTTGCATCAGATTCTCAGAATTCTTCATATTAGTCATTTCATATAGCACAATAGTATTTATATATCATAGATTTTTCAGCTCTTTCTCAATATATATGTACTTTTCCCTCTGTCTTTAACCTCTTTGGGGTATAATTCCAAAAGTGTTTCACAGATCCAAAAGTTTTTAACTAAGTAATAACATTTATAGTATAATTGCAAAAATATATTTCAGAAAGTTGTATCAGCTCATAGCTCTACCATCAGTAGTACATTATTGTATCTGTCCCCACAGTCCCTCCAATAGTCGCTATTTTCATTTTTTATCATCTCTACCAATCAGATCTTTAACACTTTGCTTTAATTAACATTGAACTTATTATTAGATATTCAGAACATTATTTTATGTGACATCTGCTACTTTACATTTCTTCTTTTCCATACTTGCCTATACATATCATTTTTTCACCATTTATTTAGAGCCACTTACTTATCAACCTTTTGCAATCTACTTTCCAACCTCACCTTTCAACCAAAACTTCATTCTGTAGTTTACCATTGATCTCTTAACTGCTAAATCCAGGGACCTAATCTCAGCCTTTGTTTTATTTGACATCTCCCTTCTTTTTAAGACTGGTGATCTCTCCCCACTCCCCACCCCTCCCTGCTCTCTGTCTCTGTCTCTCACATGTGCTCTCTCTCCTTTTGGCTTTGGTGCTGGTAAGCATCATTTTTTTCATCTGTCAAATATGTAGGGAACTGGGGGAGGGGAGAATTTGAACCAAATCTTGTTATTAAACTCATTAAACCTTCCAATTCCAATATTTCATGATTCTGTAAGTATTTACTATTGAGTTCAGGGATGTAAAGTATAGCCTCCTACCCTTAATGGATTTACAGTCTAGGTCGGGTACTATGACAGAACCACATACAACCTTTAAATCACCACTTAAGACAACAAATGTCAAATTATGAAGTGAATAGTACAGACAAGTCCTAGGATATTTCAAAAAGGAGATGGAATTAATGCAAGCTGGAGGGATCAAGAAAAGCTTTTTAGTGAGGGAAAGAAGTGAGCTGTGAAACATTGTGATTTGAGGTACTAGTCCGTACTGGAGATTTCTACCTAAGTGAATGTCCACGTTCATGTATGTAGGAAGTCCCTCTAGATGATCTACAACTTAGGAACTAAGTCTTAAAGAGTTCCCTGAGGTTCAGGGACATGTTCATGGTCACACAACTAATTGTCAGTGGCAAGGTTTGAACCTAAGTGGGGAAGTGGGTAGAGCCCCAGGCCTGAACTCAGGAAGACATCAAGAGTTCAAATCTGGCCTCAGACACATACTAGCTATGTGACTGTGGGCAAGTCACTTCCCTCTCTTTGCCTCAGTTTCCTCATCTGTAAAATAACTGGAGAAGAAAATGGAAAACTATTCCAATATTTTTTGCCAAGAAACCCCAAAATGTGACAGTGAAGAGTTGGACTGACTGAAATGACTGAACAACTATAACTTCCTGACAGGAAAGAATTCTATCCTTGCTAACACTGCTATTCATGCTTATGACAATGAATAACCATGATAATAGTAACTAACAATTATATAGCTCTTTAAAGTTTGCAAAAGGCTTTCCATACATTCTCACATTTCTTACTCACAACAATCCTATAAACCTGTGCTATTATTATTGCCTCCATTTTTTTACATGTGGGGAAACTGAGACTAAAATAGGGCTATGTGGCAAGAAAATTCCTGAGGTGAGAGTTTTTCAACTCAGGTCTTCTTGACACCAAGTCTAGCACTTTATTGGCTATGTCAAGCTTCCTCTTAATCAGTTCCTAGTGTAGGGGTTGGTTTGCTTTTTTTTTAAACACCCCTGAAACAGGACTTGGCTTCCCCCTTCCTCTATTCTCTACTGTACCCAAATCCACCTCCCACAGGTCAAGGCTTTTGGAATGTCCTGCCTTACCAGATGTAGCTCCCTTGCACAATCAGACATCCCAGATCAGTTCATCTATGTGTTGGACTCTGCTAAGAACAGGGGATTAAATATAAAAGTGAGGTAGTTTCCTGCCCTCAAGGATCTTACATTGGGAGAAGAAAACATTCACAAGTAAATATGGGTCAGACTTTATATATACACATATACACACGCTTATCTTAATCTGTTTTTAAAAGTGCTTTGCTATGCATCCAATGAGCAAAGTATACAGCGTTTGCTATGTGTCCATATTATCTATTCATCATAAGAAAATCAAGGCAATACTCATTTCCTAAGTACTTCTTGTTTAATATGATTGTCACACCTATCCTTGTCTCTCAACGTTGATTTTAGTTTATAAAATCTGATCCAGAACCAGCTGGGCTGATGACTAAGGAAGACGCCTTCATGTATTTTAGTGGTGAGGGTCAGGGGGGAAATGGGACAAGTTGAACTTTCTTGTTTCTTTTTCTTTTTTTTTTTGACAATATAATTCTTGTGAATGGCAAAGCCTGTATTATAGATTTAAAGCAGCATTGTATAATGGGCAGAGTGCTGAAATTGGAGTTAGGAGACACCTGAGTTCAGATGTTGCCCCAATAGTAACTGTGCTACCACAATAAAGATAAATAAGTTTCAGCTCATATGTAAAAATGGGAATAATAATAATAATAATAGTAATAATAATAATAAGGAAGTACCTTCTTCATCATTCTGATGTGAGGATCAAATACAAACCTTAAACCATTATATAAATATCAGTTATTTCTAATAATAATGTTAGTACTACTAGCAATAGCTGACTTTTAAGGCTATAGATTTTCAAACTGGAGGCCCCTGAGCCTAACTCTGTAATTTTACAGATGACCTGAGAGACTGTGCCTTGCCTAGGATCTCACAATTAGGATCTGAGGGCAGGATTTCGACTTAGATCTTACCGATTCCCAACACTCTTTCCATTACACTTTATTCTGACCAGAGCATTGTAGGACTGTTTCTACTGTAGTTATTATTTGCTTGGACCTATAAGAGACAATTGCTGTGGCAGACAAAGCTCTGACTCAGAGTCAGAAAGAGTTGGGTTCAAGTCTTGCCTCTGACGCATCCCGGGGAAGCCTCTTGACCTCTCTTGAGTCCTAGACAACTTTCTGAGACTATAAAGGTGCAAAATAAATTGTTGATCTACATTAGTGAAGAAAGTTCCTCCTCAAGGAGTTTCTATACTTGAAACCATAGGTTATTGAAATTATTATCATATTAATAATGGAGAAGAATCTATGATAGAGAAGTGTCTCCATAAAGTTGATGGAAGAATCACATGCTTACCTTATTTTAAGATATATGTCTTATATATGTATGCATACACATGTATAATATATATATGCTTATATTGTATACAAGTATTCATAAGCATATGTATAGAGTATGTATAATTGTATATAAAATACACAATCACAATGTAAATAATAGCCACAATAATAGCAGCAAAATCTTTTTGCCCTGACTTGAGGTATACACAAGACAGGTTGGCAGAGATAAGGATGCTTTCTGTATCTTCCTACCAAGATTATCTTTTTTTTTTAGGTTTTATTGGACATTTGAGGGTTTTTTTCCCCTTTACATCATAGTCACTTCCCAATACCTTCAAACCCCAACAAAATCTCTTCTAACAGGGCAGCTAGGTGGTCCAGTGGATAGAGCACCAGCCCTGGGATCAGGAATATCTGAGTTCAAATCTGGCCTCAGACACTTAATAATTATCTAGCTGTGTGGCCTTGGGCAAGCTACTTAACCATATTGCCTTACAAAAACCTTTTTAAAAAACCTCTTCTAACAACGAAGTACAGTTAAGCAAAACAAAATGATGTGATGATCATATTTGGCAGTGTATATCTTATTCTATACTTCTAGTCCACCATCTCTCTCTCTCTCTACCAAGAAGAAAGAACTGTGTTTCATCTTCAGGTCCCAGAAATTAAAATTGATCATTGCATTGATCTGAATTCTAATGGTTTTTAATGTAATTTTCCTTTAAATTCTCAAGCTAATTGTGTGTTTTGTTTTCTAAAGTTATCACCTAACTGTGATACTGCTATGTAAAGCAAATATGATGACTGGGGTGCTAATAAAATTACAGCCAATGATGGTTTCAGAGCCACATTTCTGCTTTTGGCTGTGATGTGGGATTGCACTGGAGCCAGTTAGTAGTTAAGTGCTCTGTTTCATTGACCAATGGTCAGAGTCAGGACAAGATGAATCAGATTTACTTGGTGCCAACAGCAGAGTTTGTCTAGTTCTCTAGGGTTCTATCAGCTCTAAGATCCTAAATAAATACAAGATCGTTATCTCTCTTCACCCCAGAGCCCTGACTTTCAAAATATATTAGTCAGCAGGGTCCCCAAACAGCTCATTGGAACCATCTCAGCCCTTGTCTGATGCGATTAAAAACTTGGTGGTAGCTAAGAAGTATTTAGTGATACACATCCAACGCCCCCGCCTTCCTCTCCACCCCATACTTTTTTTTTGGCTTTCAAAGCACATAATGTCAGCTTCTGTCTCAAGAGTCTTTGTGGCAGAGACTTCACTTTTTAATATTTCAAAGCCTTCTTCTGTTAACCCGATTTCAATGAACCTTTTTTTTTTCACCATCCATCAATAGTGCAAGGGTATTCCTTCACTTTTCCATTTGGAGCTTTGGTTCATCCTCAGCCAACTGGCAGGTCTTCAGTTACCCTTGTCCATGGGGCAGCACGTGCATTCGGGAAGAAAGTACGAATGATGTGGGGTTTCTTTATCCAGATGCCCAACATGATTTAAAAGCTTTAAAGAGACCTGGTCCTTCTGGAGCAGACATTGCCAGAATCAGGATGCCTTGTTCTCAGAGACTAAGCTAGCCAAATAAAGCTATTCTTTTAAGAGTTTGCATGTAATTAAAGCAGTCATTGTAAATTCAATTTATCCTCTTATCCATGTCTATTCTGGGGGCACACAGCTAATCTTGTGAGGATGGATATGCTATGTGTGTGTATGCATATCAGGCAAAAACATACATTTGTGTGTGTGTGTGTGTGTGTGTGTGTGTGTGTGTGTGTGTATATATATATATATATATATATATATATATATATATATATATGATCATTTGCAGGAAAAATTCTCTTATATCCACAGTGCAGCTGTTTCTAGCCAAATGGTGCTTATCCCTAGTTTAAATAGAAAGGAATTGAGGAACCAAATAAGTATACCATTTGCCAGGGACCATGAAATGTCTCAAGAGCAACAAATAGAAACTGGTAACAGAAACTCATTCCATTTAGAGCTGAAAGGGATTTTAGAGGTTAACTATCTCATCCTAAATATTTTTTCAAGTGAGTAAACTGAGACCCAGAGAAGTAAACAGACCACAGGGTCTTTGGTTTTTACTTTTTCCATAATACCACACTGCCTTGCTTTTGGCTCCATGACCTTTTATAGCCATGACTTTGAGCTATCTGGGACAGCCCCACCAACCACACTGCTGAAACATGGGCAGAGCTCAGGAATCTGAGACTAGAACCACTTTGGATCATAACATTCTTTTTTTTTAAATTATTTATTGTGAATTTTACAATTTTTTCCCTAATCGCACTTCCCTCCCCTCCCTCCCACAAAAGGCAGTCTGTTAGTCTTTACAATTTTCCCATGGTATACACTGATCTAAGTTGAATGTGATAGGAAAGAAATCATATCCTTAAGGAAGAAAAATAAAGTATAAGAGAGATAGCAAAATTATATAATAAAGTAACAGGTTTTTTTAAAAAAATTAAAGGTACTAGTCTTTAGTCTTTGTTCAAACTCCACGATTCTTGCTCTGGATACAGGTAGTATTCTCCATCATATATATATATCCCAAAATTGTGCCTGATTGTTGCACTCATGGAATGAGCAAGTCTGAGATTGAGGACCATAAGATTCTTGAACTCCATCTGTGACAAAGATGAGGGAACAGCCATCAGAAAGTCCTTTTAAGTAGTTTTTGGCTTAAAATTTCTTCACCAAGAACATACAAGAGTAAACCAACATAGAAAGGAGAGTAGAAAGGAGTAAAAGATATATATACATGGAATCGCCCACTTAGGTGCTGTTTTTTGTTTTATTCAGGCATTTCAGTTGTGTTCAATTCTGTGACCCCATCTTGAGAAAGATACCAGAGTGGTTTTCCATTTCCTTTTCTAACTCATTTCAAGATGAAGAAACTAAAGCAAATAGGGTTAAGTGACTTGCCCAGTGACCCAAGTCACTAACCAAGACACAAACTTGTGGTTATTGGGTTTCTACCAATCAGACATAATTATCTGACTGCTTCTAAATGAATTATTCATGAATGTTCAGTTTGGTGTTTCTTCCCAATTTAAGTTAACTAGCAACTATTGAGTTTCTCCTATTTGGCAGGTATTAAGAATACAAAGAAGGAATCTCTGCCCTTAAGAAACTTATCCTCTTTTAGGGAAGGAGACAAAACAAACACACATAGTGTGTGTGTGTGTGTACATGTGTATGTATACACATGGAAAATTAAATACAAACTATGTATAATTTTGGAGGGAGGAAAGGACATGAGTAGCTGGAGGAATCAAGGCCGACTTCTTGTAGAAGATGACACTTGGGTTGAACTTCAGAGGAAGCCAGGGATTCTGTAAGGTGCCTGTAAGGGAGTCCATTCCAGGTGTGGAGGATGGCCTATTCAAAGGTCTGCAGACAGGAGATGGAATGATGAGTGCAAGGAATGGCAGGAAGGCCATTGTGGTTAGAACATAGGAGAATGTTGAGCGGCAAGTAAGCCTGGCTAGAGCTAGTCTGAAAAGGAGAAGTTTGCATTTTAGTGTAGAGGGGGGGAAAAATTGGTTTCTTCTTTTAGCTATCTAAATGGATGAGGAAGACAAAGCTATTGAGGTTGTGATTTATGAACCAAAAGCAGTTATTGAGTGTCTAATGGATGCCAGCATTATGCTGGGAATACAAAGACAAAAAAATGAAATAGTCCCGGCCCTCAGGGAACTTCCATTCTAATGGGACCAACCACATGTATATAAGTTCAAATCCAAATACTTGGTAGCTGTCTGACCCCTAGAAAGTCACCTTACCTCTCTCTAGTCCTTGATTTCCTCATCTGTAAAAATAAGGGTTTGGATTTGATGATTGCAGTTTGAAATCTATGATCCTATAACCCTCTCAAAATATTTATTGTTTAGGGGGTAAGGTCAGAAGCTGCCAAAGAAAGGATTTAAACCAGGTCTCAACTAACTACAAGTCTTTCTAGTACTTTTTGTATATTTTAAAAATCTATTTATACTGTATATATATGCATGTGTGTGTGTGTATGTAGAATATAGATATGCATATATAAAATGTATATAGATATAGTCTATATATAAATGTAGAATATCTATACATACATAAAATGTATGCCTCTTGAGGTCAGGAGCTGCTTCATCTTAGATTTTGTATTTCCAGCCTGGCACAATGCTTGGCAGTATTTGGTATTTACAGGTATGTTTGTACAGTGTATAATTTGACTATTAACAATATGGTGGATTTCATAATCTCATGTAGCTACATACTGATGAATATTTAACAACTAGCATTCTAAGAAAGAGAAAGCTACATAGAACACACTTCGGATTTAATCTGGATTTAAAAAATTTTTTTTTGAGAAATTCATTATTTAATTTTGGGGGTGTTTTATTTATTTATTTTTCAGCTATATGCAAAGATAGTTTTCAACAATCATTTTTTTGGTAAGGTTTTTGAGTTGCACATTTTTCTTCCTTCTTCCTTTCCCTCTCCCCTTATCACTTCCCCCCCCCCCCGACAAAAAGCAGTCTAATATAGATGATATATATGTAACTATATCCATCACTTTCTTAAATCAGGACAGTTAAAAGAACAATAAATTTAGCACTGATTGGTAGCATTTGCCAGTTTCTAAGGCATAAATGAAAATTTAACCATTGGGTTAGAGTTGGTTCCAGCACATCCCTGTCCTTATTGTTGTCTCTTTTCTTAATCCCTTTAATGTCTAAGACTGTGTCCATGGCACATCCTCGGCCTCCAAATCCAGTGCTCTTGCCACAGAATTGGGGAACAGTGGGGTATAAATGGTAAGATAGCTTGATCAAGTTGGTTGATTTGAGCTGAATGGCTAGAATAGCCTCTGATGTCATTGAATCCAAGAGAGGTTTGGGAAATGCAACCTCAAAGGTTCAGGTGCTATTAATGATTTCAGATGAAAGCAGAAAAATGCTAGATGACAGTGTGATTCAGGAGAGTGATTCAATGGAATTAGAATCCTAGGGCTTTGAGTTCAAGTTCTGCCTGTTCACACACAAATACACACACACACATTTGTGTGAATCACTTGCCTTTTCTGGACCCTTTAGATGCCATGTAGCCAAGTAATACCAAGTAACATAATTTGGGTTGTTTCCTTATCTTTAAAAGTGGAGGGTGGGGTGACTAGGTGACGCAATGGATAGAGCACCAGGCCTGGGGTCAGGAGTACCTGAGTTCAAATCTGGCCTCAGACAATAATTACCTAGTTGTGTGGCCTTGGGCAAGCCACTTAACCCCATTGCCTAGCAAAAAAAAAAAAAAAAACTTAAAAAAAATGAAGGAGGCTGGATCATTGGATCTTAAGCATTCCTTTTCCATTATAAATCTATTAACCTCAGACTATGTTTTACCGTCAAAAAAACAAAAAACAAAAACCTAAGACTATGGTTATAGTAGTAAGATGGCACATTGAGCACAGTGCTGAGCTGTAATCTGGAGGACCTGAGTTCAAATGCTGCCTTAGACACTTAATAACTGTGTGACCCTGGTTAACTCACATAACCTTATTTGCCTCAGTGTCCTCATCTGCAAAATAAGCTGGAGAAGAAAATGGTAAACCACTGGTATTTCTGCCAAGAAACTCCAAATAGGGTCACAAAGAGTCAGACACAATTGAGCAACAATGACAAAAAAATAATGACTCCTGTTGCTAGATTGCTAGTGGCAAAATGATAGTGCTCTGAATTTTAATTGGTCATGCTGAGAACTCCTGCAGATTCCCATCCTCCCCCACCTCCTGTCCCATCACCAGAATAATTCTGACTTTTAACCCTCACCTACAGTCACCTTTTGTCCCCATTGCTCAGAAGCAAAGCAAAGCAAGTTCACAGCGCCTCAGGAAGAGGAGACTGGGAAAGTTGCCCATAGCACTGAAACAGTCATCTGCTTCAACTCTGAATATGATTTTGCCTGACTTTCATAACTTTCAGTTTCTAGCAGTCACTCTGCCTTGGAACCTTCTCATCACAAAATTTCCTAGTTAGACTGGAAATGTACTAAGGGAAAGCCCATCTGTGGGCTCTGAGCTGTGGGAAAACCTTGGGGAAGTCAGTAAAATACAGATTCCTAATAAACTAGGAAGCATGGGAGAGAGGACAAGGCTTTGTACTTGAACCATGCACCGTAGATGGACTGGAGAGTGGGGTGGGATAGTGTTGATCTCTTGTTCCCCTGTAGTCAATAGACTCCACAAGCCAATTGTCCATGGAAGAGGAGCAGTCAAGGTCCACATCTTGTGAGACCCCTAGCTAGTTTTCTTTTCTTTCTTTCTTTCTTTCTTTCTTTCTTTCTTTCTTTCTTTCTTTCTTTCTTTCTTTCTTTCTTTCTTTTTTTAGATTTTTCAAGGCAATGGGATTAAGTGGCTTGCCGAAGGCCACATGGCTAGGTAATTAATTATTAAGTGTCTGAGGTCGGATTTGAACCCAGGTACTCCTGACTCCAGGGCTGGTACTCTATCCACTGCACCACCTAGCCGCCCCTCCTAGCTAGTTTTCAATCTCAATTCTGCTTCGTTTCTAGCTTGTATGACCTTGGGCAAGTATCCAGAGTCATCTCCACTCGTCCTGATTCATATCTGGCCTATGAAGCCAGGTGGTTCAGAGGTGAAAGTGAGACTGGTGACAGCATAGCTGCCCCTCACTCAAATCCAAGTCACATGCTTGTCATGGCATCTCCTCCCTGATGTCATGATCTTCTTTGAGAATGAAGGACAAAAATTATTATAAAGAAAACAAAACAAAATTAAACATCCCCACCCTCAAGACGCTTAAGTTTGATTGTAGGAAAAACAATATATACATTGATTACATGACAAAGTAATTTTCAGGGTGAGGCAGAGTGCCAACAATTGTTGGGGAGAGTCAGATTCAGGAAAGCCTCTTGAAGGGAGGGAAGGGAAAGGTGAAAAATGAATATTCTAGACATGGGGAGCACAGAGACAAAGAGAACATTTTAAGAGGTAGCATATTGCTAGTGGATAGTATTAGACTTGGAAATGGAAAGAATTGTATTCAAATTCTGCCTCTCACAACTAGTATTTGTGTAACCCTGGGCAAGTCATTTAGTCTTCTATGTACCTCAAGCAATTTCAAGGTTTTATCTGTTAAAAAAAAAAAACACTTTTTTGATCTTCCATGGGAGATGGAGTTCCCCTCTCACAGAATCTGACAGCCTGTATTACATAGGGCAGCGAATTTCAGAATGACAGGTTCAGCATCTCTAGGGTTTCTTCCAATCCTAAAATCTATGATGCTGTGATCTTTTATCAGATTTGGTCCTAGAACATAGCAATCACCCTTGGGTTTGATGTTTTTCCATTTTTTCTCAGTTTCCATCATCATCAATGGGGCCAAGCAAAGGCTAAAATAAGATGCATTTTGATAGGCTTTTGACTACTCAGAAGGGAAATGTATGACAAGCTAGGGATTCATCTTGGAACTCTCCACAGATCTAAGAAACACAGAGGGCAACAAACCTGACTCGCCAGCATTACAAGCTTCCTTTTATCAGTCCTCTACTGATAAATTCATAGTTGAAACCACCAAAAAAAGCAACAGGATTATGGACTCCAATTCCTAGATCTAGAACAAGAGGGACTTTAGATGTCATCTGATCATTTGAATTTCCTAAAAGGATATAAGTTATTTGTTCTGAGTTACAGAGATATTAAGTGAAGTAGGTAGAATTTGAACTCAGGTTCTATGGTCCTAAGTTCAGGAATCTGCTCTACCATCAATCAGTCAATAAATATTTATTAAGATTTGAACACCACCCCTGTGATTCCAAATCTAGTGCTCTGCTTTGATCCTGCATCGGAGGCTTCGATTTCAAATCTCTACTCTACCACTCTCCATCTGTGCAACCTTGCATAAGTAACGACCTCTGTCTGCCTCAGTTTTCTCATCTGTGAAATGAAGGGTTTGAATCAGATGAACTCTCAGAGACTTTCTGGCCCTATATGCTTTAATTCTGCTTTGTATGTTCACCCGGATCCTGTGTTTCTGGCACCTAGTCAAGTTCCTTTCACTATGTTAGCGGGGAGAAGAAAAGTGAATTCAAAAGGAAGTCAGGACTATCATCAAATACAAATGGCTGGACCTCTCCCTGAAATAGCTGCTGCTCCAGGCTCCAGAACACACTCACACACTCTCATATACAGACCTGTACATGCCCTTTTCTACACATTTCTATACTCATACACACTTGTGAACACGTGCACATGCTTGTAAACATACTCATTTACACACTTATAGGCTCTCATATAGATAGATATAGATGTGTGTAAATATACATGCTAATATACATAAATGTTTTCCCATATGCACTTGTCTATCCATACACACACTTGTAGATTCACAATTATATGTATGTATATATATATATATATATATATATATATATATATACACACACACACAAATACATGGAGATACATTTATATATGTATATATATTCCCATACAGAAGTACCATATACTCTGGCTTACAGACTCATTCACATCCTATTTTACACATACTTGTGAATATATATTTATATAGATACAAGTCTACCCATATACACACTCATATGGATAGATAAGTGTGTGTATATACATGCTTACATACCCACACACAACTCTCTGAACAGAAGGACCAGAAAGAGGCTAAACTGGTGGACTCTTGTTCTTTGGTGCTTGAAAAGGGAAAAAATCTGTTGCCATGGTAATCATCTTTCAGCAGCCTCATTTTCTTGAAGTATCGGCCTGGCCTAGGGAGTCCAGCTGTCACACAGAGCAGGCATTATCCTCAGGAAACAGGGCCCTTTCCACATTTACAGCCTGGCCTTCAGCCACACAGTTTTCCTCATGGAGCTGCCCAGGGCAGCCTCTGCCTCGTCAGCCTGGCTAACCCTGTGTTCTCCAGCTCAGAAGGGGACCTGCAGTAGTCTTTTCAAAATGTATAGTTTGGAGAAATACATAAACGTTGTCATTTGAGCCATCTCTGATTCCCTTCCCCCCATCCTATCCCACTCCCCTCTCAGTCTAGAGTAAGATGCCTCTGATTCCTCAAGGCTCAAAGCAGAGGGTCCACCAAAGTGGTATGATCTGTGTTTCCTGGGACTTCTTTGTAAAGACAGGATGGTACAGGCAATGAGGGAGTAGGGAAGTAGTGATTTTTACTCTCTAGAGGATTCTGACTTACTTTATCTTTCTTCTATTAGTGTCTTAAGACAGATTTTTTTTCTTTTCAGTTGGGATGGGGGAATGGAAGAGAGAGAGAAAATAAATGTCAGTAAACAATTAAGGCTACCCTCACCTTGTCTGAATTTTACCCTACCACTCACTGTGGCCCAAGTTTTCTGCAAGGATTAAATGAGGTATAAGAAGGCAGTGTGGTAGAATACAAGGAGATCTGGTCTTGAAGACCAGAAGACCTAGATTCAAGTTCTCTCTGTGAATAAAAACTGGCTTTACTTTGCATCCCCAGCACTTCAGGAAATGGACACAAAATAAAAATCCTCAGTGACTATATGACCACGCTCTCTCTGTGGTTTTTCTAGGCAGCTGTCCAAGATTCTGAATTGCAAAGAAGACTCTGATCTGCATTACCCAGTCCTATACCTAACGTGTTTTTGCAAATGAAAAAATATTGTAGAAAGATAGGTTTGTTATTCAATAAGAACAAAAGTCCATGGAATTAATTCTCTACATTGTAGCCAGAAGTCATCTAGTCAAAAGGAGCCAAACAAAAAAGAGCTCTCCAGTTGTTGTTTAGATGTTCATTTCTTCATGATTCCATTTGGAGTTTTTTTGGCAAAGATACTGTTTTGCTATTTCCTTCCACAACCTATTTTACAAATGAATTAACTGAGGCAAACAGGATTAAGTGACTTGCCAATGACAAGCAGCTCATAAGTGTCTGGATTTGAACTCAAGTCCTCCTGATTCCTGGCCTGGTGCTCTATCTGCTATGCACCTTGCTGTCCCTTCAAAGACTATGAAATAGTTGTTTGCATTGCTTAATAAATATTTGCTAAATGAATGAAGCAACTAATCTAGCTTTGACTCTTATGTGGAGTTATATTGTCACTTATCTCAGCACTTGAAAAATTTTTTCATTTCAGATCATCCCATGTTCTTCTTTGTACCAGTCATAAATGCACAGGCCCTCCATGACTTCATAGGCAGATGTCAGGAATTTCTGGGGCTAAAAAATTCATCTCCCTGTGATAAGACTCTCTGTACTTGGCAAAGGCAGTCCATGGGTAATAGACACATGATCCATCATCGGGTCATACTCCAATCCTTTCCATTTTCGTAGGACCTACCAAATAATCCATTTCCATTAGCTAAATGCTTATTACAACTTTTACAGAAGCATACAATTTATGAGTTGCCAGGAACCTTCCAATTAGTCCAGTACTAAAGCTGATGCAGCAGTTCCTTCTCTTGAATTCCCTAATCAGTAGTCTACCTGCTTCTGCTGGAATACAACCAAAGATGAAGAATGCCTGTCTCATGAGGTAGCCTCTTCTATCCTTTTCACAATACTTTTGTATTATCCACTTATTACCATTATCCATTTACTACCACAGTTTATTCAACCATTCCCCTCTCAGTAAGGGCCAACTTTCCTTCCAAGTTCTTTGCTATGAAAAGAATGTCTGACAGGAATATATTTTATACCTATGGATACTGTCCTTCCTTTATCAAAAATTCAGGTAATAAATGTTGTAGACTCTCAAGCTTACTTACTAACAAAATGGAGGCCTTAACTTGTTTCCATTTCAAGACCCTGACCAATGCATGAAAATCTCCAGAACCTGATAGACCCATATAGCAACCACCTGTTTATCTTCACCTGAAGACCAGCACATTCCCCCATTCACTACTTCCTTTGATTTCTTGCAGCCAACACGATGGGTAATTTCTGGAGACAGCAGTTGACGAATGCTAGAATCAGATAGACCAAAGGATTTCTGATGGAGCAACCCTTCTGGGGAGTTTGTGAGCAAAAGAGGGCTCAGAATTTAACTCAGAAGTGAACGAATGAAGTACTTATTGTGTGTTTACTATGGTGAAAGCCTTTAGCTAAGGTTTGGAAATAGAAACAGAAAGGCAAAACTGTCCCTGCCCTTGTGTGATTGCACATAAACGTGTTACAGGAAATTAAACAAGGAACTTGTTAGTTCATTTTGTTGTCAGGGCTATGTGATTTCCCTGGTATTTCATTTAATTCGGGACGAGCACATGAATAACAACATCACAATTTTGGGAACCAAGCAGTCTTTCATAACATATTCTTGGGCTGTAGCTGATTATTTATTCTTATGGTACATTTTCAGATGCCCTATGAAATGGTCATTTTTCTGACAAACTAAATGGACTAATTCTTGTCAGGAGCTTTCTGTCATAACTCAAGCATTTGGGGATTTGGGGTCCAAACCTGTGATTCCATTGGCATATAGCATTCCCTAGAAGGAACCATGCCCTGATACAATTTAGTTACTGTTATACCATTTAGAGCCCTACAGGGTGTTTTAGGGCTCTAGGAGGTTAAGTGACTTGGCCAGGGTCACACATTCCTGTTAAAGGCAGGACTTGAGTCTTGGGAGTTTTCTAGTCTCTTAAATCGCTTCTCTGTGTACTGTTCCTTGCTTCTTCTCACCCTCACATTGCACAAAAGGAAGTAGTTATTGCTTTGAGCCAGTGAATACCAGGAATCCATTCCAAAAGGAAAGTTGATTTCTTTTTCCTGTCAAGCTCTTGGTAAATGTCTTTGCCCTCTGCCTAGAGGAGGTTAATTCTGCTTACATCTATGAAAAGAGGAGCTATGTGAGGTATAAACCTATTATCAACGCGGGAGGGCAACTAGGTAGCATAATGGATAGAATGCCAGCCCCGGACTAAGAAGAATCTAAGCTCAAATCTGGTCTCAGAGGTTTACTAGCTGTGTGACCCAGGGCAAGTCATTTAATCCTGTTTACCTCAGTTTCCTTATCTGTAAAATGATCTGGGAAAGGAAATAACAAATCACTCCAGCATCTCTAGGAAGAAAACCCCAAATGGTATCAAAAAGAGTCATAAATAGCTGAAGTACAACAATATCACTGTGAGAAATTCCTGATATGACAACTCTTATTCAAGGCTGATCCACAATTCATCAGCAACTTATATATTAGTCTTTGAGAGATGACATACTTGAGGAAGTATTGGAACAGATTTCCTCCTGGTTCCAAGACCAGGACTCCATTTCTTTTTTGGATGGATCTTCTGTAAAGTATTTATACAGAGACAGAGATAAGTTCCAAATATGAAATATTAACAAGCATTTATTAATTGCCTAATAATGTACCAGGCCTTGTGCTGGTGGCTACAAAGAAAACAGTCCCTTCTCTCAAGGAGTTTTCAGTCTAATGAGGAAGACCACGCACACATAACTATGGACATACAAGATAGATTCAAGAAAACTTGGAGGAAATCTCAGAAGGAAGGAATGAGTATTAAGGAGAAAGAGGAAGGACTCTTTGTATAAGATGGGATTTAAACAGTCTCAAAGGAAAACAGGAAATCTAGAAGAGAGGTAAGAAGGGAGAGGATTCCAGGCAGTTAAAATGGCCAGTGAAAATACGTGGAGAGTTTAACAGAATTTGGATGAGTTTCAACTTCCTTGACCTACACAGAAGGAGTCTTCACAATGATGAGTTTCTACGGCCATTTGAATTATTGAATTATAACAATTAAAGGTTTACAGTGTTTCTTTCCAAGAAGAAACTGTTTCAGTTTCCTGAAAGAGAAAATTCTGACTTGTGGTTAAAATGAGAGCAATGATAGGGCAGTGCTGGCTTTGAGGTTAGATTGAAGGTGAAAAAGCATTTTCTCCATGGCAGATCTAGTATTTCTCTCTTCCTCCCTTTCTGTGTTTTTCTGTCTCTGTCTCTCTTTCTCTCTCTCTCCCCCCCATCCTCTTCCTCCTCCTTTCTCTCTGTTTCTGTGTCTTTCTCTCTTTCCCTCCTCCCTCTTTCTGTCTCCCTCTCCCCCTCTTTGAGGAGTGAATTGTACCCTTTCCCTTCTCCTTAATTTCTTTGGGGCTTTAGGGCAAGAGGTTGTAAATAAGAAGGGAGGTGGATTGCAGGACACATCCGCTTTGGATAGCTGAGTTAACTGTGGACCATTCCTGTGGAAACAGTTCAGTGCCCCAAGGGGTGTACTCCTGCTCAAATATTCACTACAGAAGTAAAAGACAAATAGTACAAGAAAGAGATCGGATTTTTTCATTACATTTTTTAAAAGACTGGTCACCATGAAAGATTTTTTATATACTCTGATTCTTTCTGGAGAAGATCAGAATAAATATAATGAGCAAAATATTTTGTTGGGAATTGATTCAGTGTATATACATATATATATATATATATATATACTACCTTTGAGTCTATATCAGCGTCAAATAGACCACATATCCTCATTTACACAGAGGCAGTATGAAACAGTGAAGAGAGAGAGAGTGATTTGCACCATAGGGAAATCTGGTTCAAGTCTTATGTCTAGCCCAGTGACTCAGGACAAATTGCTTAACCTCTGAGTGTTCCAGATTACTTTCTAAGGCTATAAGTTGCAGAAATGGTTACTAATGAGAAAAGTATCCTTATCAGGAGTTATCTACAGCAATGAAATCATCCATCTGGAGGAAAACAACCCAACAACAACAACAAAAAAAAAGCCCTCTTAGTTACACAAAGGACTTGCACATCAGAGGACCATCGGATTGATGATTTGAACTCAGAAAGTTGATTCCTTTTAACTCCAGACCTGGTCTTCTATCAACTCCCTAATGATTAGAGCTATCCAAAACTGGGGATGATTTGCCTAGGAATGTAGTGAATTTCTTCTCACGGAAAGTCTTTAATCAAAGGTTAAATGACCACTAGGTGGGTGTATTGTGGAAATATTTTGTGTAAGATGGGTAAGACCTTGAGGTCTCTTCTGAGCCTTCAATGACAGGTAAGACCATTAAGGTCTCTTTCTGAATCAGAAAACTATTAGTGAAAGCAATGCTCCTTTTTGCTCATATCAGGATGGGGAGATGTCCACTGTAGAGTCTTTTAATTCAGCCAGATCTCAAATGTGCTTGGGAGACCCAATGAACTTCCAAGTATGGTTGGGGTGCGGTAGTGCATGTTTGTAATTCCAGCTACCAGGGAGGCTAAAACTGGGAGATCATTTGAGGCGAGTTGAGGTAAAATGGGCTAAAGCCCTCAGGACTTTGTATTAGGAGTGGGGAGCCAGGTGACCTAAGGAACTGGCCCAGATTGGAAAATGGAGAAAGCCAGAACTTGCTTGTTAATCAGAATAAGCCTGGGCAGAAGAAAGCTCTGCATATTATGCCTGGATAAACTAACTAGAGAGTCTCAGTCTTAAAAAATTGAGAGAGAGAGAGAGAGAGAGAGAGAGAGAGAGAGAGAGAGAGAGAGAGAGAGAGAGAGAGAGCCAGTGAATGGGGTGGGGTGTCTAAAGTTCCAAGTTAAAATTCTCCATCTCTACCAATGTGACCCTAGTCAAGTCATTGATAACCTCCCAGATCTTCATTTCCCTCATCTGTAAATTGAGAGGTTTGGATTTAAATTTCCTCTAAAGTTGGGGCAATTTTTTTAAAATCTTAACTCTGTATAATGAGGTTTGCCTGGTAATAGGATATACTTAGCTACCTTGGGCCCTTTTCCCATTGTACTAAAAAGATTAGCCTCCAGGATCTCTTGAGAAACTTTCCCATCCACCCCAGCAAATTCCCTAATCCTTAGATAAACATCAGAGTTTACAGATTCCTTTAACACAACCATCCCTGAAATTCACTGGTCAAGCCTAACATACCAGTGCTTAGAGCAGAGTTTTAAATATATTACAAATACAGTATAATCCATCTTCCAGCTGTCTCTGACAAAGAAGCAATTTCTAAGTGGCCAATTAGCTAATGTTGTAAGTATAGAAAGCTTCATTTCATTTCCTCTGCCTTGAGTGTTTCTGCCTGCCTCCCACCCCATCTCAGCCCCCACTTACATTCTCAGACATTAATTCTAGGTCTCCCTGTTGGACTCTGAGTTTGAAATCTTTTGAATCAAAATGCTATGCTGCAGTAACTCCAAGAAAATATATATAATTTCCCTGTCAGGGGCTTTAATACTGTCTTTCTGTGGGTGTGGCTCATCCTTTTGTAAAATTTTTTTTTAAAAAAAAAGAAAGATTTTAGGTGCAAAGCAATTTGAAAGATTGTAAAAACTTGGTAAAGGACAATGTTAACAGTCAAACATTTTGACCAAGGGACTAAATTTATTTTTATTTTTTCTGGCATGTAGGTGGAAAGTTTTCAACAGGGTAAACAGTCTTGCAGGGGGAAATTAATTTAGTAGCGACGACTCAGCATTATGGAGAAAGTTAGGACCTAGGAAACAAATAAAGAGGTCTGAATCTAGTAGAGATGCCTTGCCACTCTAAAAGGGTTGAATCTCAAATGGAATGTAACTTGAACACTGAGACCCACCCTTTGCTGGGATTCCCATATGAATGTGGAGTAGTCATGTTACAAGTCCATAGAGACAGGTGGCAAATTCTCTCCATCCTCCTAGTAAACCAAATACTTCCATCTGAATTTCCAAGTGGCAAATGTATTGTTTGGTGAGGGTCAGGTGGCTGTGTCATCTCGAGTATGGAAGGCCGTCCAACTTGTCCATCCATATCATCTCCCTCAGGGGAACCATAATGCCTGATGGTAGGTAGCTTCCTATAATCATTGGACTTCTTTGGTGTTGAGATTGCAATGGGTGTTGTGCTTGCTCATTTTGTGCTGCTTATCACTCTGAATCAATAAGCAATCCCCAGCTTCTCATTCAAAGCCCCTACCAACTGGCTCCTACCTATGTGACTTCATTTTTATTCCCTTCTGTGCATTCTCCATTCCAATTAGAGTGCTCTACTAGCTGCTATCTATATACAACATTCCAGCTCCCATCTCTCGATCTATGCTTGGAATGTACTCTTTCTTCATTTCCATCTCTCCACTTTCAGATTCCCTTAAAACATAGTTCAGATGCCATCTGAGACCTTTTCTGATTACCCTGGTTATTAGGAATTTCACTCTCTTAAAACTGACTTTATGTTATCTTGTTTTGAGTTTGCTTGTAAATACACTGTATTACTCATCTCACAGGGGAAGAAAAACTTCTTGAAAGTAGGTAGTATCTCATTTTTTTGTCTCTTTCCCCAGTGTCTGGAGTATTAATAAATGTTTATTGAATTGAAATGAATCCAATACACCAAATTTTAGACTGAAGAGATCAGGTCCTGACATATGCAATTACTGATCCCACCCTGCCTAAACCACATCTTCCTCTCCAGCAACATACTCATGACAAGCAAACCCACTGCAGTTTTGCTAAGAAAGTCAATAACTCAATCTACCCACATTCACTTTTGCTATTTTCCCCAATTTGATTTTTTTAAGATTAACATTTATTTTTTCTATCTCACATTTCCCCCTTCAAATCAACAATAAAAAAAAGAAAATGGAAACCCTTATGTCAAGTAAAGCATAGTCAAACAAAACTAATCTATGCATTGACTATGTCTTATTCCTTTTTTTTTTTCTGAGTCCATGACCTCTCTGGCAAGAGGTGTGGAACATCTTTCAAAGCTTTTTTTTTCCTTTATAAGATGTCATCATTTGAATTTTACTCCTACTTCTTTGCCCACTTCACTCAGCAGCAATTCATATAAGTCTTTCTATTTTCCTCTGAAAAGGTCCATTTTCATGAGTTCATATGTCATAGTAATATTTCTTAGCCATCTCCCAATAAATGGGCACTCCTTTAATTTCCAATTTTTTTGCTGCTACAAAAGTTTTTCTACACATAGTGGTCTGGAGGCATTTCAGGAAAAATGAATTTTTGCAAATTAATTAAGAAACCTCCTAATGTTTTCCCTGCATCACAATTGTGATGAGAAGAGATATGCTTCTTCAAGTAAGAGCTCTCATTCTAAATATTTAAGAATTAAAAGATTTTTAAAGATTGCTTGCCATCTTGGGAAGGAAAGGAAGAAAAGTTTGAAATTCAAAATCTTATTAAAAATGCTAAAAAATAAATGTTGAAAGTTTTCTTCACATGCAATTGGGGAAAAAATAAAATACTGCTTAAATTTTTAAAAATTCTTCTAATTACCCTTTCTTTCAGAATGCCTATATCGCCACTTTGATCAATGGGACAGATTTTTGCACCTCTGCAAAGGATTCACTCAATATTTTATCCAAGAATTCAGGGCATATTGCCTCTATTAGCTGCTTTGGAGACTTCATGATTTTTCTAGGAAAGGTGAGGTTATCTTCATTAAAATATTAAATAAGAAAAAATACTAAATAAGAAAACCTGTAATCCTAAATTAATCATGCTGTGGTGGTCTTGGATAGGTGATTTTTTTTTCTTTTTAATCAGTAAAATGGAATGGGAATAATTCTAATCCAAAAGTATTGATTCAGGTTCTAAAGACTGATTTAAATTTGTGGAAATAAGCAATCATACTAGATGATGTAGCATATGTCAGTTATGTCTACAAATGTGGGTCATCTGTGGATGTTTATTAATTATTAAATTATCAAATGCATTATTTAGGGTAAGGTTCCCCTATATATTGTTGCCCAAAGTTTCATAGAAACTTGACCCTGGGCAATTAATTTAACTTTGCCTCAGTTTCCTTATCTGTCAAAATGAGGTTGAACTCATTTGGTCTTGGAAGTCACTTCTGGCTCTAAATCATTGGGTTCCCATGATCCTATGAACTTCTTTGACAAATGATACCCAAGCCTTAACTCCTTTATTGAAAGGAAGCTAGCTTACTATATTTAGACAGTTCATTACATTGTACAGCAGCTCTGGTTGTTAGCAAGTTTTATCTTAATGATGCTGTGCTTTGGAGTGCTAGCTAGGTTTGGAGTCAAAATTTTGGGTTCAAATTCCATCTATGACATTAAACAGTTGTGTAACCAGGGATAAAATTTCTGGTATTCAGTTTTCTCTTATGTTCAGTGGGGATAATAAAATCTGTAGCTGTTAACCTATCAAATAAGACACAATCTAGCACTTTGCATGCTGTATAATACTGTATAAAAGCTATTATTGGTATTTCTTGTTTGCATTATTATAAGACTAAAATGAGATGTATTTAAAGCATTTTATAACTTTAAGTTGTCAAGCTATTTTTATTATTACTACACTCATCTGCCTCCCTTTGACTTTAACCCACTGGATTTATCTCTGCCCTTCAAAGTCACACAAAATATATCTAAGCTCTTCTCCTGATGAGAGCTTGTTGGTGCCACCACCCCTTAAGCCTTCTCTTTTTGAGTCTCTTCAATGGCATTTTTCCAGACCCTTCAACAGAGGATCTTAGTCCAAGAGATGGAAGACCCAAGAAGACCATCTCCCCCAGTCCCCCACTTTATAGAGGAGGACACTTACTTGAGTCACCAGGGTGACACCACTAGTGGAGTATCAGAATCAGGATTTGAACCCATGTTTGGATGACTCTAACCTTAACCCTGTGTCCTCTAAGCTGGGCTGCCTTTCTCAATGACCATCTGGGTCATTCATCTGCTTAGGCTCCACCTTGTTGCTATGGCTTAGAATGTGTTTCCTGGAATGGGTCACCTTGTTCCAGATGGTGTTTTCACCTTCACCTTACTTTACCTCCCCATTTGAAACATTGCATTTCTGCAGATTTATCGGCAAACTCTGCCATATGAGCCACATTTCAAAAGTGCAGGGGAAGTTGACATGTGTTCTCTTTCTTCTCTGGACTTCCTCAGTATTTTCAGGCAGCAAAAATTTTGCTGGCACTTATCTTTCTAAAGCTAACAAATGATTATGCCTAACAAAGAGTCTAAAGAAATCATTTACTAAATGTTCTGTGGACAATGTGACTAAAACCAGATTTTATTTATATTGCACTTTGAGGTTTATAAAATATTTTCATTTCACAACAATCTTGTTTAGTAGGTATTTAAAAACCATTATTAAAACCAGTTTGTATAATACTATCTCCCTGTGTGTGTGAGAGAGACAGAGACATAGAGAAAGAGGAGAGAGAGAGAGAGAGAGAGAGAGAGAGAGAGAGAGAGAGAGAGAGAGAGAGACAGAGAGAGAGAGAGAGGCAGGAGGGGGGGAGAAAGAGAAGAGAGAAAACAAGACAGAATGGGGGGAGGGAGAGGAGAAAGGGGAAAGGGGAGAGAGGAGAGAGGGACAAGGGAGACACAGAGAAGGAGGAGGGAGGGGGTGACACAGAGAGACACGGAGAAAAGGGAAAGAGATAGACAGAGAGGAAAGAGGGAGAGAGAGACAAAGACAAAGGAGGAGAGAGAGAGAGATAGAAAAGGAGGGAGGGAGACAGAGAAAGAGGGGAGAGACAGAAATACAGAGAGAGAACAAAAGAGAAACATTATTTTTTACTAAATATGAATTTTATTAATTTCTGTTGTTTTATCTTGCTTTTTGAATAGGTGTTTGTGGTATACTTCACCGTTTTTGGAGGGCTAATGGCCTTTAACTACCACCGTGAGCTACAAGTATGGGCAATTCCTTTGCTATTAGTGGCTTTTTTTGCCTATTTAGTAGCTCACAATTTCTTATCAGTGTTTGAAACTGTGCTAGATACATTGCTTCTGTGTTTTGTCATTGACATGGAAACAAATGATGGATCACCAGAGAAACCCTACTTTATGGATCAGGAGTTAATGGTAAGCAAATTGATTTGCACATGGATTTATAGCTAAGATCACCACAGAAGAAGAGTTTTTAGTTTAGTAGATTTGATAGGCATCATGGGATAATAGAATATTGGATTTGAGGTCAAAGAATATGGGTTCAAATCCCAGCCCTGTCACTTGCTACCTGTGTGTAACCTCAGACAAGTCACTTCCAAATCATGAAAAATCAGGGCATATCTTTCCCCTGAAAAGTTCCTTTTAAAAAATAGACTCTACCACTTTCAACTCAACAGAGGTATTACATGAATTGTCTTGAAATATTTAGCTGAGAGGTGCATTTGATTGTGGGATCAGTAATCTTATTTGTGGGTACAATTCACTCTGGACCTCAGTTTCTTCATCTGTAAACTGAGAAGATTGAACTGGATGGCCTCCAAAGTTCCTTTTAATCTTAAAACTTTGATTCAATGGTACTGATATACACTTTTATTTAAATTTATCACTTCCATTTCTTCCTTTTCCAAAGAAAAAGTTGCTTTTATTTTTCATGAGCAGGCAGGTCTCTCTAGTTTTCCATTCTAACCCTACCTGCACTTCAAGTATGAAATATATAGAAAAGTAGAAGTCGCATTTATATCCAAACACTATTACTAAAAATGACAATGCTTGTTGACATTAATTAATGTAGCCCGTTACAGTCCGAAACCTGCTAGTTCAATTGTTTCCCAACAATTCGAGCTTCTTGCCCACCTTATCTGGTAGGAACAGATTTTTTTTTAACTACAAAATTATTATATAAAAGACAAATTAAATATATGTGTATATGTGTGTTTGAGTGTTCATATTGCCTACTTCTTTTCAATCTCAATATCAAAATATTACGAGTATCATGATAAAGGTTGTACAATAATACAATAAGATTGTATTAAGGGAAAATATTTTTAAACTTTTTTGTTTTAAGCAGAGTATGTAAGTCATTTTTATAACCTGTCATGTCCAGAGTAGAATTATGCCTTTATAATACTTATGTTATTCTGTACTAACCTTCACCAAAGTGCTTCATTGTGACATGGAGAAAAGTTCTGGAGAACTATACTATAGAATCCAGAGCCTAGATTTTGAACTGAAAGGGACCCCAAAGTTACTTTACAATTAAGGATACTGAGGCCCAGAGAACTTGCCCAAGGTCAAAAAGATAATAAGCATCAGAGGTGGAATGTGAACCCAGGTCCTTTTACTTCAAAGCCAACACTTTTTCCATTGTAACAGAGTGCAAAGTGGAAATAGGCCCAGAGAGAGTCTATCATCTGAGGACCAGCCTAACTAGGTTTAGAGCGGCATATTATAATAGGTTAGCTGCTGGGGGATGAGTTTTTGATTGCAACAGTTCTCAAAGACAGTCTTGGAAAGAAGGAATCCAAGGGTTGGTGTCTACATTAGAATGTGAGGGAAGGCAGGGCCTCTTTTTGTATTGCCAGCATTTATCATAGTGCCTACACATTGTATGCACATTAATAAATGTTGCTTGATAGGGTTGAATGGATGGATGGATGGGGAGGTGGATGGTCGGATGTGGGTGGATGGATGGATTGGGTGGATGGATGGATTGGATGGATGGATGGATAGATAGATAGTGGGGTAGCTGGGTGAATGGATGAAATGCTCAAACCCACTATGTATTGATGTATTGAAAAGACATCTGTCTCTCATAGAAACCATTTGTTCTCTATGTAAGCAAATTTTTATATTTTTATACTTATTGATATATCCTATAAAGGACATTGTTTCTGATGGTTTTAAAAAGTAACTAAATATTCTTATGCTATGAGCCACTTGCTTTCATTTTCTTTTTGATGGCCTATTTTTAATTCATTCATAACTGAGTTAGATAAACTTTCTTTGAAAATTAATTTCTCAGGAGCAGTTAGGTGGCGCAGTAGATAGAGCACTGGCCCTGGAGTCAGGAGGACCTGAGTTCAAATCTGACCTCAGACAAATAATGATTGACTAGCTGTGTGACTTTGGGCAAGTCACTTAACCCCATTGCCTTAAATAAATAAAATTTTAAAAAATTAATTTCTCACATGGCATAAATCAAAGTGGTCCATTTGCACAACAGGAATACATCACTAGAAACTAATCCCCATCTTTTTACTTTTTTTTTTAACAGAACTTTGTAAACAAAAGTAACAAATTAATTGATTCAAGGATAAGAAGAAACAGAAAGTCACTAAAGAATGAAGATGGAACAGAACTCCAGCTGATTGTGAGATAGGAGACATTTCCTTACTGTCCAGTGTTTGTGCCTCTTTTGGAAGAACATTACTACTTTCAGGCCTCGTGTCTTTTGAAAATGAATTTTTAGATGACTCTTAGTCTTTCTCATTTTTTAAAAATAAATATTGCTCAAAACGTGTTGGGGGGAAGGTTTGCAAGGCAAACAGGGCTAAGTGACTTGCCCAGAGTTACACAGCTGAGTCTGAACACAGATTTGAAGTCAGAAAGATGAGTCTTCCTGTCTCCAGGCCTGGTGTTCTTTCCATCTAACTGTCCACAGGCAAAAGAAAAGATCATTAAATTTGACTTTTAAACCAAAAAGTGGTATCAGTTGTTTTTTGACAGATAACTAAAATATTTACTATGTCTAACTCAATGCTTGGAAGATATAATCACTGCCTTAAAAAAAATGATGTGCTAATAGAAGATAGTACATAAAGGGAAGCTAGAAAAAAGAGTAAGAGGAGGTAGCATGGTGTGGAAATGGCCAGAGAAGTAGCATGGACACCCAGACACGGCCAAAGCTTACCTAACAGAGCCCAGCATCCCAAGGATGGAGACCAAGATTGAAAGGATGGTGGGTTGAGGGGAAATCAAGGGAGGAGATAGAGATGATGGCTGAAGTGAAGGCAGCATGGGAGAGAGACAGGCCTTGGTCAATATGATCTGACCTGATTGATGGGGGCTTTCCAATTTTATAGAAACCAAATGATTTTGATCTTTCCCTCCCCCACCAATTTTTGAGTTTCTTTCCCCAGATGAGCTCTATAAAGAATGATCCAGGGGGCAGCTAGGTGGTGCAGTAGATAAAGCACTGGCCCTGGAGTCAGGAGTACCTGGGTTCAAATCCAGGCTCAGACACTTAATAATTACCTATCTGCGTGGCCTTGGGCAAGCCACTTAGCCCCATTTGACTAGCAAAAACCTTAAAAAAAAAAAAGAATGATCCAGTGAGAATCATCAGATGAAAGTTACTCGAAGACCAATTTCATTTTGATATAAAGAGCTAACTAAATTAATAGTTACTCAAGTGGAATGAGCAAAGAGACTCTGGAATGTCTATTTATTGATAAAGATGGATTCCTGCTGAGGTATGGAGTAGATGGCCTCTGACATCTCTTAATATTCTGAGAGTATCTAAAGAACCAAAAGGCAAGTAGCAAAAGGGATTTCATAATAGCAGACCTTCATATGACCATTTAAATTCTGGAGAGCACTTTACATACACATCTTTTTTGATCCTTATAACAACCCTATAAGACAGGTACAAAAGTTGATATTCCCACCTTATGAATGAGGAAACTGAGGCATATCAGGTTTAAGTGACTTGGCCAGGATCAGTGTCAGTCAAGAATCTGAACTGGGTTTCTGAATGCAAAGGCAGTACTCACCCCACTGACTGCTGTCTTCCTGTTTCTGTCATGAAACAGAACAGGTATCATTCGCACTAAGCTAGAACCGGGAAAGGACAAAAATAAAGATAGCTTAGGTAAACAAGTTGGAGAGATGAAGTTGACTTTTCTACAATGGAAATGTCACACACACACATACAAACACACAGCAAAGCCTGAGTACCTGGTTATCTAAGTCAACCAAAGAGTTTATTTATTAGGTACTTACTATATATATAGACACACACACACATACAAGTCTACATTGAAAACTCCAGGCCTCATGTCTCTCGTTGGCCTCAGAAGGGATTTTAGAGTCTGACTCCTTTAGGCATCATGCTTCTTTAACTGAGGTCAGCACTTCTGTTACCACCTCCTGCCCCTCCCATATTTTTCTTCACATTCTTATTTTCCCCAGTCTTCCCCCCAGAACTACTCTTCCCAAGACAAGCTGAGTCACCTGTCCCCTGGAGCCTGTTTCTTCTCAGTTTATGGATGATCTTTTCCCATGCCTCGCTTCCCTTTTCAGCATCTTCAAAGTCTTCCTCATACTTTGCCAACTCCCCCAGTTAATTCACATACTTTAAATGGTCCACACCTGTGCTTTCACTTCATCACCTAGTCCCCATTCAGGTTTCTGCTTCCATCACTCGATTTAAAGGATACTAAAAGGGTTTTTTGGGGGTTTTTTTTTTACTAAAAGGTTTTCATAGACTTTAATCATAAAATCCTTTAGTTCTGGAAGAGTTCTCTGGAAGAGATCTTAGCGGTCATTCCACTCAACCACCCTACAATAGTCAAGGAAACAGAGCTCTTAAGTGACTTACCCAAGGTGACACAGATAACCAGTGACAGTGTGGAAATTCGAACTCAGAAATTCTAAGTCATCCACTACTTCATCAATCAATGGACAGCTATTAATTGCTAATTATATTAACTGCTAATAATCACATACATACTAATTACTAATAATCACAATAATAATTGCTATCTGGAATACTATTGTGCAATAAAAAATGATGTTAGATTTCAAAAAAACCTGGAAAGACTAGTATGAACTGATACAAAATGAAATGAGCACAACCAGGAAAACAATGTACACAGTATCAGCAATATTGTGTGATGATCAATTATGAATGACAATGCTTTTCTCAGTTACACAATGATCTAACACAAATACAAAGAACTCATGAAGAAAAGTGCTATCTATAACCAAAGAACTGATGGACTCTGCACGTAAATAAATGCATATTTTTTCAGTTACTTTATCCTTGTGATTATTTTTTCCTTTTGATCTGTTTCTTCTTCCACAACTGAGATGAATCTTTTACGTCAGACACAATATTACATGTGTTAACTATATCAAACTGCCTACCATCCCAGGAGGGAGTGAGAGACAAAAATTTGGAACTCAAAAATCTTGTAAAGAAGTGAATGCTAGGGGTGGCTAGGTGGCATAGTGGATAGAGCACCAGCCCTGGAGTCAGGAGTACCCGAGTTCAAATCTGACATCAGACACTTAATAATTACCTAGCTGTGTGGCCTTGTCTTGCAAAAAAAAAACCTAAAAAAAAAGTAATGCTATAATTTTCTCAAGATAGAATTGTGGAGGTGGCTAGGTGGCACAGTGGATAGAGCACCGGCCCTGGAGTCAGGAGGACTTGAGTTCAAATCCTCCCTCAGATACTTAATTACCTAGCAGCGTGACCTTGGGCAAGTCACTTAACCCCATTGTCCTACAAAAAAACTAAAAAATGTGTAATTGTGAAACACTATTCACATGTTAAAAAATAGTGATTGCTAATATTTCTATAGCACTAACTATATGACAGGGATGATAATAAGTGCTTTACAAAGATCTCACCTGAACCTCACAACAATTCTGGCTGGGAGAGAGGTCTAATTAATACCCCCATTTTACAGATTCAGAAATTGAGAAGTGCTTAAGTGATTTACCCAGGGTCACACAACTAATGAGTGTCTGAGCCTGAATTTGAATGAGGTCTTCCAGATTCCAGGCCTAGCACCCTAATCATTCTATCACCAAATTGCTGCAAAATACTGCAAATACTAATGCAAAATATTAAATATCCTGGTATTGTTGCTTCCCATTGAGTTATTAGAAGAGCAAATATTTTTTCTAAAGTTGGACCCTACAACACTTTGTCACAGGGGTGGCATTGCACAATTTTATTGTCTTCATCCTTGAGGCCCGAGCTGTTCTGCCTACTTCCTGTTCAGACTTTTGAAGTTTGGGCTGTTTTTTTCTCCTGCAGCATCACGATGTCCTTCTCCCATCCCTCTCCATGTTCCTTACCCCTCTTTCCCCCTCAAGACTCTCTAGTTTTGGTGTGACAGGATTTTCTTGAGTTTTTGGTTTTAGGGGTCTTATTTTTGGGTGCCTAGCTGGCACCTCTTCTTCCTCTCAACCTCTCACTGTAGACAATTCTCCAGGGTACCCTCATTGGTTGGTCCTCTGCTTTGTTTTTTCCTATCAACTTGCCCTAGGAATGGACATATCTCATGGTTTCAGCTAACAGGCTGGGACTTTCAACTCTCAAATCTCTATACTTCTTTCCAAAATTGATGTCTTGCCCAAGCTGTGGGCCTATCTCTGTCTTCTCTGACAGGGATGTTGGAACACAGCCTAACAGAGAATACTGAATTTGCCCTCACAAGGCCTGGGATGAGGCCCAGCACCAACATTTTGCAGCTGTGTGACCATGGCCATGTCATTTTCTCTTTACCTGCTTTCTTATTCATAAAAAGAGATTTGTACTACCTGCCTCAGGTAGATGACTTAGAAAGCACTCTTCAAACTTGGGTGGTATAGTGGATAGAGCTTGGCCAAGGAGTCAGAAGAATGTGAGTTCAAATTCAGTCTCAGACACTTGACACTTATTTGCTATGTGACCTTGGGCACGTCACTTATCCCTGATTGCCTCGCATCCAGGGCCAATTCCCATCATTCTGATTCTTATCTGGCCACTGGATCCATGACTCTGAAGGAGAAAGTGAGGTTGGTGACTTAGGGGAATAAACCCTTCATTCAAATCCAATTCATGTGCTTGTCATGGCATCACCTCCTTGATGTCATGGTCCTCTTCAAGAATGAAGGACAGACAAGTTACTGTAACCCAACTACTGTGGCTTGGGGGAGTAATTGGGGAAAAATTCCTCCAATGTCTCCACTGTTGTTGCATTCTTAAGCATCTCAAAGATAAAGAAATCTGGAAAATGAGAATGTTGCTAGAAAGGCAACACACTCTAACAAGCAGTTGAGAATAAGGATGGAATATTGGCAGATAGTAGGGCTAAAAAGGAGAAAAGTGTAGGTGAACAAGGCTGAGGAACGTTGCAGCAGGCATTCCCTGTCCTTCACCTGCTTGAACATATTGCTCAATGTTCTTCACTCTGGGATTGTGATTCCCCAAGTGGGAAACTAACTCCCCAATGCTCCAATTCTGTTCTGACCTCAAATTCTGTATTTTGGCTCCAGTCTAAGGGATCCTCCTCAGCAAGGGTGGGAATAGTGATGAAAATATTAATCAAAAGAGCCAGTCACAAATCCCTGGGGAATACTTCATTTGAGGCCTAATATGGAATATCTGACAATTTTTTTTAATATGACCATTCAATTAACTCTAAATTTATCAATGTACATTATCTAGTCCACATTTCTCCATTTTCTCTACCAAATAGTATGAATTATTTTATCTAAATTCATACTACTCCTATCTAGTCTTTCAGTCATGACCAACTCTTTGTGACCCCATTTAGGGTTTTCTTGGCAGTGATTCTAGAGGGGTTTATAATTTCCTTCCCCAGCTCATTTTACAGATGAGGAAACTGGCAGTCAGCATTAAGTCACTTGCCCAGGATCACACGGCTAGCCAAGTGTGACAATTTAAGGACAAATTCAAACCCAGAAAGATGAGTCTTCCTGACTCTTAAGTCTAGCACTCTTTATCTACTGTACTACTTAGCTGCCCAAATCTATATCCACAGCATTCTCTTCATCTAATAATTTAGTAATACTGCCAAAAAAGTAGGCAAATATGACAACTTGTACTTGCAATCATCCCTTTCCTTTATAGATATTCCTCAGTAATATCCCTGAATGAACTGTCCTTGAATTTTCCCAGCAACTAAAGTTCTCTGGTCTATTGTTTGCAAGCCTTTTTTTTTTTTTTAAGGTCTTTGCAAGGCAAATGGGGTTAAGTGGCTTGCCCAAGGCCACACAGCTAGGTAATTATTAAGTGTCTGAGACCGGACTTGAACCCAGGTACTCCTGACTCCAGGGCCGGTGCTTTATCCACTACGCCACCTAGCCGGCCCGCAGACCTCTCTTTGAAGGGAAAAAAAAAGCTGGAACTATTGCCCTTATCTAATTTTGTTTTCCATGATCTTTCAAATATCAGACAGTGGCTTAGCAATCCCATCTGCTGCCAATTCTTTCACTACCCAGCCCAATATCCTCTTCTTACAGATGAAGAAAGGTTAAATGACTTTCCTAAGATCACACGTTGTTGCTGTTAGTCTTTCCTTCTTGAAGACTATGACATCAGGGAGGTGATGCCATGACAAACGCGTGAATCGGATTTGAGGCGGTGGTGGGGGCTATGCCAAGTCACGAGCCTCACTTTCTCCTCCAGAGCCATTTGAGTCCAGTGACAAGTTATGAATCAGGACAACTGGAGATGGCCCTGGCTGAGAGGCAATCGGGGTTAAGTGACTTGCCCAAGGTCACACAGCCAGTAAGTGGCAAGTGTCCAAGGCCAAATTTGAACTCGGGTCCTCTTGACTCCAGGGTTGGTGCTCTATTCACTCTGCCACCTAATTGCTCCACATAAGTGTCCATTACCTGTCCTGTGCCCCTTTACTACTTGACTGAAGATCTGAACCCAGGTCCTGATTCCAATAAATGTACTTCCCGCTATTCCAAGTTGCCCGCCTCTTTTGAAAAATTGTCTTTGTTTTTATTTTTATTTTTTTACATTGTCTTTTTTTTTTAAATCAGTTATTTCTTACTTTCAAGCACTAATCAATCACAAAAGCTAATATACAGAGCAAAATCTTCAGTGGCTCTCCACTACCTCTAGAACGAGATACAAACTACCTAGCCCTGGCTTTTGAAGTAGTCTTCCACGTTTCCAGTCTTGTTCTGGTAACTACTCCCTTGCACAAAATCTGTGTCAAATAGACTGAACCACTAGCCATGACCCCAATTCGATGTTCCATCCTCATTCCATTCACACAGAACATTCTTCCTGCCCAAAATGGCCTTTTTCCTTGTTGCCAACTCTAAATCTGTCTCCCTTCTTCAAGTCTTAGTTCAAGCAGCATCTCTTCATTTCCTCTGAATCTACCCTTCCCTAGGTGAAGCTTCATAAATAAGCTTCCTACCAAAAACTTAAATTGTCTTATTTTCTCTCTGACAGCAAAGACCAAACTTTTGTTCCTCTCTGCATAACCTTATTAGTGCTATGCATTCAATGATCACATCCACACAAATGACTCCTGATCTAAACATTTAGCCTTAGTTTCTCTTCTGACCTACATTCCCATGCCATAAAGTCCATTGGACATCTCAACCTGGAGGCTTTTAACACCTCAAATTCAACAGGTTGAAAACAGAACTCATCTGCCCCCCAAATCCAACTCCATTACTCAACTACTCCCCTATTTTCCAAGGTCATTACACTTCCAGTGAGCTGAGGGTACAAACTCAGTGTAATCAACTCCCCAGGTTCCCTTACCCCATATAGCCGATTATTTGCCAGTTCTCTCAATTCTACTTCTATGACCCTTATGTCCTCCTCTCTTTACACCTTAACCATCACCACAGTTCAACCTCTAGACCTTTCACTTGGAGTCACCAAAAAAAAAAAAAGATAACAGCTAAAAAGAGGCAACTGAAAGGCACTGTGGATACAGTGCTGACCCTGGAGTCAGGAAGCCCCGAGTTCAAATCAATAAGGTCTCAGACACTTAATTCCCTTGCTTTGTGACCTTAGGCAAGTGACTTAACCCCAATGGCCTTGCAAAAAACAAAAAAAAACTACCTCCCCCTCTTTTTTTTGGAGACTAGTGGGAGGAGGATTAGGGTCCATGGTCAGAGATAATTTGAACCCTGGCAATACAGGAATTTGTTCCTGCTAGACTGTGCATATTTGCTGCAAAGGTTTTGTTCTCTCTCCTCCCCATCCTCCATGGAGATGGAAAAGTGGAAATACATTTTTTATCAAAAAACTTTTTAAGTCTTCCAATAAAAGGTTTATATGGAGTAAATAATATTCACAAACCAACATGGCATTAAAACAAATAGCCTCACTAAAATATTTTAAAAAGTGAACCAAAACAATTTCACCCTCCAGGTTCACATACTCTAACCAGGGACACTGAGTAAATTGTTGACATATTTCATATGGATATTATTGGATGATTTTGTAAATGTCACCACCAAACATCAATATTAGGTTTCTCTGCTACACAAGAATAAAAAGATGTGTTAAAAACTTCAAAATTTTTAATCAGTCAGTGCTTTCTAACCTTGAATAGGTCATCTCATGGAACATCTTCTAGGATCAGAATATAATTTTCCTACATTACAACTTGCCATTAACTTTGATAAGAACATGGTAATTATTCTGGGCTGGATGAGACAGATCATAATATTTTATCTGTTCTACAAAATATCTAAAAAATGACCAGCCTAGGGTTCGTATAGTGTTCAAAAAAAATATTTATTTATAAAAAATACAATGAGATCAGTTTATGCTGAGAAATGCAGCAATAAATACAGCTGAAGAAAACAAAGCAACAACTCTACATTGATACATTGGCACAAACAGGAAGAGTAAATGCACTGTCCAAACCTAAACTTTTGCAGGCTCATTTTTACAAGCTCCTTTAGTAACACTACTCTTTAAGTGTCTGGTCAGCTTAGATATTAGAATGAATACACGTTTAATCACAAATGCACATTGATCATGACTTTATTTAAAAATTAGCAAACAATACTGTAGAAACAATGATATTTAAATCTCTAAAATGCTGCATCTCAGATTTAGTTGGCAAAAAACACATTTAACAATAAGCATGAAAGTTTCAGTCTTCCATGTAGAAACCAGATACTAAACTGTAAAAAAAAGAGAGAGAGAGAGAGAGAGAAGTTTCATGTGGTCTGTAAAATACCAGTTTAAAGTAGATTGTAAAAATGCATAGATCTTTAATAAAAGAACTGGCTGTACAAGAGTACTCCCCTTTCACAGTATTCCTTTTTACTTCATATGTGAATTATTGGTTATGCTGTAGAATATAACTGTCACAGCACTAAAAGGCATCTATTTAGGGAAGAGGCAGAGAAAGGAAAAAGGAATGTATGTAAGGCAATATTTCTTTTTAAGTATAATAAGCATAATAGTGTTTTAGGAAGACAAGATAAAAATTACACAAGGCTAGCTTGGTTTCCACTGAATAAGAGATGGACTAATACTGAGCTTTTTTTGTGCAAATCTAATAATCAATGCCCTGGTCACTATATTCGTAATCTCTTGGATAGTCATCTTGGTACTCCACGTGATAATCATCTGGATATTCTGCCTGATAATCATTATCACTGATTTCAGAGCCATTTGTTCCTGTTCCTTGGCTTCCATTATGTATTACAGGTTCAGTTGGTGCAGCACAATATTTGGGATCATATACTTGTCGCCCAAGCCCATAGACACTCATTCCTTTTTGGGAAGCAACTTTGTTGGTCCCCATCTGTAGTGAAATTGTTGAGTTGTCCACTGGTTGTAATGTTAGCTTCTGATCATAGATGTCTCTTCTGGTACCTGGTGCTAACATTCCAGCCTAATATAAGAATATTCAATAAGAAAAAAAGTCAGAATAATAACTGAAATAAACTTTGGTGAACAAATGTGGGATCTTTACAGTAAAATGTTCTTGTTGGAATACTAAGTACTCAAGTTAAAACATTCCAATTGGAATAAAAGTTAGCATGAATCCTAATTAGGTTAAAATACCATAATAATTGATTTTCAAATCATATCTTATTCATCCTGTATAAAAGGGGTTTCAAAATTATTTGTGGACTTAAGTAGCACAGCCTCTGAGAATAAACAGCTTCACTTTTAGTAGATGTGCATGCCTATGTGTGTAGCACTGTGTTATCTACCCTAGAATATATTTTGTAAAATGGCAAAATCCTACCAAAGTATTTTAAAGCAGAGGATTTTTAAGAAGCTTATCTTTCTCCAACTTAAATTTGCTGTTTTCACAAGGAAATTGCATTTCATTTTGATGTTTAGGTTTCCTATAATAAGGATATTTCCATCTTGTTCATGAGACATGATCAATCTTAAAATTATAATTGTAAAAATTTTGAATGTTTACTATTAAAAAAAAAGTTCCACTTACCTGACTGGCTCCTTTGTTAGTACCCATCTGCAGACTAATTGTTGTCTGGTCAAAAGGCTTGTCAGTTTGCATTTTGGGATCATAAAGATGTCTCCTAGTGCCATAAGCAGTCATTCCAGCCTGGCTGGCACATTTGTTGGTTCCCATCTTTTAAGAAAATAGAAGGGGGAAAAAAAAAACCTATGTAGTCACCACTGTAAAAAACAGGCCAAAAATTTAGAAGACAAGCTTTTAAGAATTATATTACTATTAGGGAAATATGATTCTAATTCCATTCTCAAAGAAAAGCTTTTCCCCAGTGTTAATAGATTAGAGTCTCTGAGACCATATTGTTTTGGCAAACAACACCAGGCCTGGTTTTATAACTCTAGGGTTTCTTTAATTATCTCAAGGATCACTGAATTCTGCAAAAACAAAAATTTTACTTTAATGACATTCACCACTTTAAGAACCTTCAACACTTTTCTACTTTAAAGTCTAGAATATGGAGGCCAAGTTAAAAAAAAAAATTAACTCTCCTTTCCAGGGCTCTCTTGAGTCAAAAAAAAAAAATCACCTACAAGACTTTCTACATGAAAGATATCAGTTGTGTCCTAAAGCAAATATAGAGGCTCCTGGATCATTAAGATCAAAATCACACCATATCTTTAACAAAGTCCCCCAATTTGTAAGGAGTGACTTATTTTCCTCAGTTTTTAAGATTGTTATGGATGCACCATTGGATTTTGGTTTTGATTTTTTGGGGAGGGAAAGGAGGGGAAAGAAAAAGGAAATATTGATCTAATTAAGACATTCAACAAGGCATGACACTGTTGTGAACCCATGAAACAACAGGGTCATAAAAAGATCTTGTCTCAGATCCACCTCCTATCACCAATTGTCCTTCTTGCTGACTTTCCTGGCCATCAATTCTTAATACTTCCAGAATCTTCAATGACTTCAAAAGTCATAGCAATAATGGCAAAAAGCTGGGTCTGAATGAGAGTAGATCTTAAGTCTAAATATTCCTAAGTCTCTTATGGGAATGTACTATTATGAGGAACCACACATTTTTAGTATTTGATCCATCTTTCCAGGGACATTTTAAAATTCAAGATTTATATTAAATTACCATACCTGTTTCAGGGGTCTCCAGGCCCTTACTCTCTTTCCCTCACTTCAGCCAATTCTTTTCAGCCTGGTCCTACATATATATAAAAATGACTTTGTGGACTAATACATGCAGCCTAGATTATCAGGCTAGTGTGACCATCATAATCCAGAACAAGTACAAGCGGAAATTAACTTTAATAATTACCTAGCTGTGTGACTTTGGGCAAGTCATTTAGCCCCTTTGCCTTACAAAAAAAAAGCAAAAAAAAAGTCTTTGATTATAAGACAATAAAAAGATATTCACAAGTTTAACAAACATTTAATATGCTGACCTTAGAAAATGACACCTATTTTCATATATAGTATACCATCTGAGGCATAGAGCATGTGATCTAATGCTTTTAGACTCTTAAGTTCACACGGATTCTTTCCTTGGCTCCAATGCATGATGGGCAACCCTCAACCTTCTTAAGCATTCATTTATATGAATACAAAAATTGTGTACAATAAGGAATTTTCCTCAGATTCCTCTAACTTGGTGTCTGAATATTCTTAATGATTAAATAAAGCAAAATTGTAACATTCACATTTAACTACTTAAATTTTATGCTGAAACGTTCACTTTTTATTTGCAAAATGAACTTCCCTAAAACAAACACCATCAGCTTTGGTTATCAGAAGCATGTCAACCATCTTCTTTGAGGAGGGAGTGTCAAGTCACATACAATGTAAGCAGTTAACATTCCAGCTTCTTAAGCTTGATTTTCAGGGAAATATTACCTTCAACACCTCATCTTGCTGGGCAATGCTTCAGGAGCGCTCTCTAGTTTGAACCATTCAACAATCTATAGAGAGCCTTTTTATATCTGTTTTCATCCACTACCTTAGTTATTATGGAAATAAATCTAGACAGAAGACAGCTAACCTACCATTTCCTTACAGTAGGTTAAGGAATGCATAAAAATTTAAAGTAAAGGAACAAAAATGTACTTTAGGAAGCATGTATAGAATGTCCTAGGCTACTTACTTGCAGACCGATTACACTTTGTCCAGCTTTCAGTTTTCCTTCATCAAAGCGTCTAGCTTGCTTTTCTGCATATTTGACGCCAATATCAATTGTCGTATGGAATCCTTTTGTTTTAGCCTAGATGTAATATATAAACATATTTTGGGATTACCACTTAAATCAGGGGTTTATCATGACCTGTTACCTCTAAAATCTTAAAATGGAAGGGGAAAGATGATTACACCTGAAAGAAATTTGTCAAAATTATCAATTTCTTTAAAAGGAAATAGTACATTTTACCTGATTTTTGAAATATGGGACAAATTCTCTATTAAGTCATACTAGTATTACAAGATTCCTTTGTAGCAGTTCATTTCTCCGTTAAAAGTTATTTTCCCCAAACTTCAGTACTGTAGTTTTATTCTAGTTAATAGACATATACATACCAGACCTGCTAATGCTACCAGTGTAGTCTGAACTTGGGTCATGTTTCCATTCTCAAAAAGATCATTTGCTTCAAAGATGTCATGTGGCTTCATGCCATAAGCTTGAATGGCTTTGATAAAATTGCTGATATTCTCCAACTGCAAAAGGAAAGACAGTGAAATTCAACTTCAGAACTAAACAGTCTTATACATGATGCCTAGGAAACTAGTAAAAAAAAAAAAGTCTCATTTTAGACAAAATGATCTATATAAAACCATCCAGAAAAACTTTTCTAATTCTTGGTGAAATAGATACTGAATACTTTACTCTGTAGTTGGTATTCTGAACCTGGAGTCTGTGAACTCAAAAGTTTTCCTTCTTATGTAATTCTATGTATTTTATTTTATGCATTATTCTGCCATATGGGTCTATAGGTTTTAGATTGTCAAAGATATGTGTCACAAAAATGATGTCTGCTCTAGATGTAAGGAGGAAATCAGACTATGCAAAAATTCTTCAAAGATACTTAATACAGTATTTTAACAAATAATTTTAATCTCTAAAATAATCAAGATGCCCTTATTTTTTAAATCATATGCTTTATTTTTGTTTTAAATTTTTTTTCTACTCAATTCATTACTTTCCTTAAAACTACTGAATTAACAGTAAGTGTCTCGGGGCAGTTAGGTGGCACAGTGGATAGAATACTGGCCCTAGAGTCAGGAGGTCCTCAGACAATTAATTACCTAGCTGTGTGATCTTGGGCAAACCACTTAACCCCATTGCCTTGCAAGGAAACAAAAAGTAAAATAAAAAACAAAAAACAGTGTCTCCCAGGATCTACTGGACTCCCTTTCTCCTTGAGATGGTCTCATTTCAACTCATATTTTATCCAGTCCCAGCCTTTCTACTAACTCCCAGACTTGAATGTCCAACATCTGCTTACTGGACATCTTAGAGGATATCCAAAACTGAACATTTCCCTTTTTTCCTATCTTCCCTGAAGTGTTAAGGGCATCACTCACCCTAAAAGATGCTACACTCTCTCACTATATTTGTTGTTGAGTCCTCTTGACTTTACCTTTGTAATGTTTCTAGTGTATACCCCATTCTCTCCTCTGATTCTGCCCCATCAGTGTGCAGGTCTTATCACCTCATCCCTGGATTTTAATACCCTATTTGGCCTCCCTGCTCTGAGTCTTTTCCCTCTCTAGTTCATACTCCCGACAGTCATCAACTGTCAACATCAAGAGCAAGTCAGGCCACATCTCTCAAATTCCAGCTGCAACCTTTCCAAGTCCTTGGTAACCTATCCACTCCTACCCCACCAAACTTCAAGCACCTTACTTCTCTGCACATATCATGACCCAATGACTTGGGTTTCCTTGCTGTTCCTCCTCCACATAGAAATCTCCTACCTTCTCTGAAGTCCAATCTAGAATCTCCCAGCTGTACGATGTCCTTCCTGGGCCTCCTTAATGCTAATGCAGTATCTCTACTGATATCTCTATTGATTATCCCCAATTTATTTTGTATGATATTGTTTGTACATAGTTTGCATAGATTGCTGTCTTTTGCCTTACAGTGCCCGGCTCACTGTAGGTGCTAAAGAAATGCTTACTGGCTTGACTTACACTTACCATATACTATTCATAATGAGTAAGATATGAGATGGGGACTGAGAATCTAAAGGTATGTAAACCTACAAACAATACTAAGTACCAAAGATATAAAATCATCCAATCAGAATGTTAGCAGTAAAGACAACTTTCAGAAGCTGAGTAAGTCCAGCAAAGGAATTCAAAGAAAACAAAGTCTGGCCTCTGGCTGGAAGATGAAGGAGGTTTCACCACGGAGGGAGCACGTGAGTTAAGCTGAATAAGCTTTCAACAGGCAGAGACAGACACGAAGAAAACAACATTTCAAGCAGAAATAGCCAATCTGGGATCGCTGAATGAACAAGATTGGGAGTGGGTGGAGGACAGCCACAGAACAGGGAACCCAACTAGGAGGGGACTAGTCAAGGTTATGAGGATTAGGTGGGGGGGGACTGGAAAAGAAGTGGCAAGACCATGCAGTGGTTAGATTACTGTCCCCGGAGGTCAGAAAACCTAAGGTCCAATCCAGGCTCTGATATTTGCAGAGGCAAGTCACTTAAACCTCTGTCTGTTCGTTTCCCCTCTCTTAAAACTGGTGATAGTGATAACACTATTGACCTAGAGCTGCTGTGAAGCTCAAAGGAGATAAATTCTGTAAAGTTCACTTCAAACCTTCAAGTGCTATGTAAATGCTATTTTTAATTAAAAGACAATTGTGTTATGGTAAAAACCTACAAAATTGTACAAAGGAATGAAACATGGGGTGAACAGTGAGTTATCGTTGAGCTGGAGGTTTCCAGCCTACATAACAAAAATGGGGTTTGGAAAGAAGGGGAAATGAATCTCCTGGCATTTCAAAGAAGACACAGGGTGTATGCTCATTAAAGATGCATTTGATAGATCTGAAAGAGTTTGCCACTAAACTGGATAACAGAACCAGTATTCAAAAAATCCTGATGAGTTAGAAGGGTGGATGGGCTCAGAGATCATAATTATTTCTATACTAACTTATATACTCACATGTTCTTACTTTTCATTCAGAAGGTTAATTAAGGGAGTTATGATTGCTAATGAGATAATAAAATCATAGACTGCATATTCAAAACAAAAATGTATATATATGAAAACAGAGAAGAAATAGCATGGATTAGATTCTATGTTTTAAGCCCTGCACTTTTAAAGGAATATTTGCAAAATAAAATTTTGCTTAGGAGAACCAACCAGGATAGCAAAGGAAATCCTAGTATGAGGAATGACAAAGATCTCTGGACTGTTCAGTCACAGTGGCAATTCTTCAAGTACATATAAAAAGAAAACATAAACCCGAGGAAAACATATTTAAACTCTTTGAGGAGAGAACAGCTAGATCCTTGCACACTTCTAGAGTTGGAGATCATTAGGCAAAATTACCACATAGTTTATTACAATTTGCAAAAACATTCCTGAACGCTGCCAGTTAGTGCAGAAGCAGTGAGGCGCAATACTCCCAAGCCAACTCTACCTGGGAAGGCCTGAGAGCTCCACCTTACTCCGTTCTGCCCCAAGGCTCTGGGCAAGCCACTGGACCACTCCATGCCCAAGGACTTCCAGTTCCAGAGCTGGCACTCTCTGCTTCCTCCCTGAATTCTCCACATACACAAAAGCTCAGAACTAGTAAAAAGGAATGTGTGTCTATAGGAGCTGCACATTCCCTCACACACCCATATGAATTCTAACTTATCTTATTTATCAATAAAATTATTATCTCCAATATGAGATTATATTCAGACCAATCTGGGGCTGCTTATTTTAAACCAGTCAGATTAAATCATGAAATTTAGAATACTTCAGAACCTTTGTTAAAAGGAAATACTCCAATTTTTGATAAAATGGTTGTGCTGAAACCTAACTCACAAATGTTCATTCTACAGAAATCAACTCAAAGCTGCTGGGTTTGGTATTATGCCTTTTCTGCTCACCTGAGGCCAATTTAATGAAGATTCATTGACTTTCTTCACTGAACCAGGCTGGAGCTTGTTTATAAGTCTAAAAAGAAAAAAAAAATTCAACAGAAACACAACAAATCTTTTCAGTGTTTAATTAAGCCACAATGCGAATACCAGAAATTTAAGGATCACAGGAAACTTATTTGTGATTCTAATTCTTAAAGTAACTAGTAAAAAGTTCACTTGGAGCAAAGAGAAAAAGACCGATCAAACTAAGAAAATGCAAGAAAGCAGACAGGCCTCAAATAAAAAGGAATAAATCTATTGGGTGAATGAACACTTACTCGCAAAGGATTATGCCATCTTTTAAGCCCAGCTGAAAGTTTGTCCCGATACTCAAGCCTGTGACTTCTTCTATCCAGTTGCGAAGATCTTCCTCTGCCTGATGGTCATATTTGGAGGCAATCTGTAAGTTGATACATTTTAGAATTTAATTTTAAAGACTTCAAGAAGATGCTGACACTGACTAGTTTTTAATTGCCCATTAAAATTAAGAATACAGAGCCCTAGCTATTTCAATGGCTGGTCTAGTCAGAGACTGTAGAAACCAAGTTAAAAAAAACTATTTTTCATGTTTTGCATGACTTTACATATATAATTGATCTGTTGTTTGCTTTCTCAGTGCCCGTCTCCCATCTTTTTCCTACTATCATAGGAGCAAAAAAAAAAAAAAAATTTGAAAAATTTCTTCTAAAAAATACTCAAGAGTCAAGCAAAAATTTAAAGCCTAATCATCTGGAGAGCAAAATGAAAATGTACAAATAATTTGGAGAGCTGGGTAATCAACTACTAATCAAGAACATTGTCACTAAATATAAGATAAATTACACATCTTCAAAACACTTAGATTATCTCCATTGATTGACTGTCTTTTATCCATTCAAAAAATAATGAATGAAATTCTACTAAACAGAGTACCTAAAGTTTATGGGATATGAACCAACACACTTCCTGACATGTTAGTTCCGTTTTTTTCCACAGAAGATAACTGTTGTGCCCAAAGAAATTGTTATTATAGTCAGCAAATAAAAATTTAAAAGCAATCAAACAATATAATCTTAATACAAATGAAATATGCAAAAGAAGAACTCCATTCAAAAGTAAACCAAAGGAATCCCAATAGCAAGTTCTTTTCTTTGTTTTTGTTTTTGTTTTTTAGGTTTTTGCAAGGCAAACAGGGTTAAGTGGCTTACTCAAAGTCATATAGCTAGGTAATCATTAAGTGTCTGAGGCTGGATTTGAACTCAGGTCCTCCTGACTCGGGGCAGATGCTCTATCCACTGCACCACCTAGCTGCCCCTAGCAAGTTCTTTTTAAGTAAAATTATTTTGGATGCTATGTTCACTTCCAATCTATCACCTAATGGGGCAATAGTTTTGTGCCTCTTTTTAAAAATTTCACCCCATATAACCTTCAGTCTCCCCCTCCTAACAAGAACAAAGAGAAGGAAAATGAAAAATCAACACAACTAGTTGATACACTGAAAAAGTCCCAAAACTGTGCAATGAGTAACACTTGTGGACCTCCCTCCTCCACCAAGCAGTACATTAGGGATGTATTCTTGTATATTTTCATTTGAGTTCCATTTGATCTTTATTATTTTAATTTTATTTACTTTTGATTTTTTGGAAGGGAGTTAATCACTATTATAGTCACTGTGCATGTTTTCTTGGCCCTGCTTAATTCACTTAATATCAGTTCATAGTGATCTTCCCATGCTTCTGTGTATTCATCACACTGATCATTTCTTAGGGCAAAGTATATTTCATTACATTCATGTACAATTTGTTTAGCCATTCAAGTATATCTACTTGTTTCCAATTCTTAGCTATCATGAAAATGCTGTTATAAATATTTTGGGATAATGGATTTTTTTTCTTATTATTGGTTTTCTTGGGATATAAGTTAGTAATGGAATATCTGGTTGTAAGGGCAGAAACATTAGTCATTTTATTTGCATAACTTCAAATCGCTTACCAAAATGATCGTACCATTTCACAGCTCCACCAAAAATACACTAGCATTCCTATCTTTTCATAACCCCTTCAATGTTCTTGTCATTAATTTTTCAATTGTACAGTAAACCTCAGGGTTGTTTAGAATTGCATTTCTCTTATTTGTTTGCTAGAGCATTCTTTTCATGTGGTTGTGAAAAGTTTGCAGAACTGTTTGTTCCTTTCATTTGACCATTTATCTATTCACTGCACATTTATTTATTGTTTACATATTTTGGTAGTGGGTCTAGTGTCAGGAAGACTCATCTTGTGAATTCAAATCTAGCCTCGGACATTTGCTAGCTCTATGACCCTATACAAGTCACAACCCCAATTTCCTCAGTTTCCTCACCTGTAAAAGGACCTGATTAAAGAAAGGGCAAACAACTCAAGTGATTCTGCCAAGAAAATCCCCAATGGTGTCATTAAGAGTCAGATATGACTGAACATTTTAGATAGGTTTATTTTTTAATAGCCCAAATTCTTCAATTTTCTTCTTTCCATAGTTCTTTATTAGATTTCATAATTATCAAGTCAAGTGGCATCTATTTAGCATTTACTACATCTACACACAGGCACTGCACTAAATGCCAAGAATACAGAGAAAGGCAAAAATAGTCCCTACCTTTAAAGAGCTCACAATCCAATTCAGGGAAGAGAACATCATGTCTGATTTTTCTCTTAGTCTGTTCCACTGGTCTACATAACGATTTTTAAATTGTTTTTATGATAGTTTTCAAGCAAAATATAGTTTAAAACCAAAGAGCTATTACTACCTCTTCATTCCTACCTTTTAAAAATTATTTCTCCCTTTATTTTCTATTATGTACCTCCAGGTGAATTGTTACTTTATCTAATTTCTGTAAAACACACCTTGGACAGTCTGATTGATATTGCAGCAATTCAGTAGATTAGCTGTGATAATGCGTTAACTTTCTACTACAGAACTGCCTTGCTTTTACTTCCTTATCAAGAAGGGTAATTAAGTCACATTAGTGTTACAGCTTCAAACTGAAATTACAGAATATTCAGTATCCTAGACAAGTGTAAATAACAATATTCCTAGCTATAAGTCTCTCCTCACTCCAAGACATTTTTACAAAGTGATTTTCTTATATGCAAAGGTCTACCCCCACTCAGTAAACTCTACAGGTTTTCTATTACTTTCAAGAACAAATATAAAGTCCTCCATCTTTTAAAGCTTTTCATAACCTCTATCACATATTTCTCCCTTTCCTACCCCACCAAGATCAAGGTACAATGGTCTACCAGCTGTCCCTCACACAGGGCACACCCTCACTACAATTTCTTTGTTGTTTCCCTCCTTTCCTACCCCCAGGCTAGAAGTGTTTTCTCACCTCCACCTCCTCTGGTTGCTGATGTCCCTTTCAACTCTCAAATTCAGTGATTTTGTTCAGTACCACCTTACAAACGCTAATGTGCCTGAATTACTCTTCTTGATAAGTAAAAACCAAGGCAATTCTAATAGAAATCAAACTGAAAATAAATCTGTAAGTTATAAAATCTTGATGTGAAATCAACATAACCCATATATTTCATTTAGATCTGATAGAAGACAAAAAAATTCATAAATAAAAAATGTTAGCTTTAATCAAAGACTAAAAACTTCTTTCTATAATCTTATCACTAAGTTCCTAAAGTATTATAGGAAAGACTAGAAATGGCACACAAATCCCAAAATTCAATTAAAGTTGAAAAGAATAGCTGGACCAGAGCAAAACCTACCAAACCAAAAAAAAAAAAAAAAAAAAAATCAGTGTTAGAGATGACCACCTTGCCATAATCAAGAAATCATTTTAAGTTAACCTTCTTTTTTGACTGAAATCTGTTACCATCTCATGGTCAAAGTACCAAAATAATTTATCAAAGGAAATAATAACAAGAGCTTTTTGCAGCAGGATTATACTTTTGGAAGTGGACAATTCCTCCCAAATGAAAAACTTAATAGCTAAAAGGCTGGGTCAGAAATCTAAATTCAAATCCTACCTCAAATACTTCCTAAAAATTGTGTAACTTCAGGGACATTACCTGCGTTGAAAACAAACTTCAGTTTACAGGGCCTCCTCAATGAGATTCAACATTACTCAAAAGTGACCAGCCCTAACATTCTACTCAGGGTAAACTACATAATGAAGAACTGCAGAAGTCCAGACAGTGGCGTGTCTAAACCATCACACATACTAGAAATGACTGCAACTAGGGAACTAGAGTGTTTTTAGCACTGAACTGGGCAGTCCGGAACACTGTAGGTCCAAGTGTTCCCCGACACTGGCCATATGACCTGGGAAAATTACTCTGTTCATTTGTAAAACAAAGGGAGCCACGTGAAGGGGGCCTTTCCAGCACCAAACCTAACCTTTGACTGATATAATTCAGGACCACAAAAAACAAAAAAACAAAAAAACAACCAACTAGAGAGCCCCCCAACTGGCTCCTCTCTTGATCTCTATGCCCCATGAGGGTAGGGGCAGCTGAGTGGAGCAGTGGATAAAGCACCAGCCCTGGAGTCAGGAGTACCTCAGACACTTAATAATTACCAAGCTGTGTGGCCTTGGGCAAGTCACTTAACCCCATTGCCTTGCAAATAAAAATAAAATAACTGCTTCCATGCCCAATGAGGGGAAAGAGCAGGTAAAAAGACAACATTGATTGAAAATACAGATTCATTCAGAAAATGCTATTGGACAATAGTGGAAAATTACTCCACATCCTCCATGGAGGAGACGCAATGACTGTTTTTAGGTATTTGAAGGGCTACATGTATGTGGAAGAGGGACGGGCCCAGAGGGCAAAACCAGAAGCAGTGAATGGAATCTACAAAGAAAGCAGTTTCAGCCTGACTGTCCAAATTTTCCTTTCAAGCAGAGTGGAATAGATGGGACGTTGTGAGCTGCCTCCTCCTTGGAAGTCTTAAAAGTCCAGGTTGATGATGGCTTGTCAAAGTGATGCAGCTCGAATTCTTTTCTGTATAAAAGCTAGAAGAGCTGGCTTCCTCTCAGATAATACCCAATTCTAACTTCCACTGGAGGTTCTCTGGTCCCCTGCCCTGAGTCTACCTTTGAAATCCCATTCTACCTATATAGTATGCATCTTGTATCTACATCATGATTTGAAGCTCACCTCTTCCATGAGAATGGCAGCTCTTCTAACAGAGGAGTATATTTCTGCCTTTCTTTGAATTCCTTGAGATTAGCAGAGTTTGGAAAATTGTAAGCATGCTTGTTGATGACCATGTTTTACTATGCAGACAACTAACTCATGTGGAAAGTTTGTTAAACCTTGCTTATAAAACATTTCTAATTATTCTCAATTTCAGAATGGAAAGCTGGAGATTGTTGTTCACAAAAAAATATATAGCTAAAATTTAATAAGTATCCATTAAAAAGGGGAAAGGGCTTTTTTAAAAAAAATTAAAGGTTTTAGGGTTGTTATTTAAGTGTTAGCAAATTTAAAAAGAAAACACAGTAATCAAGATAATCTATTAAGAATTCTTAAAATCTTGAGAAAAACATTTTAACTTTATACAATCTGGATTGCTCCAAGGTACCAAGGCTTATAAAACTTAAAAGTAAAAGAGATCTTGGGTCTTTAAATTCAATCACCTCTCCACACTTTAAATGTCTTCCTTCAATTATTTCCTAACGTATGTCATTTTTGCCTGGACTTGACATAAGCATCTCAAATTTTTAATGCCAAAGGGGAAAAAAAATATATCATTTATTATTGTTTCCCCCTAAACCAAATTCTTCTGATAAGAATGTCTATCAAGGTCACCCCATATTGTTAGCTCTCCAGGTTCCCAAGCTAAGAGTCCTCTTTACTCTTCCCTTTCCCTCACCTCCAGCAACCCATCAATCAGCTGGCAAATCCTGGCACTTCCCTAACAATTCCTACCACTTCTCTCTACTCAATCTAGGGTTCAGACTATACTCATCACTTCTCACCTGTTACCTCATCTCAGCGATCTCTCCCTTCTCAAATTTATCCTCCTCACAGCTGCCAAAGTGATACTGTTAATGCATACATCTGATGACTTCTCTCCTTTATTCAGGAAACTTTGAAGGCTCCATTTTGCCTTAGGGATAAAAAAAAAAAAAAAAAAAAAAAAGACAAAACCTCCTGTCCTCCTGCCCCTATGTGCCTTCACACAAACCTTTCATTCAATATTCAAGAATTCTTTTCCCAAGAACTTTCAGTGGTAACCCACTGACCTTTAAGAACCACCACAACTCTTAAGTCTGGATTTTAAAGCCTTCCAAAATTTAGTCCTAACCTAGTCTAATCTTCTCTCACAACTCTTCCCTTCTCTACATTCTATACCCTCCCTCTGCTGAGCTGAACTTAGCTTTTCCATCTCCAAACATCTGTACTGGTCTAGAATACATGACTGCCTCAAATTCTAACTATTGACATTTTTCTTTCTTCAAGGCTTAGTTCAGACATGCACATCCCAATGAATTAAAATTTTGAAATTAAGAGTTTTACATGAGATTGACAGCTTAGTAGGAAGACAAAACACATACATAGAAAATAACTAAGTCAACAAGTATTAAGTAAGCACCTACTATATGGTAGACATCACAATGTTTTTAGGCTACAAAGAAAGAAAAAAAACAGGCCCTGCCTTCAGAGTTCTCACAATCTCATCCAAACCAATTTAAGCATAACAAAAAGGGAAAGAAAGTCTTGATTTTGTAAGAAACTGAAAGATGAGGAGCAGCCTAGGTGGCACAGTGGACTTCAGAGCATCAGCCCTGGAGTCAAGAGGACCCAAGTTCAAATCCAGCCTCAGACACTTAATACTAATTTACTTAAATGACCTTGAAACAAGGCATTTAAGCCCCATTGCCTTGGGAAAAAAAATTCAAAGATGACCCCTAGGGGTCTAAGAGAATTAAGGTTCAAAGAAGTGACTTGGATTTTACAAGCAGGGTGACCTAGAATGATGTAGAATTAAAGACTTACCACTCCTGAATCAGACATAACCTAAAGCAAAGCCCGTGGAACAATGGGCAACATCCCAGTAAACACATGAACAGGTGGAATCATCACAATAGAGTGGAAAATGTTGGATTTGCTCCTCCCTTGACCCTCCAACATCAGTATTAGGTGGAGTTTGGGAAGTTGGTGGGCTGGTGAGCACATAAAACAGAGAAACTAAAGTGGTTTCAGCCAAAACTTTTTAGTAAAGAGGAAGGTGAAGTCATCTCTTGTGTTAGTGGGGTTGAGTTATAGCCAGGGGAAACTAAATTTGCTGTTTAGAATTTAAAATACATTTTTTATATGAGATGTTTGGCTATGTCAGTGAGTTTTTTGCTGGTTATATTTCCAGGCTTGCCCACAAAACTTTTTTAAAAAGTTGTATTTTAGAGATTTCTAACATTGTTTCCATAGTGAAAATGTGATACAACTTGGAATGCAAACGTACTACAACTTAGACACCAATTGCCCCCAGAGAGAGAAGGTGGCTAGATGCCATAGCCACTGATATACAATGGCATTAAATGAAGTTTAGGACTTTGTTACCAGAAAAAGAAATTTTAAAAGGGTTCAATGATTTGAAAAATACAAGTCAAATATTATCTATCACCTACCTTAAAGGGTATGTTATTTGAGGGGCTAGGTACAGTGCAAATAATGGAAAAAAAACATAATTTTAATAAACTTTAGTCTGTACCTTTTCAGGTAGAAAGGTCCATGAGATTAGATAGTCCAGGCTACCTGTTTTCTCAAATACAATTTTATTTTAAAACCATTCTTAATTTGCAGGCCCTATAAAAACAGACGGCCAAGGCAAGCCAGTTTGCCAACCCCTAATTCTAGTCCAAGCTTCTTGTTTACAGATGAGAGAAACGAGCACTATGGAGACTGAATAATCCATTGCCTGGCATCCCACAGCTATTGAGTGGTGGAGTCAGGATTAGAATCTAGGTTTGGGTGACTATGGGCTAGTGTTCCCTATACTGTCACACCACTTCAAATGTCCCCAAAAGACAGCAGATAATCCTAGAATCTGGAAAAGCAAAGGGTTTAGTGAAAAAAAATTAGCCCCTAAATGATCAACAATTGGTTATACATCGGACTACCCTTCCATTATACTAAAGAATTGTCCTATACAAAATCTATGTGCTTGTGCATAAATAACAACAGCCTTGACAAGAAATGGGATAGAGCATATCTTAAGACACAGATAGTATAAGAAAAGAAAAGGAACTTAGACTTAACTCCTTATTTTACAAATGTTCAGAAAGGTGTAGTCACTTTGTCCGGAGGGTCTTAAATGTGAGCTAGCAAAACTGCATCCCAAGTCCATGTTTATCCCTCTACATTAGGATTGACCTTTACATATATGAAAAGCAGTATTTCTAAATTATTATCTTATCTAACCACTTTTATAATAAAAATGTCTTTGACAGAAAGCTCCTTTAGAAAAAGGACAGAAGTAACTAAGAATATCCTGAATAAAGCATGTTAATCCTATTCTCTGAACCTAATTCCTTCCAATGCTGTGGAATCCTTACTATTTAATTTGTAATGTATTTTGTGCTTTTTTGACCTCAGTATAGAAAATGAATAAGTGTGTTGTATTAAATTATGTACTGTCACTCATCCCATATTACATATTTCCATTTCCCAATAAAAAAATTCTAGTCATGTTTATTTTGGCATGTATTGCATTAGCATGAAATATAACACTGTTCTTAAAGTACATATACACAGTCATCTGTACTTAACTTTTATATCCTAAATTCAAGCACTTGTTCTTTTATCAAGCAGCCTAAATTAAAAAAAGCCAAAAAGAATAGTTGGTGTATGAAGAGGAATCTTTTGCTTTAAAAAAAATGTACATAAACTTTATTAAACTTTTTATTAAATCAGGAAACAATCTGTTACATTGCCTTATGCCTCCTCAACTTAAGCCTGCTTTACTGGAATCCTTTTGTGTATTCTTTTATGGAGGATGGGAATTTATACACAGATTTTTCTTTAAATAGATATGAACATTCAGTGTGTAAAGAATAATAAATTCTTTCAGTACACAATTTTTTTGCCCTTTTTTATATAGATCTTTCATTTATAGACTCAAGGGTAGGGGAACAATTCAAAGGCATCATTAGAGATCACTAGGAAGGCTGACTCCTTTGTCATTTACCTACCTTCACAGAACTCTAAAATCCAGAATGTAGATGATTTCTCATTCTTTTTTTTTTTTTTTTAAAGAAGCAGAGACTAGGTGCAGAAGCCTGGAACAGGTGAGTTCAAGCTCCACCACTGATAATGCCAACTTGACCCTCTAAATTAAGAGAAGGCACTGACCCCCTTAGGACGGGGATCCCCCATCTATCTATGAAATCAAATGTCCAGCCAGCCCCCTCTTTTCTACTAGTGAATCAAATGAAATCATATGGACTGTGTTTCACAAATCTCAAAGTGACAGGATGTACACACGCTATTAAATTCTGTACTTTAAGGAAGTCAAAAACAAAGAGTTCATATTCCCTAAAGCATTCCTAGTTCTACTTTTTAAAGAAAGACATCAAAATGAAATAGGCAGCTAGGTAATGTACAGGATAGAATGTTAATCCTGGACTCAGGAAGATTGAGTTCAAATCACACTTCAGATAGTAGCTGTATGATTCTAGGCAAACTGCTTAACACCACAGTTTGCCTCAGTTTCCTCAACAGCAAAATAGGGATAATAACAGCATCTACCGGCCAGGATTGTCGTAAGGATCAAATGGGGTCAACAAGAGTAAATACTTGCATTTGACTCAATAAAGACTATGAATCTCTACAGGTCAAATTCATTCAAGATCCTTGAAACACCAAAAGGAATGTGACCAATGACCTGTGACAATGATAAAGAACAGGTAAAGAATACACAGCTAACATTTAAATGACACTTAAGATTTGCAAAACACTTTACAAATTATCTCATTTGATCCTCAAAACCTGATAAGTAGGTGCTATTAATATCCTCATTTTAATAGATGAGGAACTGAGGCAAAGGTTAAGTGACTTACCCAAGCTTACACAGCTACTAATTGCCTGAGGCTGGATTTGAACTCAGGATATTTTGATTTAGGATTTTTGAACCAGCTAACTGTAGTTACTGTTAACTCACTTAATTCTGGGAGATCATTCAGGTAGCATGATATTAGTCTGAAGCAGGATTCCAACTTAGGTCTTCCAGACTCCAAAATCTGTCTATGCTCTATATATACTGCATTAGCTAACTCTAATTTTATGTTCCAGTTCCTTCACTTCATGGAATATAATCAGTCTTGTCTTGGAGACCTGGATTCATTTAAAGTAGCTGGTGTCTGCCCTTCCTACCTTTTCTTTCTGCCCCCACCCCCCAACTCTGTAGTTGAGAGGGAATTGAAAACCTGATCATTTTACTTTTCCAAATCTGAAGACTATTCTCTCTGGTAGAAAAGATTGAAAAAAAAAACCCCAACAAAAATCAATTCCCCTAGGTAGGTTACTCTCTTGAGTATTCTTTAAGCAAAGGGTAGAAACACTGGATATTCAGGAAAGCAGATTTTGGGGGAGTGATGGCTTTGACTAACTAGACAGCTGTGAAATCTCTGCTTAGCTAAATTCTCTTTCTGTGTGGGAGGGGAGAGTGATGAGGGGGTAGAGGAGTTGTAAGGTACAGGAATCACCTACAAGCGAGATTTGAGGTGCTAAGAGTAGGCTGATCTTCACTCCCTGTTAGACACTGGTCCTAATTTGTCCATAAAAGAATGAAAAGGCTTTTAATAAAGCCTTACTATGTGCTTTGCACTGGGAATACAAACAGAAGAAGCTACTCTAATTAGAGGAAATACACATAAGAGTTACCAGTCCAGCTGTATTCTTTGGTCCATAGCTGCACATAAGAGATTATAATCCTGAAGTCAGGTGTTGGCGAGTTAGGAGGATAGTCTACCCTAAGCATGTGAAGACTTCCCTTGAGGGAGGGTGTGCAAATGAGAGCAATTTGTTCCAACAGTTGTGAAAACGGCTGAAGCAGGTGCTGTGAAGCACTTAGAGCTTGGTTCAACATCAAAGATGCCAAGGTCATCCACTGCATCCTGAGCCATCACCACCGACATTCTGACTTTTGTCTTCCCACTGGACTTGGACAGAATAGACAGCGAGACTCAATTCTGCCTCACTTAAATCCAATTCACACATAAGTCATCTTCTTTTTGATCCATAGAGAAATATTGTTAGACAAATTGTATTGGATGTCTATCCAAATACATTGTAAAAGCTGATAAACAGATTTTCATCCACTGGGTTTTCCCTGCAGAGATGAACATGTCAGATTCCTCTGAGTGATTACAGATTTCTTCCAGAAGATTATAGTGTTCTCCAAATTCTAGATCTTGATTAAGTCAAGGCTGTAAATCTGTCAATCATCTGTAAATAGGAACATCTATACTCTCACCATCTACAAGTGATATCTCTTCAGCACGGACTCTGTTGCATCCTCTATTAAGTGTCAAATGCCTTTAAGCATGCTATAACTTTTACATCGCTATTAAACAGTACTACTTAATATATTTTACAAGATTGAACATGTATAACCTATATCAAATTGCTCACTAAGAAAGTGAGGAGATGAGAAAGAATTAGAATTCAATTAAAAAACAAATGTTAAAATTATCTTTACATTTAACTAGGAAAAAATAAAATAAAAAAATAAAGAGCACCATTTAAATCTCTCAGGAATTATGCAGAGACCAAAGGACTCAATTAAAATTTGGATTCTGGAAACTATAGACTACTCAACAATACCAATTACTATTAAAATTCTGGGATATATTAGTAAAAAGATGGTTATTTTTGAGTGATTAAAAAGAAAACATGAGAAATAATTATAGATTCACTAAGAACAAGTCATATCAAACCAAATTCATGCTGGAACTTGGTTTAAATGTAAAACCTGAGAGAAATGCAAAGATCTATGTATAGTTGATAGGTGCAAATTTATTAGACATCAGTAGAGTTCATAAAATGGACATTTTAGCTGACTGCAAGTGCAACATGAACAAATAGTGGAACATGGTGGTTTTAAATAATTGCTGGACTATCAGGTCTGTATTTTTTTTTAGGTTTTTGCAAGGCAAATGAGGTTAAATGGCTTGCCCAAGGCCACACAGCTAGGTAATTATTAAGTGTTTGAGACCGGATTTGAACCCAGGTACTCCTGACTCCAGGGCCGCCCCAGGTCTGTATTTTTTGATGCAAAATATCCAATAAAAAAAGAAGGATACAACTTCTAAGAAGAAGTTGACAAATCAGAAAATGATTACAGAAATGCACTGGGCTGATGAACGGTCCAGGTCCACACTCTATAAATTATGGTTTAAGAAACTAGCTGCTTATTAAGAAAAAGATAAACATTAGCTACATCTTCAAATTCTGAAGGGAAGTCACAAGGGCTTTTAGTTCAATACTTAATTATTACAAAAGGGAACGAATTGCTTTTCCAATAACATCTGCCATCTACCTCAGCCTTCCCTCTTCTATTTTACCTCCCTCGTCTCCAACAACCCTCACAAAAGTGCCCTAAAAAAAAATCACTGATGCCAATTTGGCCCCTGAACATTGTACAAAATAAGATGCTGGCTTGATGAAGGGCACTTAAGACTGCTGGTTGCTCCACATGATCCTGGAGACAGCTGTCCTTGTTAAGGTGCTGGTGGTGGCTGTAGGTGTCAAGGTATAATGGCTTAATTGCAATTTTTCCATCCAGAACCCTTCAGCATTTGCCACTGCCAAAAGTGACATTGCTATGTAAGCTTGGAAGAGGAAGTTATATCCCAAGTGCACCCTTTAAGAAGGGTATCCACTCAACATGAGTCTTAAGTCTCATCAAACCAGGTCTCATTCTCTACTGTGTCCGGGAGCTGCTTCATAAATCAAGCAAACTTCCTCATTACAGAAAATTAGAAAAGAGAGTAATTAGAAATTAGAGTAAGAACTTAAGAAATATTTTTTATTCCAAATTAAAAAAAGAAACAGAATTGGCAGGAGACATAGAGCTTTCACAATACATAATATAAAATATATTTGATGAGCCACAGTATCACAGAATTTAGTCATGGAAAGGGAGTAATTCCACTAGAATAATCTGTATGAGGAGTAGGACAGTAAGTGGAATTTGTTTTAAAAGGCTAATCCTTGGTGAGGATACTTCACAAGCAGGATTGTTTTTCAGTTATAGGTTAGACCAGAAGGGTTCTTCCAAGCCCGGGCTGTCCAAAATGCAGCCCATGCAGGGTTTACTAAATGCTTTAGGAAAATGAAGCCAAGCTACCACAGAGCTCTCACTAAAATGGCAAATCACAATATATTGTCTATTGTTTAATAAAAACTTTTAAAAGTAAGGTTGGACAACTCTGTTCTAAGTGAAGGGCACTCAAGATGCCCAAAAATGAAGACTCACTTAATAAGTCATATACTACATGTGCCAGCACCATGCTAAGCTCTGGCCAGCCTTCCAGCCTCTCCTGATCAGGGGATCCAACATATCTGGGGTTTAGCAGTACACAGCAGCAAAATAAATGAAAAAGTTTCTGTTAGCCTTACTTCTGCTTTAGAACCAGGCTACTTTTGATATCTTTTACCTCAATTCTGATAAACAAATCCTTGAGGTAGAGGATTTTTTCTTTTTTAAAGTAATTCAACTTAGCACCTGGCAGAGTAATTCACCAACAAAAGCTTGTTTCATTCGTTCATTCACAAAAAGAAAGCGACACTATTCTTTGGCCTACCTTAGGCTTCCATTCTTCAAAGACACACCAGGCCATTAAGCTCCTAGGACTTACTCCTTTCTTGTTTTGGAAGAGAAGTGTTCTGAAAGGTTGAAAGAAGAAGCTGCATTCCAGACCCCTGGAAGGACCAGGGGAGAAGAGAAAAGGAATCTCAACCACAAGGAACCAATACTTCTGGAAAGGGTGTCAAGTGAAAGGGAGAGAGTAACGTCAAACAGACTGGCCAGGTGAGATGGTGCCTGATTACAGAGGGATTCAAATGTTCCCCGAGGCTCCCTGTGAGCCCTGGCAGGTCTGTTAATACACAGTCAAACCTCTACCTTAGAAAGAGTCTTTTCAGCTCAGAAAGGGAGAGACTTGAAGCAGGTGGGAACAATCAGGAGGCTATTTAATAGACCAGAGAAAGGGCAGAATGAGGAAAAGAGCAGAGAATAAACAAAGAGGGGAGTAAGAAAAAGCCTTCTTGACACTCAGAGAGTGTGAGGCACTGTGCTAAGTCCAGGGACACAAGGAGAACAGCGAGGCATCCCTTGTCTCTCCAAGAGTTCATTTTCTAATAGGAAGAGACAACAGAGAGGAAGTCTGAGCTGCAAGGGTTCTGCAGTCCTGAAGGAGCAGCAGTCTAACAGATAGAAACTCATCTTTCCTGTTTCAAAACTATATCCGCTGTGTCGAACCAAAGACAACTCTGGCAGTGAGAATCCTTATTTCTTACTGACAACTAGAATAATGGAGAAAAATCAAGACAACCTGAAAGGATGGACAATAAATTGACCATCAGAAAAATATGAACAGATAATTCCCAAAAGAAAAGAGCTTCCTTCTAGTCACTAAGAAGAATACAAACAGATGTTCTACATCATACCCTGGGCAAAGATGACCTAAAAAAGAAGTAACAATCATTGGAAGGTCACTAAAACCAGGGATCAGCAAACTAGAGCCCATAGGCCAAGGACAGTGGCCTGGTTTGGCATAGCTCCTGAGGTGAGAGTGGTTTTTACATTTTTAAAAATAAAACATTGTTTTTAAAAAACAACCTTTCTTATTCTAGCTGGCCTTCACAAAAACAGGCAGCAGCCAAATGGCCCTGGATCCATATTTTGCTGACTCTTGCACTAGGTTATGGGCTTTAATTAGATGGCACAGTGGAAACAGTACTGGTCCTGGAGTCAAGAGGACCTAAGCTCAAATCCAGATGCCTGACACTTTCTAGTTGTATGATCTTGGGCAACTCATTTACTTAACCCTGACTGGCTCACATCCAGGGCCATCTCCAGTCATCCTGACTCACATCTGGCCAATGGACCCAGATGGCTTTGGAGCATGAAGTGAGGCTGGTGACTTAGCACAGCTCCCTCTCGGTTAAACTCTCACTTAAATCCAATTTACTATATGCCATGGCATCATCTTCCTGATCTTGGTCTTCTTCAAGAATGAAGGACAAACAGCAGCAGCTTATGGGCAGTCAAGTGGCACAGCGGATAGAGCCAGGCCTGGAATCAGAAAGACTCATCCCCCAGAGTTCAAATATGGCTTTGGACACTTACTAAGTGACTCTGGGCAAATTGTTTAACCCTGTTGGTCTCAGTTCCTTCCCTGTAAAATGAACTGGAGAAGGAAATGGCGAACCACTCCAAGATCTCTCTACCAAGCACTCAAACAGGGTCATGAAGAGTTGGAGACAACTGAACAGCAGCAAGCATTAGGCTTTGACTAGAACCTCTGACTCATTAATTTTATGGGATATAATACCCCCCAAAACATTTTCAGCTATTTTTGTAGTTAAAGTAAAGAATTGGAAACAATTTATTTTCAACTAGGGAAGGTTTGACAAATTTCAATGCGATTACCAAGCAATTACAAAAGAGTGATGATGAAGAATGCTTTGTGCCTCTAGGCACAGAGAGGGCACGAGTTCAAAATGAAACATTTTCAGAACTACCAATATAAAGCAAATTTCTTAGGCCTTGGATCTAATATCAAAACATAAGACCAATAAGGTAAAGATGTTAAATGAACCCTCATTATATGTAATTTCAATTGGTCAAACTGGTTTGAACTCTTTTCTCTACACCAATGAAGTAAAGAACCAAATGACCCAAATCCTAATCTCACATTTAAAAAATGGGAACCCCCCTCCCCACCTTTCAAACAAAACAATAGATTATAGGCCCAAAGGGCATTGTGGTGTGGAATTTGGAGTCAGGAGATATGGTTTAAAGTTCTGTCTCAGAAAAAAAAAATGTTTCTTTAATCTAAATAGAGATAGAGGTTGGACCTTATTTAATAGGTATAGAGAACCCTTGGATAAGGAAACTCCTACCAATGCAGGCCTGCTCCTTCTCCACAGCTAGTCTTAGAGATAGGTCCGAGGCATGGAGAAATGACTTCCCAAGGACACAGTAGGTATCAGTCACTGCTTGAACCCAGATCTTTCTGCTGTGCAAGGGCAGTTCAATCCACTATGGTAGAAGGGGAAATGGGAAAAACTAGAGCAATAAATGCCCTTTTCTTACTTCTTTTAATCCCCTTATCATACCTAGAACCCAGTAGGAATACAAAAACATGTTTTAACCTACATAAAAAGGACCAGAAAATGCCAATAATTTATTTCTCTTTATATCCCTTTCCCTCTTTTCATTAAAAAAAAAAAATGCAGAGGGGGCAGCTAGGTTGCGTAGCAGATAAAGCACCAGGCCTTGGAGTCAGGAGTACCTGGGTTCAAATCCGGTCTCAGACACTTAATAATTACCTAGCTGTGTGGCCTTGGGCAAGCCACTTAACCCCATTTGCCTTGCAAAAACCTAAAAAAAAAAAATAAAAAATGCAGAGGAAGCAGAGTTCTGAGGTTTTTAAATAAAGAGAAATAAGGACCTAAAGTCTTAACTCTCAGTCAAAGATGTTCTTTTTTGGAATTCCCAGTATTTAGCCCAGTCCTTGGTCTACAGTAGATGCCTGATAAATGCTTCTCTTGATTTTATGGGAAAGGCAATAGGGAACCTCTCTGGAAGTTGTATTGAGTAGGCGAGTAATATGATCTGTTCCACCCTTCTAAGTAAAATCACTTTGGCAGTTAGTCAGTGACTCAGAGAAGATGAAAGGCCAGTTTTCAAAAAAAAAAAGAAAAAAAAGAAATCCAATCTATCAATAAATACATAGAAAAAAATTATTCCCAATCACTACTACAGAAATGCAAATTAAAGTTCCACTTGACAACTATAGGACTGGCAAAAAAAGGGGGAAACAACAAATGTTAGTGAGGTTGCAAGAAAACATGAAGTCATGTTGATGGAGTTGAGAATTGCTCCAGACATTCTGTTAAAATAATCTGAAACTATGTCTATAGGTTGCTAAATCATATTAGCTTCACCCAGAAATACCACTGACTATACCCCAAAAAGAGCAAAGAGAAAAAGGTTCCATGAGTACAATTATAAAATTCTTTTTGTGGGAGCAAAGAAATCCAAAGAAACTAGGGAGGTGGCCATCAACAGAAGAATGACTGAAAATATTTTGGCATATGAAATGTAATGGAATTTAATTGTGCTTTAAGAAACAATGAAAGGGACAGTTTCAGAGAAAACTGGGGAGATCTCTATGAACCCAGCAAAAGCAAGAAAACAATGTAAATGATGATAATCTATAAAGGCCACCTCAAAAGTCTTAACAACTCTGATCAACACACCGAACCTCCATGATTCCACAGACCTGTTGTAGTCTTGGTGGAGAAAGGGACATATACTTTTTGTACAGGCCAACATGGGTAAGTTTTGTTTCATTATGCCTATTTGTTAAAAGGTTGTCATTTTTCTCCCAATTCCCCTCTGCAATAAGGGGAAAACGGAAAGAGCAAACAGATTCTCAAGTGAAAAAATTTATAAGTAATTTTAAGCATATTTTAAAAGTCTTAATCCTTTTTGCCAGAACAATCCTCAATTCAGGTACAATAAGGAGTATAACAGTTAAATTAAATCTACTAGTAATCAAAAAAACCAAATGTAATTAGTTATAACCCCCCCCAAAAAAAAGATTAACAAGCAGTAAATTGACTGAAATGCTAGAGGGAGGAGTAGAAAAAAAACAAGTGAAATACCACCTGGATTAACAGTTGTTGAAAAAGATATAGTTTTGAATCAATGCCAGATATTACAGGAAAACAAAAGTAGGTCCTCATGCTTGAGGAGTTTATTCAGTTAAAAAGACAAGACTAAAACCAGTGAGAGAGAAAAGGGACTTTGAGTTCTGGAAAAAATTTGTTTTATGAAAAAGACCATCCCAAAGGCTGGGAAATACCATTTCAGTGTAGGCAGCTAACTACAAATCTCTTCCTGGACATTCAGAAGAATAGAGGCAGGGCATGTGATTAAATCCTTATCTTAACTATTAAGTTAAGACATATGCAAACTTCAAACTTGCTTAACATATATTATCTTATTTATTCTCAACTTCATGTGAGGTAGGTTCTATAATTCCCATTTTGCAGATGAAAAAACTGAAGTGGAAAAAAAAGTAGTGATACAGTTCATAAAAGTCAGAAGATGGAACTTCGGTTTCCTAATTATAATTAGGTCCAGTGCACTATCCACTACATTAACCTAGCTCACTCATCAAGGTTTAAAAACTTGGGAGTCCAGGACAGTTTTTTTTGACATTTCCAAATCAAACTAAGTTGTTCAGACCTCCATCTTCATCATCATTTTGCTTCCAAATCTAGACTCTGCTCTTAGCATCCTGGAACTCTTGAGAGGTGGCCCGGGGCCCAGCTTCACATCTCTAACCCTGTCTCCTGCTTGCTCCCTTTTTTATGGATTGTAAGCTATGAAAAAGCAAGGTCCATCTCTCTTGCAAGCACTGGTATTTCTAGAATTAAGCACAGTAAGCTCTTAACAAATGCTTCATCTGAGATCCTCTTTACCCTCTCTTCTTGAATTATATAGCATTACTGTGTACAAATAGAACCAGGGAGGAAAGACAACTTGAACCAAATTGTATATCTGGATTCATAAGAGACTATATTACCCAAAGCCAAGGACAAAGTCCAGAATTTTGCATATTAACTGAGGTCTAAAAAAGGCCTTATAGAACTGAGAAGTTCTTAACTTGGAGTCTATGACCCAAGAAATTCATGGCTAGATTTCGGAAAGTCTCTGAATTTGGGTTTTAGAAAACACCTTTGTTTTCCTTAACTTCTAACTGAAATTTAGTGTTTGCTTCCTCCATTAAAAAAAAAAAAAAGATTTAAAAAAATGTCTGAGGTCCATAGACTTTACCTGACAGCCAAAGGTATCTATGACAAAAGAATTCCATTTATTAGAAAGATAAAGATCAATCACTTTTTATACAGTTGTCTGTAATGCCGGCTCCCTATAGATAAGTGAACTCCTTCAGGGCAGGGTTTATCTTTTGCCTCTTTGTATCCCAGTAACTAATGCTGATAGCCTTGACTTTATCAGAAGCAGTAAGGAGCCACAGGAGTGTGCACTGAGTCTAATTTTAAAGCTATATTCAAGTGACCATGGTGCTAATAAACCCTTCTATACAACTATGCAAACAGAATTTGATCTTTTACAATTAGGAGTTGAAGTAACTTAGGATAAGGGTTCTGCCCTCAAGATGAGGGAGATCTCACCTATTCATAGTTGTAGGTGAATTTATGGAAAGAATAAAAATCATCTGTTGGTTGGCTTGCTTGTCTCTACAGTGGCACCAGAGGAAATGCAAGCAAGCTTTGCCATGAGTAACCTAATCTTATTGCAAATATTAGAGCTGTATCACCAAATCACACATATTTCTTTCCAAAATGTGGAGACAATATATCCAATGTGGAGTTTTCCAAACTTTTCCTCTTTTTTTTGTCCTTATCCTTAAAGTACTGAGTGTGCCAAGTCCTTTTTGTCTCCATCATCCCTCTTAAGATTTCTGTTCTTATACAAAAGGGGTTTCACTAAACAAATCCAGATTTCACTCTCTATAGCCATTAATATTTTAGACTTTAGAGAACTTAAGCTCCTTTAGGGTTTTACATGCATCTTTATACCCCCCCCAGCAACTAGTAAAGAGTTTTATATGTAAGCTTAATAAATTTTTATTTAATTCAATTACTTGAAATCAGGTTCAAGACTGAAGACTCATAATTGTTTTTAAACTGTTTTTAGATATCTATCTACCCTTTGTTCAATTTAGTTGTTCTTTGAAGAGAACACTACTCAAATCTCTGATGTAACAAAGTTCCCTTTCAAAGAAAGCTCCCTCAAATTTCAGACTTTCTGACCAAAATTAACAATTCTTTCAGTATTGTATGCCAATACTTACAATAAGTATACCAAATACTTACAATAACAAATATACTAATTTCATTAGTGTAGGATAGTCTCCTGCTTTCCACTCCCAAATAAAAATCACAATTACTCTATAATTTAAAAGATCTTCTTCATTAATTTCTGAGTGTTTATAAACTCATGATCAGGTACCCAACCTAGTAATGAGCTCACCAAATTGGTTAGACAGGCCCTCAAATTTAGAGTTCAGGGTCATATGAAAAGGTAGAACCCCACTGGAACTTCACACCAGGAGACTAATACCAAAGGAGCCACAGCATGGAGATGGCATAAGTAAACTGAAGAAATCAGGGATGTTTTAACCTGTTTGGGGGATTCATGAGAATTCTTGGTATTAAGGAACTAGAAACAATGAGCAGAGGTTGCCAACAAGCAAAGTTAAACTTCCTAACAACTATGTAGAGCTACCCCAAAGTGAAATGAACTACTTTGGGAAGTTGCGAGTTCCCCTCCATTTGGCAGCTTCGAGCAAAGCATGTTACAAAGGAGTTTCAATGAGATCAAATTATGAAAATATTTAGATCTGTGACTCCTATCACTTGGAAGAAAAAAATTAAGACTTTTTGCTTCTTGATTCAGTAATAGGAGCAATGAAAGAAAGCTTCAGGCTTGAAAGAAAATTTCTTGACAGGTAGGGGCAGCCCAACAAGTAGGTGGTGGATGACTATTTGTCAGACATTTTATAGGAAGAATTACTATCCAGGAACAGACTGGGGACTAAAGGAACTTTCCAGGGTTCAGGTTTGTATTCTATAACCCTATTTTATGGATTTTATTAAGAAGCAGCATTTGGCCTTGAAGAGAACATTATTAGACCAAGTCAAGAAGATCTGAGCTCAAGTTCTGCTTTAGATATTAGATGTATGACCCCAAGTAAGTTATTTAAAACTTTCTCAATTTCTTCCTCTGTAAAATAGCCATCATAATATTCACTTCACAAGGTTGCAGAGGATCAAATGTGATAATAGCATTTTCCATGTCATTTACCTTAACTTGTACCTTCATTAGTTCTCATTATTAAATGATATATTTGGTATTTAAAGCTTCTTTAAATTCTGACTTATTGACCAATTAGGAAAGGGAGGAACTTCCCCATTATTCTGCAAAGTATAGCAGTCACTCACTGCCAAGAAAAATAAGCCATTTGAAGAACTGCCAAAATTATTTGTACCTCATAGATGTAAAGAACTATACAAAAGACTGAGACATTATTGCTTCCTGCCAAGAATAGTCACCACCTCCAGATTCATGAAACTATAGCCATTAATTTATATTAATATGCCAGGCATATTTAAGAGTTAAGACATTAAAATATCAGAGATTAAAACTGCCCCGTACAGTATCCTCAATGCTCCCCCCCCATCCCAGCAGATATTTGAAGTAACTTTCCAAACTCTAACACCTACAACAATGGGGCTAGGAAAGGAGGGAGGGGGAGGAGATGTTCTCATTTCAAAAGCACTGATTTTTTTTTTAAATGACAAAAGTTTTGTGGATTATCAAATAAGAGTCTAGAAGTTTGGTTCTTAGAGAAGTCAATTACAAATATCTATTTCACAAATTCCATATAATATACACAAACATTGTATATAATCCACATTTACATAACAGAAAAAAACAGAAACTTGTTAAATAAATTCATTAGTCTAAAAAAACATCAACAGAGCTCGGATGATCTTTGTTTCTAAATGAATATTGTTCATTTTTTTTGTGGAACAGGTTCCTACTAGTGAATGATATTGTGGTGACTGTCATCAAGCAATCATGGAGCCTCCTCAAACTCAAATATGAACACTCAAGAAACTGATTTTACAATCCACACAGAAAAAAACTCAATGGATAAAAAAATGGACTTGTTCAGAACACTGGTGCTAATCTAAAAAAGAATGAAGTCACTAAGGATCTTTTATGGTCCTCATGTTGATTTAGAAAAGCATATATTAACTTATCTGGGTTCTATTCTATTTTTACTGTTAACTATTTCCCAATTACATTTTAATCTGGTTTGGGCTGCTCTTAGTATTGAGGTCCATGTATCAGGATCTTTGATCTAGACTACTTTGTGGAATTAACATATAGCATTATAAATGTCAGGGATAGGCACTTCAGATGGTCAATCACTTGGCCCAGAATATGTGGAAATGAGGAGACTGGCTGCTTTTGAAGAGCTTTAGACAAGTTCATCCTACTCCCCAATGAAACAATTAAAAAAATTTTTTTTTTTTAATAAAAATGCTCTCCCAGGAATATTCTATGGCTGTGAATCTTTGAACACTTAAAAACACAGTTGTGTGTAACCCAAAGGGCAACTGAAAAAAGTAGACTTCAACCTGCTCCCTAAAATAATCTCCCCAAACTAAGAAAACATCAGATCAGAAAAGAAGACTGGCTGGTAAAGGGAGCAGAGGAAAAGATATTAACAATCTAGAGGAATGCCTCCAGCAAGGGTGGATTCTTTGGAAGGCTTATGGGAGAAAATGGACCACAACTGAATTGTAAGAGAAGATAAATATGAGATGAGATCTACAAGAGGGAGAAGTTCCGCCTCAATGAGATCACAGAATTACTAGGCAAGTCCCAAGGTATAACCAGCTAAGGAAAAAAAAAAAAAGAAAATTCAAAGTCTTTAAAAGACACATGCATCATTATTTTTCCTATTATTCTCAAACGGCATTCCAAAGTAAGAATCCTATTGATCATTCGGAGGCCTTCTCAAATCCCCAGTAAAGATAACTGCTAGAAAATTTACAATCTCCAAGTTAGCTGCAATCTTCTAGACTCAAAACCAATCATCCTCATCTTTGTCCTACTACAACTAAAACGTTTTAAATATATTAAAAACTTTTAACAGCTGTGTTGAGTCCCCGAAGTTGCATCTATTTATATATCCAATTTCTGATATACTGCATATGCCTAATATGCCTATGATCTGCACCTATATCACTCGGTTTAAATAGCGATAATTGAAAATCAAATAAAAATTGAACCAGGATGAGCATTTTCTTATTATGTCGCTTGGGGGATGAGGGAAGGGAAAGCAAGCAGAGCAGTCTCCCCCTTGGGAGAGGGCAATCTCAATCGATCTCTCTCCCTCTCTCTCAAGATATATAATATATATATATAATATATATACGCAATCTCAATTTCTCTCTCATATACACACATAATATACGTATATTCTATGCACATATACACATAACATGCATACACATATTCCACGTATCTATAACATGCATGTGCGCACATACTATACATGCACACTATGCATATATACACATAACCTACGTATATTCTATATTCCTACGTGTGTACATATCCGTATCCACGGATCTGTATGAAGTCCCGGCTGGGCGCGGGGCCACGGGCACCCCCGGGGCCGGCTGCGCGCGGGCAGCGGCCAGGCGGAGCAGCAGGCCCCGGCCCGGCTCGGGCCCCCGGGGTGGCGGGGCCCCCGTGCGGCGCCCCGGGCCCCGGGCGGGGGGCGGCCGGCCCCGGGGCGCTGGAAGGGGAGACAATGCGCATTCTGTACGGGGATCCGCTCCGATTGGTCGCTCCTTCCCCCCCAGAAGCCCCTGATGTAATGCGCTTGGAATGCAGGGAGGGAGGAAGGAAGAAGGGGACTCGGGGCAGGGGAGGGGGCGCCCCCCGCCCCGTCTGCCCGCGCCGCCGCCGGGCACTTTGGAAAGAAAGAAAGCAAAGTAACAAAAGGAGGCCGGGCGGGCTCCGCGCCGCTGCAGGCCCCGGCCCCGGCCCGCAGCAGCCCCCGCCCCGGCCCGGCCCCGGCCCCGGCCCGCAGCAGCCCCGGCCCCGGCCCCGGCCCGCAGCAGCCCCCGCCCCGGCCCGGCCCCGGCCCGCAGCAGCCCCCGCCCCGGCCCGGCAGGGAACAATGCGGGCCCCGGGCTGGGCCACGTCGCCGCCGGCCCCCGCCCCAGGCCGCAGCCGCGGAGCCCGGCCCCCGCCCCCCTCGGCGGCGCGGGGAACAAAGCCGGAGGCGGCGGCGGCGGGGCGCCCGGGCCCGGCCCACCCTCCCGGCCCGGCCCGGCTCCCCGCACTCGCCTTGTTCTTGACCTCGGCCGAGAGCCCGTACGAGGGGCCCTTGTTGAAGTGGGTCATGGCGCTCGGGGCTCGGGCCGGTCCCGGGTCAGCGTCCCAGCAGCGGCTTCTGCCTCCCTCCTGGGCCCCCGACGGCGGCGGCGGCGGCTGAGGATGCTCCGGGCGGGGGCCGGGGCTGCGCGGCGGGGCTCGGAGGCGGCCGGGGCCGGGGCCGGGGCCGGGGCTGCACGGCGGGGCTCGGAGGCGGGCGCGGGCCGGGGCCGGGGCTGCACGGCGGGGCTCCGCTCGCAGACTCGGACTGGCCCACCCAGCGGCGCCGCGGCTCCCCGCACACTGCCCCCCGCCCCTCTCCCCGCAGCCTTTAGGGATTGGCGGAGCGGGCCGACCAATGGGGCAGCCCCTCCTCCCCGCCCTCCCCTTCCAGGGGGGCGGCCGCGGCCAATTGAAAAGCCGAGAGCGGAGGCAGCGCCCCGCCCCCTCCCCCGCCGGGAGCCGATCGGGCCACCTCGTGCCCCCGAGCGGGCCGGAGGCTCCTCCCCGGGCGGGGCCGGGGCAAGGGAGGGGGTGGGCGCCCCCGGCCGAATCCCGGAGGTAACGTCAGCGACCCGGCATCCGCCGCCTCCCCGGCCGGGGCCGCCCCTCCGACGGCCCGCGCGGCGGCCTCGGCGCGGAGAGCGGGCCCGGGCCCACCTGGCCCACCTGGGCCTCGGGGCGGCCAGCCCGGGCGCGCAGCGCGGACCGGCGCACGTGGCGCCCGCACACCCTGTGCGGCCCGGGGCCGGGCCCGAGGCTCGTGCGGCGGCGCCGCTGCAGCCCCGAAGCCCAGAGGCGCGGTTGGAGCTCAGAGCATTGCTTTGGAAGATGTATTTGGGGGCCGGCGGAGTAGCTGGGTTCAAACCCGGCCTCGGACACGTCATAATTACCCAGCCGGGAGACCTTGGCCGAGCCACTTAGCCCCATTGCCTTGCAAAAAAATAAAAGATACATCGTTTAGGGTTTCCATCCAAGATGCGGATGAGGCAGATAGGAGATAAAGATGTTTGACTACAAAAGGGTATTTTTCATTAGTGGTCTCCGTTTCCTTCTTTAATTGTGCATTCCTAGTCAATCGTCATTTCTAGCCATTTCGAGGTCTAAGTTGAGTGGAAACCAATGAAGCATGGCTTGTCCCTAACCCTTTTTGCTCTGTAACCCCCCTATCCGTTTAGGGCTCTTGCATTTCTCAGACTTGCATTCCTTCAACACTCCCACTGTATTCCTCTCCATTGCCCTTTGTCCTCCACTCTAATTCTTCAGAGGTTTCACAGTATTTGAAATCTCTCTCCACTAATAGCCATACAAAATACCAGAGTTTTTATGTTGAAAAGATCTCTGTTCCACAAAAAAAAGCTAGAGGGTCAAGAGCCACAGTTTCCCAACCAAATGATTTATATATAAATAAGTTAAATAGGACAAAGTGTGATGGGTTGTATGACATGAGCCATCTCCTACCCTTTTCCCTTATGAAAATTAGGTTAGTTTTTCTTTAAAAATATTGGAACTCTACCCAATGCTAGATTGGCCATGGAACTAAAGTCTGTTGACACTACTTCTGGGTCACCTGGGTATGAAACAACCATAAGGAGCTCCAGCTGCTCTCTCTGAAGCTTGACTGATGGAGCAAATAGGCAACTCCACCAAAGAAGTTATACTCAGCTGAGTACTCAGAGGCGTCCTCTGCACCTCTCCTTGTTCAGTATCCTTCTGCTCTAACTACATCTCTTTTCGTTGCTCATTCTTCTCAAAGATCAATCACATCTGGAGGGAATGTCCTCACTTGTGTGGGAAATGAGATCACGTGAGAGACTCATCACTCCAAGCAGTTCAGCCTTAAGTGAGGGAACATGCTCCCAGAGGAAATACTCTATTTCTGGGGAGAATGGGCTTAAAACTTAGTTTCTATAAAGCATTCATCTTATAAAACTCATCCTCGAATATGGCACAGTCTATTGATTCCCTTCTAGCAGATAACTTGGGTTTTTGTTCTTCATCTTAAACCGGATGAAGTCCACAAAATCTGAAGGGGACTTTAGGCACACTCCCACCTCTTTGCCCCCAGACTCAGTAACTTTCCCACTTTTCAAAGCTCACAAGGTCTTAGTCTGACCTCATACCCTTCACCTAAGAGCAGCAGAGACTTGTTTTCATGGTCAGATAGGGATATTAGGGCCTCATTCAAACCAGCCAGGCAAGAAAGAGAGTTCAAATAGTCCTGTTAATGCCTGTTGTAATCATTCTTAGTTCTGGCTCAACAGCCACTTGAAAGGTTCTACATCTTCACAGAGTAAGGAGACCAAAATCAATACCTGCATGTGCCCTCTTGCTCAAATGTGGACTGTATTAGCACATGCTGTTCATGCTCATAAGGACTGGGATTAGTGGTCAATCTCACTCCCCACCCCACCCACCCCCACACACACAGTCTCTCCTGACAGAATATAAACTTTTAGAGAAATAACTATTTACTTATTTTCATCTTTGTATATTCCTCCAAGCATCAGGCACGAAATGTGCTTAATAGGTGTTTATTGATTGATGGATTGATTACTTCTGTGGGGTATCAGTGTAGCTCAAGGTCTTTCCCAGATACATCACCTGCCCACTTCCTTTTCCAATCATTCATCTCTAAATATATATTTTTGGGGGTGTCTCAGACACTTAATTACCTAGCTGTGTGGCCTTGGGCAAGCCACTTACCCATTGCTTTGCAAAAATATATATATATATTTTTTATGCTGTCTTTGCTCACAATTTATCCTTGATAATAAGTGATACAATTCATTTATACCCACCATTTATCTCTCCATTGCTCTTTGTACGAGGCTTAGAGGTTGTGGTATTCTGCGATTTATGACTGTGTAGCATTACCCAAAGAATATTGGTGTTAAAAAGATAGGATTTTGTTTCAAGGAGAAACTGGGGTCATTGGAAACTACTGCAAATCAGACTAATCTCTCTCTCCTATTCAAATCTAGACCCAATTTATTCTCTATCTACAGTAGCTGTCTAAGAACTATTTACTGATGAATCATCTCTGAAAAGTTTTAACCTAAGAGGGTACATATGACTATAGATTTAGAGCTGATTATAGCTTTAGAGGTCATCTAGCCTAAACTAATTTTCTAGATGAGGAAAATGAAATGAGACTTGAAAGAGACTTACTCAAGGTCACAAAAGTGGCAAGTGGCTGAGAAGTGAGGCAGTCTAGGAGGACTCTGCCCTCCTATACCCCAAACTTGAGATGATAGAAAAGGCAAAGGCGATAATTATTCTGTCAACTACTGAAAGTAGGTAAAGAGACACTGGCCTTCTCAACCCTGAAATTTTCTTTTGTTCAAGTCTTAGGGACAGACCAGGTCTGGAGTTTTCTGATGTAGTGTGATCAGAAGATCTCTTGTTATTCAGATCTCTTTGGATAAAAAATACTTATGCCACATAACATTTGCTTTGTGCTATGATTGCTTCTGCAGAGGGTTCCCCCTATTTCTTTCCTTCCTAACCTCCAGTAGAAACCTTATGACTCATATATCTAGAATAGAGAGGTGAAATTTCAAGATCAGAACTGATAACTGAGTTTTGCTCTTCATTTGCCAAATCAGATGAACGTTCTTGTTTGGCCACAAGAAGTAATGGAACCAGGTACAGCAGAACCAGAAAAAAGCTCCAAAATTGCATCATCCCAGTCAAAATGGAAAAGGGATGGAGGGAGGAAGGAAGGAAGGAAGGAAGGAAGGAAGGAAGGAAGGAAGGAAGGAAGGAAAAAGGAAAAGATTTCTATGATGATTTACAATGAATATACAACAATTACTATAATTTTCCAATGTTTTGGAAGGGGAGACAAGTATGCATGTGAATTTCTAGAATGAAATAAGAAATTCTAAAGTTATTTATAAATTTTATTAGTGGTATTTATGAATCCCTCTTCAGATTTTATTTAAAATCTTTGTAAAGACATGAAAGTGACCTCAATCCCCAGAAAATGCTGTTGCAAGAATAGACACAAGTTCTGACAGGTCTTCTTAAAGTGGAAAGGTTTTGCATTTGAGCTTAGTGACCCATCTTTCTCAGAAAATCAGTCTAGGGCAGAGAGGGTCAGGACCAAAAGGTTCACCATCAAGTAATGAATAGTTTTGGCCACAGCAACTCATGAAAACTATTTCATAGGTGGAGTATCCACAATGATGAAAGCACAGGTCTTTTGAAGACTTGAAGGTGTGTGTAATATATATGTGTGTATATATAACATGATTAGATCTATGTTTTAGAAATATTAATTTTGCAGCTATGTGGAAGGCAGAAGGAAGAAGGCAGTGAGGAGATTTTGGAAGGAGGGAGACAAATCAAGAAACTGTTGAAAGAGTCAAAACATTCCAGGCAAGATGTGAGAAACTGAGCTAGAGTACAGAAGATTATTTATGTTGTGAGGTGAAATCAACAAATATTATTATCATGTTCTCTCCCTCTTTAGATTGTAAATTCTTTGAGGGCGGGGATTGTCTTTTGCCTCTTTTTATATTTCTAGTTATATCTCTAGCTTAGCACCCAGTAGGTACTTAATAAATATTTATTGACTGTTGTTACTAACCTATGTGACTGCAAGAATTGTGCTGCCCTTCACTGGGCAAGTTTGAAGGAGGGATGGGATGAGAGAAAATATGAGATCTGATTTGGAGGTTTATTTGAGGTACCTCAAAACCATTCAGATGAATATATTCAGCAGGTAATTTGTTTTGTGGGACTAGAATTTAGGGAAGAGATTAGGACTGGAGTTGGGAGTCACCAGTATAAAGATTAGATCTGAATACAAGGAGACTAAGAAGGAAAGATTAGATGTGTAGGAGAACAGTCATGAAAATCAAACTGGGAATGAAGTCAGCAATGTCAAAAGTTTCAGAGATGTCACTGAGGATGAGAGTTGTGTCAGTTCATTCTTTTTTTTTTGTTTTATCAATTAAGATATTCTTGGTTATTTATAAAGAGCAGTCCAATAAAGTGAAGACATCATCAAATCTTTGGAAAAAAACTTGAAGTCTTCAAGGTGGGGTAGAAATTCTTAATACCATCATAAGTTGCTTGAATTATACAGGAAAGAATTTTAAAATTATCCAATGGAAAACAAATTTTAAAAAAATTCAAAGTAATGTTTAATTTCTTTCTGTGCTTTGATCTAAACCTGATTAAAATCATCTTCAGGTACTATTCCAGATATAAAGATATTTTATTCACATTTCAAAAGTCCTTCTCATTCTGTGGCTTTAAAACATGATCCCAAAGAACAGATTATGAAACACAGATTCCTTCTACAGGTGAGAAACATCGGACAACTAGCATAGGATGCTGTACATACCCTATCAGATATTGTTACTATAGCTGATGTTTTGTTTGAATTGCTTTTTGTGTTGCAAGAGAAGATATTTCCAGAAATGATATCTACAATGCTTACAGAATTCTCCATTCTTGAAGAAGTCCATGACATTAGATTTCAGTGAGGGGAAGCTGTGCTAAGTCACCAGCCTCACTTTCTTCTCCAAAGCCATCTGCGTTTCACTGGTCAGTTATGAGTCCAGATGACTGGAGATAACTCTGGATGCAAGATAATCAGAGTTAAATGACTTACCTGAGGCCACCCTGCTGGTATCAAGTGTCTGAGACTGGATTCAAACTCCCATTCTCCTGACTCCAAGGCCAGTGCTCTATCTTCTGTGTCACCTAATTGTCCAGCTATAATGTAAAAAAACAAAAGACTTATAAAAAAATTTTTTTAAAAGAAAGTTTGGTTTTTTATTTCAATTTAGAATGAATTTTTCTTTTAATGTTCTCTGCTCCTTGCATGTTCCCTTATAAAGCTTATACACACCCTTTTCAACTTCCCTTATCCTTGTCACCCAAAAGCACCACCCTAGGCACAATAATCAATTAATAAACATATTTGTTAAGTACATGCTATGTTCTGGGGAACTTTTAAAAAGTAATATTTCATTCCCCCCCCCAATTACAAGTAAAAACAATTTTTTAACATTTCAGATTCTAAATTTATGACAAAATGAGACAGTCTCCTGCCCTCAAGTATTCTACTGGAAGGAAATAATGTGTACAGAAGTAAATAAATACTAAGTAATTGAATTTATTAGACTATCAGGCCACATGGAGGACTAAGCCTTTGAACTGAGGTTTTTTTTTTAGGTTTTTGCAAGGCAATGGGGTTAAGTGGCTTGTCCAAGGCCACACACCTAGGTAATGATTAAGTGTCTGAGGTCACATTTGAACTCAGGTACTCCTGACTCCAGGGTTGGTGCTCTACCCACTGAGCCACCCAGCGGCCCCCTGAACTGAGCTTTGAAATAAACTGGGAATCCCAAGAGGTGGAGTTGAGGAAGGACTGCATTTCAGACATGAGAAGCAGCCTATGTCAAGTCACTGATATGTGAAATGAAGAATAGCAAGACCAGTTTGGCTATAAAAACAACCTAGAAAGGTAGGTTGGAGTTGGGCCATGAGGGGTTTTAATGACAAAGTATTAATATTTGTTCCCAGAGGAAGAGCTTTTAGAGTTTATTGCAGAAGAGAGTAACACAGTCAGACATGTACTTTAGGAATATCACTATGATAATTTTATTGAGGATAAAACTGGAGGCTGTTTCGCTAATCCAGTGAGGGATAATAAGGGCCTGAATTTGACCATGTGAATGGAGAAAGGAATATATTCAATAGATGTTATGGAGGATTGTACATATATACATATATATATATATATATATATATATATATATATATATATATATACATAACCTGTATCAAATTGCTTATCTTCTTAGGAAGCAGGGAGAGGGAGGAGAGAGGTAGAAAAGTTTGGAGGTCAGATTTTTTAAAAAATGAATGTTGGGACAGCTAGGTGGGTCAGTGGATAGAGCACCTGTCCTGAAGTCTGGAGGACCCGAGTTTAAATTCAGCCTCAGACATTTGACACTAAATTATTGTGTGACCCTAGACAAGTTACTTAATCCTGATTGCCTTGCCCCACCCCCCAACCCCGCTCAAAAAAAGAATGTTAAAAATTGTTTACATGTAATTGGAAAAACAAAATACTATTAAAAATAGATATTATGGAGGTAGATTCAACAATACTTTACTAATTAGATAGGGAGGCTGAGAAAAAGTGAGAAGTCAAGTTTGGAACAAGACTAACTAGAATGACTTCTATTTTAAACATGTTGAGTTTGAGATGTTTACATGATTGTTTGAAGCCTTCATTTGGTGATGCAGGGAACTAAGCCTAGACATACAGATCTGAGTGTAATCTGTATGGAAATGACAATAAAATCCCTGAGAGCTGATGGTTTCACAAATAAATGAATGAATGATTGTATGAGTGAATGCATGAATGAATGAAAAGTATTTATTAAAGCCTTACTCTGTGCTAAGTACTATGTAAATGCTAGAGATCCAAAGGGAAGAAGCAAGATAGTCTCTGATCACAAAGAACTCAGATTCTAATTGTAAAAAAAAAAAATCATATAAAAGAAAATTTAGAAGCTCTAAACCCTAATGGTACCAGGGTCCTTAGGTTGCCTAAGTAAATCACCAAAACCCCAGAAAGAAGTGAATATCCAGGAGGAGAAGCCTCTAAAGTATCCAAAGATGAAGAAAGGTCAAGAAGAATGAGGACTGAGAAAAGCTATGGAATTTGCCATAATTTTGAAGGCAGCCTATACATATTAGGGCAGCTGGGTGGCCCAATGGCTAGAGTGGCAGGTTTACTATCAAACTCTGGGCAAGTCACATAGCCTTATTTGTCTCAGTTTCCTCAACAGTAAAATGAGATGGAGAGGAGTTGGCAAACTACTTCTGACTCTTTGCCAAGAAAATCCCCAATGGGGTCACAGAGACATACACAACTGAACAATGATAACAAGAGTTGAGAAGTGAGTAAGGAGGGAGGACATGGAGACGACAACTATAAATAACTTTTGTTTAGAGTTCTTTTATGAAAGCAGAAGAGACATAGGATGATAATCTTGAGGGGATTATAGGACTAAGTGAAGCTATTTTATAGACACGTTTGTAGTCCAGAAGGAGAAAAAGAGGCAATATGGTAAAGCCTATGAACTCCTCAGAATAATCATTTAAATGCAGAAAACAAAATACATATGATTACAAAAGAATTCAGTTTTATTAAAATCAAGTTGTAGGTAGCATAGTCAATAGAGCAACAGCCCGGGAGTCAGGAAGACCTGAGTTCAAATATGACCTCAGACACTTAATAATTGCCTTTGTGACCTTGGGCAAGTTACTTAACCCCACTGCCTTGCAAAAACAACCCCCCCCAAAAAAACCAAACCCCCCCAAAATAAATCTAATGACCTTTTCTCCATCTCATCCTCTCTATAGCACCAACTATTGTCTCTTTCAGAATACCATCACCTCCCTTGGTATGACTTTGCACTCTCTAAAAGTTACTACTCTGCTTTTCATGCTAATCATCTTCCTTTCATTGCATAAACCTAAATGTTCCCCAAACTGCTCCCAGTTGGTCCTTTTCTCTTTTCCCCTTGGCTACACATAATGGCAAAATGTCAGGGTTGGAAGGAACCTTAGAGACAATGGCCTGACCCATATTTGGAAAAAGACCACCTCCAGTGGCACCCATGGCAGAATGAATAGAGAGTTGAGCTTGGAGTCAGAAAGACCTGGACTGGGAAGAACCATCAAAGATTTGTATGCAGGAAAATGTCAAAATGAAAATAAGGGTGTAGGAGAATTAATCTAGTAATAGTGGACAGGATGGATTAGGAAAAAAAGGACAATTAGAAGAATGCTGGATTAATTCAGGTGTTGGGCAATCAATCAGAGTTTTGTTTTTGTTTTTTGTATTTTTTTTCCAATTCTTTGTGCTTAGCTCAGTTTCTGGCAGCCTCCTTTCTGATGTTGTGGTTGTGGTTGTGGTTGTGGTTGTGGTTGTTGTTATTGTTGAGTCATTTCAATCCTGTCCAACTCTTTGTGACCCCATTTAGGACTTTCTTCTGGTTTGCCATTTTGTGTTCCAGATACATAGCCTACTACATTCATGACTTGACTTGTAGGTATTGAGTACTGTTCTAGTTGCTAGGGATATAAAGAAATAAATTGTTCCCATCTTCAAGGAACTCCATTCTATAGAGGAAGAAAACAATAGCATATTTACAAACTATGTATAAAAGAAATATCAGAGAGAGGGAGAAAAGATTCTAGCAACTGGGGTATGAGAAAAGGCTTTATATAGTAGTCTGAACTTTAGCTGTCTTGAAGGAATTATGGAATTAAATGAGGTCAAGGTGAAGAGGACTTATGCAAGACTAAGAGAGCATCTGTAAGAATGGAGAATAAGGGGAAGATATAAGATATGACAGGTGTGATTAGTAAAAGAGAGAGTTACTTTAATTATTGGCTTCATTCAAGATACAGTAATTTAAGGGATTCAGGAAAATGACAGGATTATAGTATAGAATATCACAAAAGATAGAGGTTTGAGATAGGTATTAAAAAAAGATTTCACTACCCTAAATCAAGATAATTTCATGGTAAATTACTAAATAATTAAACACAACAATTTCATGATAAATTGCTCCTTTTTACTTTCCTTGGATCCTCTGATCTAAGAAAAGACAACATTACCTAATAATGAAGAAATATCTAGACTTAAAAAGTAGATGCCTCTAAGAAGGTAAAAGTTTAAAACAAGTTAAAAGTTATAAACAACAACCCACCAACATTCAGTTTTATCTTGGGCTCCAGGAACATTAAGCATAATTAAAACATGAAAGTACCATTACTTTTCATGACATCTCTGTATAGATGCTTTGCTCTTTTGATACACTCTGGTTCCCTCTTTGAGGGTCTTCTAGTGGAAGTTAGTATGAAACCACAGAGAATGCTTTCCAATATTGTGAAGTTTCTTCCTGTTCCTAAATTTAAGTATACCATACATGAGCCACCTAATGAACTTGAACTGGAGCCTTCCTCTGATGATTTCAAACATTGTTTACCATTGTAGCACCTGAACCTTCTACATTGAATCTAAATTGCAATCAGTGAATCAGAAAGCATTTATTAATCATCAACTATGTGCCAGGCAACAGTGGAGAACAAATACAAAGAATGAAACAACCCCTACTCTTTTTTTATATATTTTATTTTTTATTTTTTGATAGACATACATATTTTATTTATTTTGAGTTTTACAATTTTTCCCCCTAATCTTGCTTCTCTCTCCCCTCCCAAAGGCAATTTGCCAGTCTTTACATTGTTTCCATGGTATATATTGATCCAAATTGAATGTGATGAGAGAGAAATCATATCCTTAAGGAAGAAAAATAAAGTATAAGAGATAGCAAGATTACATAATAAGATATCAGTTTTTTTTCCCCTCTAAATTAAAGGTAATAGTACTTTGTCTTTGTTCAAACTCCACAATTCTTTCTCTGGATACATCACAGACAGCCCTAAATTGTCCCTGATTGTTGCACTGATGGAATGAGCAAATCCATCAAAGTTGATCACCCCCATGAACAAACCCTACTCTTAAGAGTTTATTGTCTCCCGTCAATTTACTGAGGGGAGACAATAAGCTCACATACTAATCTAGTGTCCTCTAATGAGTGTTCTTCGTGTTCCCTTGACATGTAAAAGCTTGTGGTAAGCCTACATTTGACCATGGTTGATTTAGAGGTTTCAGAGTCCCTCAGTGCCTGCTGAACTGAAACTCAGTGAATAAACAAAAGATCTGACCAGTACTTAGACCTCATTCTCTTCTATTTTAGATTCAAAACATGACTACTTTAAGCTATCTCCTCAGAACCAGTGGAAAGGCCAGACAGAACCATTTTTTCCACTCAGCTCAGGTTTGGGTTATCTCTTTTTTGTTTTTCCTTCCCTGAGTATATGACCAAGCAAAAGCCTCAAGATGTCCTGTAGGTGGGAAGCCTGGACTGGAATTAGGAAGACATAAGTTCAAATCCTACCGCAGACATTTGCAACCATTGTCTTCTTATTTCATCATCTGTAAAATGGTGACAATAATAGTACCTATCTCCCAGGATTGTTACGAAGATCAAAGAAAATAATTTTTGTAAAGTACTTGGCTAGGGGGGGCTAGGTGGAGCAGTGGGGGCGGCTAGGTGGCACAGAGGATAAGGCACTGGCCCTGGAGTCAGGAGTACCTGGGTTCAAATCTGGTCTCAGACACTTAATAATTACTTAGCTGTGTGGCCTTGGGCAAGCCACTTAACCCCATTTTGCCTTGCAAAAAAACTAAAAAAAAAAAAAATAAGAACTTGGCTGAGTGACTGGCACTAGGAGATGCCATATAAATGACAGTAAAAATTTCTACTCCTATTATTATAATTATGATAGAGCAGTCAGAATATTAGCTCTCCATTGCTATGGAACAAAGCTACCTCTCTCTTTTTTTTATCTTTCATGATAAACCATAGATACCCTTTGAAAGATCCCTAATTCTAGTTTTAAATGTTTCTTTTATCATTCAAGATAAACTATATGTAATCTTTTGAAAGAACTTCAAAACTACTTTTAAAAATTATTGAAAAAGGTTCTCCCCAAATAAAATTCCATTCTTGGGGAAGGGGTGAAATAACTATTTTTTCCCTTAGCTCCTAGTATAGAGACTGGACCATAGTAGGCACTTTGCGACTGGAATAATGATGCTTACTGAACTAATGAATGAGAAAAGGACACCTATTTAGATAATCTGGGCAAATCACTTAACCACTATCTGCCTCAGTTTCCTCATCTGTAATATGAAATTAATAATAGCAACCATTTCTCAGGGTGATTGTGAGTCTTAAATGAAATAATAGAAATTAAATCACTTAGCAAAACTTAAAACAATATGTAAATGCTACCTGCAATTATTATCAATCAGTTTACAATTGGGGTCCTTCTGGCATTCTTTTCTTCTGCATAGTTAGAGCTTTTATTCCTACAATTCTGACTTCCTCTTTATTCCCTTGTTCTCTGCCCTTATTTTTCTTCCAGCCTTGTTCCCTTTTTTTGCATTCCTAACATGTAAAATGTTTGTTGAAAGAGGGGAAGAATAAGGCTAGAAGCCTGAGGAGACTGAAAGCCAAAGGTTTGAAACAATGAAGAAGTGACTACATTCCCCTCCTTCCCACTCCAATCACATTAATTTTTTTTCCCTTTTCGATCCTTCTGATAACCTTTGTCTGCTTTTGGCATCCAGAGGCACCATAGACCCTATTTAATATTTCTGTGATTTACTAAGGACCTACAAAATTGCTGACCATTCTAGAATATAGGTTAAATAATTTTGTACTTACTTTCAATTGGGAAGGCTATGGAAAGAATAGGCAATGGAGCTTTAACATTGAGATCATATCTTAGTGCCTGTGTGAACTCGAAAAAGTCTTGACTTTCTTGAACCACAGTTTCCTCAATCTACAAAATTAGAGGACTGAATTAGAAGGTCTCTGAGATTCCTTTCAGCTCTAGATAGTAATCACCAGCTTTTAAATACTATTTTATGATCACAATGTTGTTGACAAATATTCTTCTCTAATAGTCACAGAAACCCTGAAAAGTGATGTTTTTGTTATTCAATTATTTCAGCCATGTCTGTCTCATGCTGACCTCATTTGGGGAAGTAAGAAAGGCTTAGACTTTAATTCACAGTTTGCACAAAAGATTTACAAGTTACTATAAAAAGTTCACAAGAGAGGTTCTTTGGAGAAGAACTAGATAGTGTATTTCAGTACTGCTGTGAGCAAAAAGAAAAGAGAGACATCTGATTAGCAGAAGCTGAGGAAAAGAAGGGCTAAAGTGAAGACCGGAACCACTGATCCCTAATGATGGAATCAAGTTTACATCTGAGGGAGAATAGCAGAGAGAATAGTCAAGTTAAGAAAGGGGGAAAAGTAACTAGGCTTAGATGCATGTAAATCCAGCCACATGAAGCAAGGACCACATAGGTTCAGTAGCATGCAGCTGGGATCACATGGATCCAGCCTGGAGAAAGGAAGGGGGAAAGAAACCAATAAGCAGCTGCCTGAATCACACAGGGAAAAGAGGCCCATGAGAATGTGATGACTCCTTAAGTATATTTTCTGTGATGGGAGGAGCAAGGGCAGTACTTGGAGAGTGCTTTAACACCTGTTATAGATGTGGCATCCATTTTGCATGCCACAGGGGCAGTCTTTAAGGAATGGCTTAATGTCTGAGGTACAGCTTTATCCACCAAGCATGCTTAGAATTTATTGTCTACTGACCATGTTTGGCAGGCTGTTGGTATTGCACATATGACTGCCCCAAAGGCATGACCTGATCCAGACGTAAGGGGTTTCTAAACTAATACAGGATTGAAAATACTTTAACAGAAAAGTTACAAAATTTGTTTTTAATACAGAAAGAATTACAGAATTTCCCTGTACCCAGTTCCCTGCTACACTGTGATCCTACAATTATTTTATTATTGGTCTCAAAGCTTTTTAGTTTTAATTAATTTTTTGGGGGGGGTATCATGTGTATGCATGGGTTGGGGCAGGGTTTCATTTGGGGGGGAGAATTTTACCAATGAAACCTGCATGGCTGCTTCTGTGGATAACAGAATAGTGATTAGGTTAGATTATAACTGCCCTCAGGGCACCAACAGGAGAAGAAGGATTGAGAGCTAGCATTGTAAGTGAGGAAGTGTTTTAATAGAAGGGTGGATGTGATTGTGTTGGAGACAAATCCTGTGATTCAATGAGGATAATACCCTTCACTGGCTGGGAGAATATGATGCTATCTATGTGCCCCATCATTTTCTTCACTGATCACAAACCCCTAGGTGTTGAGTCAGAGCTTCCATTTTAGAGACCACTGGTTTAAATGACTACAGATAGCTAAATTATGGAAAGGATGAATAATATTCTTATATAATATTGAACCTATTTTGTATCTGTTTCAAGAAAACAAGTTTGTTCACCTCTAGAGATATTTTAAAAATAGGCATTGAGTTACACAGTGATAAATGTAATATCAAAAATTCTTTCCTCAAAATTCAAACACTGAAGAATCTCAAAAAACCATTTTTTCAATAATTCCTTTGATGTATATGAGAAAGAAGCAAGTAATAAGCAAACAAGATGGCAGCTGGGATCTCTTTAAAAAGTGACAGTTTATGATTTCTATCCAATCTCCTACATCATCTTTTTTTTTTCAGGCCAAAACAATAGTTTATTATTTCTGCATTCAGCAACATCTCAGCCATCAAAAATAAAACTCTAACACCAAAGGATGGAAGGAAGACTTCTCTACAGCATGATTAGGTGGGCTGCATCCAGAGCCCCCCAGGGTGCCATGGGGGGAAAGGATGGTTATTCATTCATCCAATAAATTAGGAAGCGCAGAATTGGGGGGGAAGGGCGCAACTGTTCATTTCTGGGCTGGCATAAGGTCATCGATGGACTGCCCCTGCTCCAAACACTTCATCATCTCAATGAGCAACTTCACACCATCCACCACCATCTGTACCAGCTCCACCTCAGAGAAGCTCAGTCGGTCAGCATTGGAGACATCAAAGACACCACCCACAGCTGCTGTTTCCACACCCCCTGTCCCCCTCTTCTGCAGCCTCAGCTTCTTCAACCCCTCACCAAACTTCTCATGCTTGCCCAGGTGAGGAAGTTTGATATGCACACCTGCTCGTAGGCCTGTACCCAGGTTGGAGGGGCATGTCAGGATATAACCCAGATGAGGATTCCACATGAACTCGTAGTTCTTGGTCTTAAAAAGGGTTTCAATCTGGGGTGAGTCCATTGCAGAAGCGTGTGAACACCTCCTTCATGTTCCCCCCCCCCCCCCACTGCATAGAGATGACCCTCAGGTGATCTTCCTCATTGATCCAAACCAAAAAGGTCTTGTTGTCATTGTGCCAAATGTCCCAGCCATCAGGCCAGTCTTGGGCCATGCCAGAGGCCAAGAGGAGTGGGGAGACAGGCTTGTCGAAAAGGAAGTGGTCATCAATCAGCTGCTGCTGTTCCTGCTCAGTCATATTCTTCAAAGCATAGTACTTCTCATTCAGGTCACCTTCCAGGCTAGCCAGGGCTTCCACAGAGAGCTTCTCTATGGCCCGGCGCTCGCCCCGGCTACAATGTGGGGGCAGGCAGAATCCTCGGATGCTCCAGCCAGTTCGAACAGGAGAGCTCAGCACATAGTTGGGATCCAGGTCATCACCACCCTGCAGATCATCAGGGTTAAGATCAATCTTATGCTCATCGGAAGGCTTGTAGGCTCCATGTGGGTCCTCAATGATAGGATCAAACAGCTCCTTGAACACTTCATAGGACTATTCATCTCCAGCTACAGAGCCCACAATCATGATGAATGGGTGTCCTGGGTTGTCCATGCCTGTCTGGATGACATGGTCCAGAGTGAAGCCGCTGGACGTGGCCTTGTCCCGGAGCTTTTCGTAGAGCTCGAGCATCAGCACTTTGGCCATGTGGTTGTTGTGCGAGGACAGGTCGGGGTGGGGAAGCGCAACTTGAGCATGTTGTAGCTGTTGGAGATGGGCATGGCGGCCGGAGACCAGGCCGCTGCGGGGCCGGGCCAGCTCAGCTCCGGCGCAGTCACCGATTCCCTACATCATCTTCAGTCGCAAGTCATAGTTTATAGCCTTTCAATTTCAATCTAATTCTCTCCAAACCAACCCTTGTTCTAACCCATGCATACACATGACCCCCCCCATTAATTAAATTAATTAAAACTAAAAAGCTTCAAGATCACTGATTTAGACTAATAATAAAGTGATCATCAGATCATAGTGTCCTGATACATATCTAGCCAATGTACCACTGGGATGTCTCAGATCTTCCTGAATCCGAGCCTGAAGCTCTAGCCATTTTTCCATCTAACTTCTAGTCAACTAACTTCTCTTCCCTCCATCACTTGGTGCTTATTCCTCCCAGGCCCAGAGTTTCTCATTGTTTTGCAGTTGAGGAAACTGAGGCCTAGAGAGAGGAGTGACTCACCCAGAGTCATATGATTAGCAAAGAGTAAAGTCAAGATTCAAATGCAGATCTTGTAACTCCAGGTTCAAGGCTCCTTCTCCTTCACCAAGTTATCATTCTATAACTAAGAATTTATTATATCATAACTCATGCTTTCTAAACAGAGCTTCTTTGGGGTAGGAATGTGGTCAACATATTAGGAAAGAATTTTCCTTCTTTTTTTGTGTGTGTATTTAGAATTGGTTATTATGCTATTATGTTTCCAGCTCTTTCTCCAAGTTTGCATTTTTAATTTGACTGGATCTTGATCTCAGATGAAAAAAAGAGAATGACCCCACCTAAAACTTTTCTTCCAAAAGTCTCCAAGAAAACCACTTAATAAAGTATTTTTAATTTGAACTTGCTTGTAATTTCCAATGGAAGAGAAAGGAGGGAGGAAGGTGTCCGTAATTTATATGCTACTTTATCTAGTCTAAGTAGTCCAGATAAAGTACTATAATTGACCTTTGAATAATTCAGTTTCCTCATTGTTCTGCCAGAAGTTATATGCTAGGGAACTCCTAGACACTCAGATACTCCATTTGATTATTTCCTGAAACAAATATATCAGACTCAAATTCAATTTGAGCACCTAAAGGTGTTGACATTAGCTTAAGATATTTGTCAGTCTCTTCCACTCCATCTTTTAACTAACCAACTCCCTTTGGCAGTCTCTAGGGATAGATTTAGTCCTCATTCTCACAATTTCCTCTCACCCCAATAGAATGTAAACTCTTTGAAGGAAGGGAGTTGTAGCTGTTATTGTTAAATCTGTTCAGGACCTTGAAGACCTGGCCTTAAATGTTGAATTGAATTAGTCCATTAGTATACCTGTGTCTTAGGGACAGCAGATAGACAATCTGTTAAAGCTAGATTCGAGAGGGAAGACAAGGGGTCTGGATAGCAATAGTTAATATTTATATATAGTTTATTATATATCAGGCACTTGCTAAGAACTTATCAATTATTATCTGATTTGATTCTCATAACAATCCAATCCTGGAGGGTAGGTGTAATTATTACCCCCATTTTATAGATGGGGAAACTAAGGCAAATAGAAGATAAGTGATTGCTCAGGGTCACACAGCTGGTAAGTGTCAAATATCTGAGGCTGGATTTGAACTCAGGTCTTCATCATTCCAGGCTCAGCAATCTATCTCCTATATCGCCTGGCTGCTTCTATCATGTTGGTTGGTCATTTCAATAACCTCTAATTGCTCTCTGCCTCCACAGTTCAAGTTTTCAAATCCAGGGTTCATCAGGAGATATTGCATGACTGCGAATCATGGAGCAGCATAAAAAATGAATGAAAATGTATATAACAAGCAATTAGTGAATGCTATCCTGAATGCTGAAGAGTAGGGATAGAAATAGAAAAGGGAGACAGCCCATTCTCACGAGGAGTTAATATTCCATTTGGAGGAGACAACATCTATAGGGACAGTTTTGCTGAAGGGTATCTAGGTGGTGCAGTGGATAGAGCACTGCCCTTGGAGTCAGGAGGACCTGAGTTCAAATTCAGGCCCAGACATTTGACAGTAACTAGCTGTGTGACCCTGGACAAATCACTTAACCCTGACTGCCTCACATCCAGGGCCATCTTCAGTCATCCTGATTCATTTCTGGCCACTAGACTCAGATGACTCTGGAGAGAAAGTGACTTAGCATAAGCACCCCTTTACTCAAATCCAATTCATGAGCTTGTCATGAAATTACCTCCCTAAGGTCTTCTTCAAAAACAAAGGGCAAACATCATCATCTGCTGTAGGAAGAATGGAAAAGTCCAAAAGTCCTAAGAGTGCTGCAGAGTAGAGGGCAAGGTCCAGGAGTCTTGGGTGCACTGAAAAGATTGGATGGCAATATTTAGGGATCTGAAGGACATAGCAATAGGACAGATAGTAAGATAAGAAAATTCTCCATCTTAACAACCTACCAGAAGGCTTGTATTTGATACTCCTTCCTCCTCCAAGTGGTATGACTATCCATATCTGTCCTGATAGACAGGTGTCTAGGGGTATGACTGTCCATATCTGACCTGATAGACAGGTGCTCTATCCCCTGTACCATTTAACTTATATAAGTAAATGACAAGGGCAGCTAGGTGGCACAGGGGATAGAGCACCGGCTCTGGAGTTGAGGACCCGAGTTCAAATCCAGCCTCAGACACTTAATAATTACCTAGCTGTGTGGGCAAGACTTAACCCCATTGCCTTGAAAAAATAAAAAAAAGAAGTAAATGACATAATCAAAGTTCAGATCTACCTCCTTACTGTAATATTCATTCTCTCAATAATTGTTAACCAATGACTGCTGATCACCACCCTCAAGAATATTCCTTTTCCAATAGATATGTAAGTGTGAGCCTATTGTCATGATTGTCTTTGATCTAAGAGAAAGATGACAAAATGACTATTTTTTAAAATAAAAATTCTGGCATTATTGATAAAATTACCTAGAAATTATGGCTCTCAAACTTTTTAAACATTATAAGGAGGAGGGATGGAGGTGACATTCAATTTCTCATCAGGAGGGAGTGGGGAAACAGAAGGGAGCATTATCAAAAAGCTTAGGAAGAAGGGTTCTTCAAAGCACTTGTTCTATCAAGCTCTCAGTTTTAGATGAATAATAGAGGATCTTGGGGAGGAAGGAGCCTTTTGAAGAATCAAAAATATGATAAACCAAAGACACCTGGTTGGAATGCAGCTGTAGGCTTTGTTATAAAAGTGACATAAAAAGGTATAATGGGGCACAGTGGATAGAACACTGGCCCTGGAGTCAGGAGGACCTGAGTTCAAATGCAGCCCCAGACACATATTAATTGCTTAGCTGTGTGACCTTGAGCAAGTCACTTAACCCCATTGCCTTAAATAAATTTTTTTAAAAAAATGTATAAGTGTTATGGGAATTTTTGATTCCCTTTTATTATTCTTCAATTGCTTTCTGACTCTTCTTGATCCCTTGAACCATAGCACTCTAGGTCCTTCTTATCCCCACTATCTCCTAAATTCATTTTCACTGCTTCCATTACACTATCCATCTCATCGTCTGCTGTCCTTTTCTCCTTTTGCTCCCAATCTTTCCCAACATCAGTTTCTCAACGGGTGCTATCTTCTCATTTTATGTGGCTAAAGTACTTAAGCTTCAGCTTCAATGAATAGCCTGAATTAATTTCTTTAAACATTGACTGATTTGATGTTCTTGTTGTCCAAGGGACTCTCAACAATCCCTTTAATTAATTTTTATTATTCCGGGCTCAGGGCCATCCTTCCTGCCATTTTTGTTTAACTAAAAGCCTGTCTCCTGTTAATAATAACCTCACCTGACTGTAACCTGAATCCTACAATAATAATGTCAGTGTGGAGTTCTTTTCTCTCATTTCAGAGTCCCTACCAAATTCATTTCTGGTTGTGGCATATGCATTGAAAAAGTCACTCCCTTGCTCAGTTAGGTTAGTTTAGAACAGAGTAAGTCACTGCTGGGCTCTGTCAAGTAGGGACCTCCTCAGGGTTGCCTCCTTGCTGCAATTAGCTATTGGATTCAGGGCTACCTTCTCTAGTAGGCTCTGGTCTTAGCAATTCTAGCTGTTGAGGAGGACCTCTGTTTTGTTTTTTTTTTCCAATATCTCAAAACTCAGAAGGTCAATTTTGGCTTCTAAAATTGACAAAAAGACAAAAATTCTAAAAAGACAAAAAAAACCCAACTTTTAATCATAGATACCTAGTTGGAGTTGGAGAAAGTAAGGAAGAGGAATAAAAAAAGGGAGAGAGCATTAGCTGGAACCTCTTGAATGAATACTCAGCTCTGGTTCTGCGGTCAATAAAAAGACCTTTTGTCATTGCAAGATATGATTGCTATAAGAAGTCAGAGAGTACCTGCAATTCTCTGGGGTCAGTCTTTATTAGGTATGCCTGGAAGCAGGCTCACCAAACTTCCTTCCATTGTTTTGGGTTGGGACAGGAAGGGGCAAGGGTTACATGATCTAAGTCTGAGGACTGGGCCCTCATTCATTACCTTTAAATTTTAAACCCCTTAAGAACAGGAAATGTTTCACTTAGTTTTAGCATCCCCAGAGCTTGGATACACTGTGTATTTAATAAATGCTTGCTGATTGAATGAAATGTAAGGCATTATGAGAAACATAAAGATGAATTAGACACAGTGTCAGCCCTTAAGGATAGTGTTCATCCTTCCATTCATCTACCCATGCATCCATCCCACAACACTCACTATGTGGCAGACACTGCACCATGCCCTGTGTATACAGATTTAAAAATATATAGTCCCTCCCCTCAAGGAGTTTATATTCTTTTGGAGGAAATAACATGTACACAGATAAGTAAATAATAATTATAGATCATAGGGAATTTTCTAACCTTTAGACCTATGCCATGGTATTATGGACTGTCTCAGAAGGGACATAGCAACCTGCTCCTAGAGATGCCTTAGCAGAAGTTGGAGGACCCTTCCTTCTGGTAGAAGAGGATTTTTGCATCGGGGGTGGGGAGTGGAAGAAGTAGAATTCTTTGTCCTCTGAGTTCCTTCTGCTTTTAAAGTTCTATACTAATAGTGTCTTAAATGTGACCAAAGGAGTTTCTGAAGTTTGGGCAGGATTTTGGCAACTCTCTCCAATTTCTCCTTTTCATTTTTCCCAAATGAAGATTTTTTTTTTTAATAATCAAAAAGTACCATAAGCAGGCTTGTAGTGACTGGATTTCATTGGAGTTGGGCACTTAGCCCAGGTGGAGTCAAAAGCTGTTGTCATACAGTAGATGCATCCAAACATGTGGGTTTGATTTTCTAGAAAGACAAGCTGAGGGACAAGAGTGGCTTTCAGAGACAAAATCCTTCTCAGAAACATTACAGAACCCTGACTTAAATGGCACTAATAGTAACACTGCATCTGCTTGAGAGGCTATAATTACTTTTATGACAAAGGAATGAAGGATGGAAGAAAGGGTGAGAGAAAGGAAAGACGAAAGGAAAAAAGGAAGGGAGGAAGGAAGGGTGAAGTGAATGCAGCAGCAGAGACCCACGCCAGCAATCTTAAATTGACAAAAGTTCCACAAAGTATTGAAATTAAAGAGAGTAACAATTGCTTGATTCTTAGAAAACTGGCTCTTAGAGAAATTTATCCCATGCTATGGTAGATCAAAGTAAACACATTTTAAACATATATATATATATATATACACATATATAATATATAGATAGATAGCAGTTTACAGCTCCATTGTATCTGCATAGTTATTGAAGAAACAGCACATTGAACTCTTCCTTAGAATTTGTTCTTTTCCTTTTTATTTTTTTTTTTACAATTACATGGAAAGATAATTTTCAACATTCATTTTTGGTAAGATTTTGAGTTCCACATTTTTCTGTTTCCCTCCCCCTGCCTCCCAAGACAGCAAGTAATCAGATATAGGTTATAAATGTACAGTCATCTTACATAGAATTTCAGAACTGAAAGGAACCTCAGTGGCTATTTCAGCTAATCCCTAACTGTAAAAGAACTACTACACCTTGTTTGAAAAGTGGTTATCCAACCTTTGCTTTAAGATCTTCAGGGAAGGGAAGCTTATGACCTCCTATGACATCCCTTTTCCCTTTTGAAAAGTTTTTATTGTCAGGAAGTATTTCCTGATATCCCACCTGAATTTGTTTCTACAGGGTTTTTTTTTTAGACTTTGCTTCTTGTTCTGCCTTCTGGGATCAAGCAGAATAAATTTAATTTCTCTTTCATATGTCAGCCTTTTAAATATTTGAAGATAGCTATCAGAAGTTCTTTCCAACTCTAAATCTATGCTATAGTCTCTCTCTTGTCCAGTCTAAATATTTCCAATTTTTTCAACCAATCCACTTAAGAAATGGAAGATGGAATAAATGAATAAAAAAAGTGATTTGCAAGTATATACCAAGTACTATATTAAATATTCATTATCTACTCATCCCACACTTCTGAGGTGTCATCTTCCATCCTTACTTATACTCACCCACATATCCATCTGTTCCCAAGTCTTGCCTTTTCTTCCTACACAATATCTCTTCTCTGTGTGTCTTTTCAGGCCCTCATCATCTCATTCCTGGACTATTGTAATAGCCTGCCTCAAGGTTTTTTTTCCCTCATTCCAATCCAAACTCTATTCAATGGCCTCAATGATCTTCTAAAACATAGGTATATGCTTTAGAATCAACTCCATTGGTTCCCTATCATCCCCACCAAGGTTAAATACAAAATTCTCTATGTGACTTTTAAAGCCCTTTTTGACTTGCCTTTCTGGTCTTCTTTGACCTGAGTCCTTTTCATATGCTCTACAATACAACTATATTGTACCTACTTTCTTTTTTTATTTAAGGCAGTGGGGTTAAGTGACTTGGCCAAGATCACACAGCTAGTCAATTATCAAATGTCTGAGGTTGGATTTGAACTCAGAGCCTCCTGACTCCAGGGCTGGTGCTCTGTCCACTGTGCCATCTAGCTGCCCCTGTCCCTACTTTCCGTACACCACTTGATCTTCTAATTCTGTAATTTTTCATTGGCTACCTTCCATGCCTGAGATTCTTTCCTCATCTCTGCCACCTGGCCTCTTTGGCTTCCTGAAAGACAGCTCAAATCCCATCTTCTACTAGAAGACTTCCCCAACTCCTCCCTTTCTTAGTGTCTTCCCTTAAATTACCTCCATTTATACTGTATGGTGTATGTAATTTTTTTTTTTAATTTGCATTCTTCTCCCCTAGGAGAACAGAGATCTTAAGGACAGAGATCAAGTTTTTGTTTTTCAGTGTATCTTCAGTTCTTGGCACAGAAGTCTGCTGTACAGGAAGCTCTTATAAGAACATAAATTTTAAAAAAGGAAGAAGTTATATTCTAGGAAAGTAATAGATATAGGACTGTTTAGCTGCAGGGTGGATGCCAAGTCCTGAGAGTTATTAGAATGTTTTGGGTTCCCTTCCCTACAGAAGTGACCCACCATCATAAGAAAAGAAAAAGAATACTAAGCATTGGAGTGGAGAGAGATTTCTGGAGGAGATAGGGTTCAGGAAAAAAATGGAGAAGGAATCATGACCAGTAACTTAGGCTGGGTACTGGGGTGGTGGAAGAAAACGATGACCAACTCTGGAATACAAGTCATATTCCGTAGGACAATTGGACATTTGCCTATCAACTATCACAAAAGACAGGATCTATTCTTTTGGACTATGGATGATTTTAGTAAATGAATGAATGAAAAATTATTTGTTAAATGTTTCCTAAGTGCTAAACCCTGAGATTACAAATAGCGAAAAACAAGATAGTTCCTGTTCTAATGGAGCTTCTACTCTGAGAGATACAAGTTGAACCATCAGTTAGATGGAAAGGCCATGAAATACCTTTGATATCCAAAGCTACTAAGAACTTGAAAAACCCAGAACAATAACCTTCAGAGTATCAATTTCCAAGTCAATTTTCCTCTCATGTTTTATCCAGTAAATATTTAACAGATTTGCTTATTTGGTCAAAGTCTATTCCAGATGGTGAGACAGATAAGATATGCCAATGACTATTTAAGGAAACAATGAGGAAACCAAGAGAAATACAAGGTTGTGTGTGTTATTTAGCTTATAGTAGCTAAAATTCCAGTTCTTCACTGAAGGAGTTCTCTTCAGGGGCCATATTTCCAGGTTGAATTTGCTCTCTCTGTGGATGTCCCTAATGCAGTACAATGGTTTATGAACTATGAATTCTGTTCATTAGTCCAGTTGAAAAAAAAACTCAAGCATGTTCCAAGTGCCAAAGACACCCTGGGTGGGTGCCAACCCTTCTATTCATAAAAATTTATGTCTTAGGTCCAGAAAAGAGTATCTAAGAATGTGTAATTTGTAAATTGCTTGTGGATGGGAGAGTACTGAGTGGTGCTTGTAAAGAATTCCTACTTTCTTAAATTCATACCTTTCCCCCCTACACAGTCCTCCTTAGCTATATCTACCCAAGGAACATAATTCTCTGGCATATATCTAATAATTAAATGGAGCTTGCTGTAGTTATTGTGCATTTTCTTCCTTCTTTAAGTAAGAAGAAAAAGAAAAAGAAAAGAAAATACAGAGAATTTTGGAAATGGGACTGGGGAATATTATTATTATTACCTGATGGGAGGGTCACCTGTCTTAGTCTTTTGGCTTATGTTTGCTCAGCTTTCAATTTATGGAATAAAACAAACTGTGTGAACTTGGGAAAGCAATTTGGTTTTTCTAAAGTTTCCGCATTGGTACATTGGGAATGATAATACACTAATTACCTCAGAAGAGTGCTGTGAGAAAAGTTTTTTATAAGCCTTTCTGTCTAATATAAATGTATATTATGATTTCTTTGTATCTCATTCAGTACTTAGAGTGCTCTGCATTTATCCTATGAGGGACTGGTGGTTCAGTAAATAACAGGGTGTGAGAAAGGCAGCTTGTTTTATTCCATAAATTAAATTTTTTTAATTAAAGAAAGAATGAGAAAAGGTAATGTGGCTTACCTCTAAGGCACTAGAATAGGGGTCAAGAAAACCTTGATTCAAATCCTAGAAAAGACAGAAGTCATTAGTAATTGACAATGATATAATAAAGCATTGATTTATATATGTGTGTGTATGTGTATATATATATATATATATATACACATATATACATGCATACATATACCTAATAATGACATGAAGCTTTCTATAGTTATTATATATTTTCTTCCCTCTTTAGGTCTAAAAGAAGAAAAAGAAAAAAATTACAAAAATATTTATATTAAAGAAATAATTCCAAAAGGATGAGACAACCCTGAGAAACCACTTAAAAAATCAGAATTGGAAGAATTAGAATACAAGATCTAGATTATGCTAGCTACATTTCTACTCTCCTATCCCCTCTCCCCCTCACATGGTGGCATGATCCTGGGTGTACCCAATCCCATTCTGACTCAGGTGCAGCAGTCAGAAAGAAGGCCTATATCAATTCTAGGACATGGATGTCATCTACAGGTCTTCCATGTTCTCCTTAGTCCTATATTCTTTCCAGTTCATTAGGTATCCTCTTGGCCAAATAGTGTGTTCTTTTTTGTAATTATTGATGGTAAGCAATATAGTTCAGGGTGAAGGTGAGCCAATTGTAACAAAATGAGGGACTCAGAGGGTGAATTCAAACAGAGCAAAGGTCATCACAACTAGTGATACACTCAAGGTGTTTGTAACCCATTGACCACAGGATTTACAACCTGACAGAATGGAGAGTGGGCTTTTCCATCAGTTTCTCGGAAGGTTTGCTGTTGAATAAATCATGGGAGGATAGGCAGCAGGTTACCTGGTGGTCAATGGTGGTACATTTATGTACTTTGACTGCTTATAGGGTTCAGGGGCTAAGTCAACATGGGAAATCCCCAGTTCCCCCATGTAGACAGTAACTGTGGGAACTGTGATGTGTGGGAGTGTCTTTAGGAGAACAGCACAGCATAGAATCTTGTTGTGTTGTTTTCTTTTGTTTTCAAAGAGGATCAATGACATTTCATAGTGATGGCTTGACTAAAAATTGAATTGGACTTAAGTGAGGAGGAGTTACACATAGTCATCAGCCTCACTTTCTCTTCTAAGGTCATTGAGGTTCAGTGGCAGGACAAAAGTCAAGATAACTGGTGATGACCTAGCTTGCAGCAGATGACCTTGGCATCTTGGTCTCATCAAAGAACTTTAGAATTGGTTATACAGCATGAGAGACACTGGCACAGGACTGCCCAGCATGGCGTGCCCTCACTAGTGAGGGAGCTGCACTCTATGAGAAGGGCAGAATTGAAGCAGCTCAAAGGAAACATGACATATATAAGTTTAGAGCACTCACACTAGGTGTTCATATGGACTATTTTTGCCCAAATTGTGGTAGAGCATTCTGAGCTTATATTGGTCTGATCGGCCACAGTCAGACACACTGCCATTTGTCTCAAATATAGTGAGGTCATTCTGATCTTTGATAACAAAGGACAAAAACCAATTAACCATTTTGTGTAAAACAATGTGTTTGGATGGATAGTAGATTCAATCCAGTTCAACATGTACTTATTATTATTAGCCCTTCCATCTGCATTGTATGATCTTAGGTAAATCCCTTAACCTTTAAGTTTCAGTTTTCTCAATTAGAAAATAACAGGGTACCCCTTCTGGCTTGAGATACATGTCTTCTGCCTCCAAAACAAAGAAAATGGGACATCTTGATTTACTATCACCATAACTGTTTTATACTCTTGGATCAGGGGTGAATTCATGATGAAATCTAATGTTGCCTCCATGCTCCTCCTCTCTTTCCTACAGTGGAATTTCTTACTTCCATTAATACTAAGATTAAGGTGCATCTCCTCTTTAAAGAATTTATGATCTTGACAGCCACCAGTGCCTTCCCCCATATTACCTTGTTTTTATTCTACATTCTGCAAATATTCTAACATACATATGTGTACTCCCATGGTAGAATGCAAGCTTGTTGAGGGCTAGAATTATTCCATTTTTATCTTGGTTTGTCTAAAGTCAGACATAGTGTGGCATGGTGGAGAGAGAGAGCTGGGCTCTCTTCAAGAAAGCCCTGAGATCAAATCCAGCCTCAGATACTTACTGAGGAAACTGCCTCATCTGTAAATGGGAATAACAACAAGAGCTACCTCCCAGGATTGTTATGAGGATTAAATGAGACATTATTTGTAATGTGTTTACTTGGCACAGTGACTGTCAGGTACTTAATAAGTGTTAATAGATGTGTTAATAGTGTTAATAGATGTATAAATAGTGTTAATAGATGCATATTTATAGTTTTATTTCTCTTCTTATCTACAGAGCTAACTTTTGTTGAAACTTTGTTTTTGCCTTGCACTGGATTTTTTTCCCACTGCTTTGTGACTCTCCCTGTTTAGTACTATTAATAGTAAGGTTTTAAAAGTAAACCATAATGCACACACAAAAGGAATTTGGTGACCTCTCTCTCCCGTTAAAGGCTGCTCTTTATGAGAGTATCACATCATTTAGTGAGGTTAGCCACTTACAGGCAAAAGCAGCCCCTAAGTGATGATCATTACTACTGGGTGTCTAGACAGGCAAAGGGAAATAAATTGTTCATAAAAACTTAGGCAGTCACATAACCTTTCCTACACACATGGTGGATTTGATGTAGAATCCCCTTGAGCTTTTGTGAATAATTCATTACATCATGGGGAAAGCTTAGGAATTTTTTTTTTCAGACAATTCACATTCTGTTGCCAGAATAAGAGCATCCCCCAGAAAGGAAAGGGAGATAGTGAGAAATATGCAATTGCCGCATTGGGATTATCTATTCATTCAACTCAGACACTCCAGTCCATCTATGATCTAATCTCTGTGGGTACTCATTCCAGAAATGCAGACCACAAGCAATCTAATTGTCCAACTCCTGTGACCCTTGTGCCCATCTTCTCACATGTTTTTTAAAGGGGAGGGGGGGGTCATCCAATCTGCTGCAAAAGGGCCTTCCTTACCTTTTCTTGACATTAAAATACACTCATGGGTTTTGTGGGTTGCCCATTGCCATACCCTTATTTTTGCCATGAGACCAACCAACCTTTCTTTACTCATACATTTCTCTGTTGGCTTTGTTTATGTCCATGTACCGTAGGCTGATCATCCACTATTTGCTCTCAATCATCATTGCTCTCAATATGATATATATTTTCAATTCTTCAGAGACTATATATGTAGTATGTTGGAAGTTTATTAGTGAAGTGCTGGTAAATGTTTCACAACAAGTTGTATGGGTTAGGAATACGAACACATTTTTAAGCTTAATCTGAATTATTACCCTTTTTCTCTATCACTTTCTTAAGCCTAGACAATGAACAAAACAATAAAGTAAATCCTAGTTGATAGCATTTACTGATTTTCATGGTAAAAATGCTGACACTGAAAAACAGCATTTATACCTTGAAAATCAGTAAATGCTTTAGCTGTGTGGCATTGCAGTTGGTTGAAAACCTGTGATGTGATTTCATTTAGCTGTAAAAACCATAATAGTGTGTATACCTTTCAGCAGAGAAAGTTATGATAAGGGTTTCCTAGCAAAAGTTTCTAGTAATAAAGTTTATGATGTGAGTTCTCAGCAAAAGTTTCTATCAGTGAAAGCCATAATAATAATGAGTTTCTCTCAATGAATAATGTAAACCAAGATTAATGTAAGCCAAAAGAAAGCAAACTGACCAGAGCATGACCTGGTCATGGTCATTTTTTTTTTTATTCAAAGCAACCCTGATATGGCACCTTACACATGTGCTGATCTGGTACCCAAGGCCAGCATTAAGATGTAGAAACTCCCAAATATCAGTCTATCCACAGTAACATACTTTGTACCAAATCCTTTCTTTGCCTATTTTCTATAATTTCCATGGGAATTTTGGGGGTGGTCTTTTTGGGGGATCTATGATTGTCATCTAGTGGCTGTCCTAAACTACCCTAGTTGTGAGTATCCCACTTTGACTATTAAACTACTCGTATTATCAATCCGGAGCTCCTGGCTCATTTCTTCAATATATATAAATATTAAACTGAATTTTTTATGATAAAACCTTGAATATCCTACCTCAGGGGATTCCAGGCACAACAAGCTGATACAAGTCATGTCCAGGATACTTAAGCTATACCAGTTATTTAACAGTCAATATATTATTTTCACTAGCTATAGCCATTCTATCACTATATTATTTCCTTTTTTAAAATGTTATTTTACTTTTTCAACTACATGCAATTTTCAACTACATACATTCATCTTTTTATAAGCTTTTGAGTTTCCCATTTTTCTACCTCCCACCTCCCCATGGCAGCCAGTAATCTGATATAGAATATACATGAACAATCATGTTTAACATATTTATTTTGTTTCAATAATACTAAATTTATTCAGATTTTTTAGAGACCATTTTTTTTTCACTCAACCACATATCTCCGTAACATCTCTTTTGCATGAAGTAATTGTCTGTGTAGTTTTGCCATAGACAGCACAGCCTGTTCTAATAGTATATCTTCTGGTCAATCTTCCTTTGGGGCCTAAGGATTGAATTTATTCTTAGATGGCTTTCCTTCAGTCTAACCTAACTTTATCCTTAGAAAAATAACAAAAAACCTCAACAAACCATCAAACTGGTTTTCAAGAGTAAGTGAACTTTAACAAAACCACCTCAATGAGAGTTGTTTGCTCAGGGGAGAGATTTTTACCTTCATCCTATAGGACAGGATCCTGGTTTAGAGTCAGCCCAGGATCGGGGCAACCTGTGATTCCCATCTGATAGCTGCTACCAGTGGCCTGGAGGCTTCTGTGACTTAAGTTGGCAGCTTTCTGCCAGGCTTGTAATGAAAAGGTATTTGCATGACAGCTATTGCTAACAGGCTGTTTACTGGTAGGCTTAGGAAGGAGGCCAGAGTTTGCAAATGTGCCTTAAACGAAATTCTGGGAATATAGGAGAGATTATTGTAGATTCTAGGAAGAAGCATTATTATGCCCTCCCTGTGAACTCTTTGTCCTAGCTACTCAATTTCTTTTTTTTAAAGTAATATTGATGCTTTTGTTTTTTTTATATCAATCATTTCTAGAAATACTGCCCTTTCAGATCACCTCCTTCCCTTGGAACAGGAAAATAATTAAGGAAAAAGGAAAACAATTAAGCACAAACATCCCAGCAATGACCTCATCTGATGATATATGAAACATTTTCAACTTGTAGTCTCTCTTCTTTTCATTTTCTGTTCCTTGAGACAGAATTTGAGAGTTCAGTCATTGTCCTGATTCCTCCAGTCTCCTTTCTCTTTCCCTTTCCCCTTTTCCCTCCAAACTCTTTACCTCTTTAGATGACCTTTATAAAAAGTAGGAATTGAAAGTTTGAAGCATTCTCTTTAATGCTTATTTGTGTTATAATTATATAAGGAACTTTATTCTATTGGTTCATCAGTAAATTCCCTATTGAGGACATAAAAGTCACTTCACAAAAGAAACTGCTCACATTACCCAGTGTCTGATTTGTTCTCCTTGGTTAGTGGGGTCAAATGTGCTGATGGTTTTCCCACTCATCTGAAATCTCATTATGAATTTTCTGTTGAAATGTGAGTATTTCTAATGAGTTGAAATTTCAAATAATTCCTTTGGCTGATACTTCTTACTGTTAGTCTGGAATTTAACCTCTGATTCTGTTAAGCTAAGCTTCAAACAGGGTGGTCTTTGAGCTTATGGTCAGGGGAGGCCTATGGATTTTGGATCTAGTATCATAAAAAAGAACTGGAGGACATGATGGGACTGGGGGGCAGGATTCATGATGGTATTTCCAAATTTTGAAATTCTCTGATACCACTCAGAATATTAGAATAAGCTATTGCATTTTAGCATTTAAGAATTTTAATTCTTTTATCTAAATTTTTCATAATAATTAATTTTTAGCCTTGCTATCAATTACTCTTTGAAGTACATTAATCAACCACTGTGGAAGTACCTCATCCTATGTGACATATATGCCTTCAAAAATGGGATTTCATACAGTGAAAATTATATTTTAAATGTAGGAATTATATTTTAAATTTATTCAAATTATATTTAAATTTTAAACAAATTTTAAATTTGTTTTTAAGTTAGTTATTTAATTAAATATTTCCCAATCATCTGTAAATATTTCCCAACCACACGTAAAAATTGTTTTAGACAATCATTTACAATTTTTAAAATTCCAAATTCTTCTTCCTGGCTGCCTGCAGTATTTTTTCTTTGATTTGAGAATTCTGAAATGTGACTATAATGTTCCTGGGTGTTTTCATTTTGGGAATCTTTTCCAGGTGATGATTGGTATATTCTTTCAATGTCTAGTTTACTCTCTGGTTCAAGTATATTGGGGCAGTTTTCCTTGATAATTTCTTGAAATATGATGTCTTTCTTTGACCATGGCTTTCAGTTAATCCAGTAATTCTCAAATTATCCCTCCCTTATCTATTTTCCAGATCAGTTGTTTTTCCTATGACATGTTTCACATTTTCTTCTATTATTTTCACTCTTTTAAGTTTTATAGTTTCTTGATTTCTCATGGAGACATTAGCTTCCATTTGCTCAGTTCAGGTTTTTAAGGAATTATTTTCTTCAGTGAAGTTTTGTATCTCTTTTTCAATTTGACTAATTCTGTCTTTTTAAGGTATTATTTTCTTCAGTATTTTTGTGCCTTTTTTCCCAGACTATTATTTGTCTTTTCATAATTTTCTTCCTTTGCTTTCATTACTTTTTCTAATTTTTCTTCTCCACTAACTTTATTTTGAAAATAATTTTTTAGCTCTTCTAGGAATTCTTGTTGGGTTTAAGTACAATTCCCATTTTTTTCTTTGAGGCTTTGTATTTATTTTGATTTTATTGTTTTCTTCTGAATTTGGATCTTGATCCTTTCTGTTGCCAAAGTAGCTTTTTATGGTCAGGTTCTTTTTTAATTGTTTGCTCATTTTTCCATCCTGTTTCTTGATTTGGAACTTTATGTTAATGTTGGGCTCTGTTTCTGAAGAGAGAAGAGGGCAGGGGCACTGTGTCAAGTTTTAAGTTATTTCACTTTGCTGTTTTCACAACTAGTACTGTGGGCTGAGAGGTGTGATCATTGCTTTTTGGAATGTACTCTGGTCCTTACCCTGGAAGGGTCCCTGATCCTTTGGGATTACAATCAATAATGCTCCTCATGGCCCTTCCTCCCTTGGGACCAGAAACTCTTTCTAGGGGTCCCTGATCGCCTGGGATCAGCAGTCATACTCTGTAATAAGAATCAAGACTACAATATATGCAATACTACAATTAACACAATATACTTATGTAAAGGGAAGAAGAATTAAAATGAGACAGATTGATGGGTAATTATGACCAAACTAGTCCCCAAAGTTTTCCTCTTTCTTTTAAAAGTTTTGTTCCAATGGATAGTTCATTAATAGGGGAGGAAGGACAATATATTTGGAAATGGAAATGAGAATAATGTAAAAAGATATCAACTAAAATAAAAAAAAACCCATACATCTTTCTTCAAAGTCAAATCTACCAAGTATAACTATTGCTAAGGTCTCCTGCCTAGGCTGTGTTTGGAAGCTGTACTTTCTCTAAGTTCCCCAGCCCTCCCAAATTCAGCACCTGACAAAAAGTTAAGGATCTGTAGTCTGGTGGCTGGGCAAAGCTGTTGTCTGTTAAGCTAAAAGGCTGAAATAACAATGAACCTCAGACTCAACATTAGGGCTAGAAGGAGCCACCTTTGAGGTAATCAGGTCCAAAAACCTTTATTTTATGGAAAACTGAGATGTTGAAAATGTTAAAACTTTAACTTCAAAACAGAAAAATCCAAGTTGACCTGAACCATGAAAGTATCTGGATGTGTAAAGATTTTTTTTAAAGTGACATTTTTTTCTTTGGAAAGTAACTTGCCTCAAAGGGTCACCTGTATGGAACTCTCTCCTCATTTGTGGATTGATAGCTCTCACCTGCAGAGTTGGTGAGAAAGGAAAAGAAAAGATTTGAGCTTTTCTGGCTCCCAACTTCAAAAGAATTTTTCAATGCCAGACTCTTTTCAGGTCACTGAAGAGAGACTCTGGGAAGAAGTGGATATTAGAGGAGCTGGAAATCACTTTCATGTCACCATTCACAGCTTGCTATCCTAGAAACTTAGGGGAATTTTCCTCTTGGTTGAGATCTGGGACTTTCTCTCAGTTGAGCTGTTGTTACCTGGATTCCAAGGGGGGGAGAGCTCATTAAATCTGCATTGTTTTTTTTCCAATATTCTCCTATAGCCACTTTCTCTGATTCCTGTTTGCTATTGGTTTGATTAAATGGATTTTATTGCTATTTACACTTGAATTTTCATTGTGAAATTGGCATCTGGTTGGGAAAGGGGGTCAAGTCTTAGGTATAGAGCTCAAGGGGTTTCCCTTTCCTATTAAGAAATAGAGATAAGAATTTTAGTTTGAACCTAAAAATTATATCCCTTAGACTAAAACTATTTAAGGGAGCAGACAAATATAATTCTAGTCTAGTCTACCCAACCACTCGCTTCCTCTCCTGGCAAGAATCAAAGTCTCCCTTAGAGAAGGGCTGGGGGAGGAGATTCTAGTGATGTCTATTTTTTCCTCCCTGTGAGATACACATACAATATCTCTTATTATATTAGAAATTAGTAAAAGGGGGAAAAAGCCAATTTCTTGGCTGTATTTTGTTTTGCTTTTTGGTTTCTTCTATTTTAGTACTTAAAGAATACATCAAAGTGCCCTGAAATTTAAGGAATCCTGGGCAGCCAAGGCTGTCTTGAAATACCACAGATAGGTCTTGATGTAGGTAATTGGAGACATTCCTAAAGGCACGTTAACATAGTGCATTCTGAGGAACTAATAGGAAGTAAGCAGGAACATAACTTCAAATCTATATGAAGCACACTTTTTTTTAGCTTTTTTTTTTTTTTGCAAGGCAAATGGGGTTAAGTGGCTTGCCCAAGGCCACACGGCTAGGTAATTAAGTGTCTGAGGTGAAACTTGAACTCAGATACTCCTGACTCCAGGGCCGGTGCCCTATCCACTGTGCCACCTAGCTGCTGCCCCATGAAGCACACTTTGAAATTGCTTTACATATATCAAGGAATTAAATATGCTTGGGAAAAGTGTTTGTGTGTTCCACTGCAGTTAACTAAAGCATATAGGAAATTTAAGAAGGGCAACTTATTATTTGGTCTTGAGAAAACGACGTTCAAGGGATTGTGACTTTATACACAAATCTTGAAAAGTTAAAAGGATATTTTTGTAATCTTTAAAATCATCAGTCCATGTCCATTCCATTTCCTTTTTTAAAAAATAACCTATTATAAACTTAATAAAAATCTCAACAAATATAGACAAGTTATAAAGTACTACAATTAAAAGCATATATTCTGAACAATTTAAATATTAAAATATTAATGATTATTAGTCAACCAATCTCTGAACAAATATTTATTAAGTGCCAGAAACACAGATAAAAGACCAAGGCAGATTTGCCCTAACGGAGCTAGCTGGGGGGAGACAATTTGTCCATATGCAGGTATGTACAAAATGGATACAAAAGAATTTGGGGGGGGGCGGCTAGGTGGCTCAGTGGATAGAGCACCGGCCCTGGAGTCAGGAGTACCTGAGTTTAAATCCTACCTCAGACACTTTATAATTACCTAGCCGTGTGGCCTTGGGCAAGCCACTTAACTCCATTGCCTTGAAAAATCTAAAAAAAAAAAAAAGAATTTGGGGATAGCAGATTAAGCATTGGCAGCTGACAGAAAAAGCAAAGTCTTCAGATAGAAAGTAACATTCAAGTTCAGCCTTGAAGGAAAGAAAGTAGGGAAAGAATAGGGAGTACTTTTTTGGGTTTGGGGAACAGTCACTGAAACAGAACCGAGAGAGAGATGGAGAGTGGAATATGAGGAGCAGTAAGGTCAAATTTGGTATGAGTTTAGTGTTCATGAAAGGAGAAATATTGAATAAGACTGGAAAGGAGGGTCAACCAGATTGTGTTGAACTTTAAAAACTAAACTAAGGAATTTGTATTTGATCCTAGTTAATTGGGAGCCATTGGAGTTGATTCAGTAGAAAAGTGACATGATCTTAGAACTGGGGAGAGTTGGGATCTCACAAAAAAAATTTTTTTTGCAAGGCAGTGGCATTAAGTGACTTGTTCAAGGTCATACAGCTAAGTAAGTATTAAGTGTCCCAGGATGGATTTGAACTCAGGTCCTCCTGACTTCAGGATTGGTACTCTATTGTCACAAAAATATTTAACATGAAAAGATTGTTATTGAAGAATTTAAAAAAGTAGTCAGAAGAGAACAAAGATTAATAGGATGAATAAATTTTATTTAATAGTGATTTCATCACATTGATCTTCACAACCCTGAAAGATAATGTCTCTAGCTAACTTACTTCCTGTCCTATTCCCTTCTTCCTCTCCACCCATTTTACAGATCAGAAAATTGAAACTCAGACAGTTTATATGACTTGTCCATGGTTACTCATACTCATGATTAAAGACCTTGTTTATATGACTCATTTGTGGGGCTCTTGGAAAAAAGGGTTAATTGGGGAGGAGAAATAACCCCATTGTTTTCTGGTATACTCCCACCCCTAAATCTTGAGATTTTTTTCTCCTAGAGTTATCTTCCAAATCTGAAACTTCCACCTGCATAGTTTCCAAATATTTTTCCAGTTGGGTTATTTTCTGACCTTGTTTTTCCACTTGAGCTATGTTCTTTGTTCCAATGTATTAACTCTGTTTTTTGGCCATCCCCACTGAATTTTTCTAAATTCTCTTCATTATCCATCTTGAGAAGTTTTTCCATGATTCTAGAGATTCTTTAGTTATATTTAATTCTTCCTTTAATTCCTTCTGAGATATCTTTGCCATATTCAGCTATTTCGTTAATTCCATGTGATGTTGGGTTTAGTTTTATTTTGGGTTTTATTTTTTTTTTGGTGGGAGGGAGGAAGGGATATGTGAATTTTTCCTTTTATTCTATTATTCACTTAAGTTCATCTGTATTGTTTTTCAGGCAATTTTTGATACTGTTGTTACACTGATGATATTTCCCCTCCTTACTGTATACTTACTCTGTAATTAAAAAAATTTATGTTTTTTTTTTGAGTTTGATCATTGTCTTTTGGTAAGTTTTAGTTTTCGCATAAAAATTTCTGATAATTTTGTTTTCAGTATTTCTGTTAAATCATTAGGAATAATTAGGTAAATTATTAGGAATCTGGCTTCTTTGGAATCACTGTCTTCCCAGAAATATCCCAGAAATTTTGAAGTCATTTTTACTCCCCAGTATTCCTCAGAAGGGACCTTAAAAAGAGAAATAAAAGTGAGATAATTCCTTGAATGTGAGGCAATTTTTATTTTTTCCTTTTTTTAAAAAAAGTGTTTTTTTTATTATACAAGATCTACTTTCTCACCCTTGAGAAGAGAAAATAAAACAAAATTCATTGTAAACATGTAAAGTAATTCAAAATAAATTTCCACATTGGACATGATAAAAATAATTATCTTGTTTTTTGTTCTCTGAGTCCTTTACTTCTTTATCAGAGGTGAGTAATAATGTTTCATCATTAGTCCTTTGGAATCCTGATCAGGCATCATGCTAATAAGAGTTAAGCATAATAGTATTCTGTCACATTAATGTACAATAATTTATTCATCTTTCCCCAAATTATGGGCTTCCCTCAATTTCCCATTCTTTGGTATCTCAAAATTAGATATATGTTTTTGTACATCCTAAGAATTTGTTTTTCTAAGGACCAATCCCTCCCTTAAACTACTTCCCATCTAATCCTCCCTCTCCCTTCTCTCCTTTTCCTCCTATTTCCCTGTTGAGTGAAATGTATTTCTGTATCCTAGTTCTGTATGTGTATATTTTTCCTTCTTTTGACTAGTTCACATGATAGTGAGGTTCAAGTGTCAGGCAATCCCCCTGCCCCCTTCTTGTTTGTTTAGATACCTGTTTATGTACCCTGATTACTTGAGATACTTTCCTTAACCTTCTTTTCCCTTCCCCTCTTTCTATTCTTTTCTCTAGATCATCAAGATAAAGCAGATCCACTCCCAGACCTAGTGTAATCGGATTCCTTTTCTGAACCCTGATGACGATAGGCTCAGTGGGGATACATGTATCATTTCTCCTATCAGAGCATAAGTAGTTTATCTTTGTTTGAGTCTTTTATCGGTGTTCATTCATGTTTTACCTTTTTTTAGGTTTCTTTTCACTTATTTCTGAACTTCAATCTCTGCAGCTCTGGTCTTGTTATCAGTAATACTTGGAGGTCCTCTATTTCACTAAAGGTTCAGTTTCCCTTAGGGGGTTTTATATTCAGTTTTGTTGAGTGAATTATTTTCGGCTATGAAACCATATCATATTCCAAGTTCTCCACTCCTTTACAGTGGTTGCTGCTAAATCATGTGGGATCCAGATTGTAACTCCTCAGTTTTTGAATGATTTCTTAAAGTTGCTTATAATATTTGTTTATATAAGTTGCTTATAGTATTTCTTTGACCTAGAAGCTCTAGATTTTGGCTATAATGTTCCTGGAAGTTTTCAGTGGATTCCTTCTATTTCCACTTTGCCCTCTGGTTCTAAGAGATCTGGGCAGTTTTAAGATTATTTTTTGAAATATGTTGAGGCTTTTTCTTTGGTCATTTAATATAATTATTCTTAAATTTTTGCTCCTCAATTTTTTCCAGGTCAGTTGTATTTTTTATGCAATACCTTATATTTTCTTACTTTTGTTTCAGTCTTTTGACTTTTTAAATATTTCTTGTCATCTCATCTGGTCATTGTTTCTATCTGATACATTCTAATTTTCAGGGAGTTTTTTTTTTGCTTCAGTAAGGTTTAGAAAGCTGTTGTCAAGTTGTTTCTTTTCCAATTCTTTCTTCTATAGCTCTCATTTCTTTTCTAAGTATTTCTTTAAGGAATCTTATTTCATTTATTTAAAAATAAATAAATTGTTTTTAAAACTCTTACTTTTATTTGAGTTTTGTGTCTTAAGCATCCTTCTTACCATAACAACTCATGGTAGAGTTTTATTTTTTTTTCCCATTCTTTCAACCCACTTCCTTATTTTGGACAAAGGGCAGCTAGGTGGCACAGTGGCTTTGGAGTCAGGAGGACAGCTGTTCAAATCCAGCCTAGGACAACTGACACTTACTGGCTGTATGACTTTGGGTAAGTCACTTAACCCTGTTACCTCTCATCCGGATCACCTACAGATTCTGGACACAAATGATTCTGGAGCAGAAAGTTGAGGCTGGTGACTTAGTACAGTCACTCAAAATCCAATTCATGTGCTTATCATGGCATCCCCTCCCTGAAGTTGTGATCTTCTTCAAAAATGAAGGATAAACGTTATTTTTACTTGATATTAGAGTTGGGCTCTGTCATACTTCTGAAGGAAAGATCTAAACTAGTCCTGTTGGTTTTTTTCAGGCACTATTGTATTACTTCAGGATGTCAGGGACAGGTTGGGGAGTTATCTGGTTGCTATTCACCCTGGCCTGAGCTCTACATAAGTTCCTGCCCTGGGTTTGGGTCTGTGCAAGAGTAAACTACTAATGGATTCAACTCCTAAGAGCTAACTTGAAAAGACTGTTGGGCTAGTGACAGAATGATAGGCTCTCCTTTGATCTGGGGCTGCTGCTTTCATTATTTGTTTGCAGACTGAGCTAGATGCTAGATCTGGGAACTTACACCATACTGCTGGCTTCTGGAACTTCTCTTTTCTGTGGGGGAGAATACCCCAGGACCTCTCTGCTCATGAATGCCACTGTCCTATGTGGGCCTGCTTCTCATTCTACCCTGTAACTGGGCAATGGGTAAAAGTTGGGTTTATACCTTGCCCCTTTGTAGTGCTCCACCATGGGTCTGGGGCTTGTTCTTTTCCTGCTTCTCAGCCTTCCTCAATGCTCTTGTTGCATGGAATACTATGCAAGGTATACTTCTGATCCCACCTGTTCCCATTGTTGGCAGACCTCCTAATCTATCTCCCTTTGTTAAGCTAGGTTGTTTAAAGGACTCATTGTGACTTTTGAAATTTCTCCATCATGATCAGGTCTAATTTAGAATTTGCGGATAATAATTCACAGCACAGTTTCTTTCCACTACTCTACCAACTTGGCGGCACTTCTTTCTAAAACAATGAACACTATCTCCTCCAATTTCTTGATCTCCTTCATTGACTTCACCTTTCTCTCCCATTACTCTTTTATCCTTTCACTATGCCACCACCTTTGCTTTGTATTATTACAATAGTTTTCTAGTTTCATGCCTACTCTAATCTCTTGCCTTTTCAATCCCCTTTAGGAACTTCTGCCAAGGAAGCTTCCTAATCCGTAGCTCTAAATATAATGCTCAACTAATCAAAACCTTTCTATGACGCATCATTACCTTACATACCTAAGGTGCAATACCTTGCACATATATATTACATGGTAGGGCTTTAGTAAAGCTTGCTAATTTGTTGAATTAAATCTATAAAAATGAGAAAAGAATGCTAAATTAGAAGAACTGAGTAGAAGCATTTTTGACTCTTAGCAAATACTTAACATTTTTGCATTTCCTCACCTGTAAAGTGGGGGTAATTCTATTGTTATCTATTGTCACAGATTGATGAGATCATCTTTACAAGGCCCCTTATTAATTATTTTCACAATCTGGCTTCTAACTTTAACATTCAAATGAGACTGTTCTTTCTAAACTTATCAGTGATCTCTTAATTGCAAAATTTGATGGGTTTTTTTCCCTCAATCTTTCTCCTTTTTAACCTCTAGAAAGCATCCTATCCTCCTGGATAATCTTTCCTTTCTGGGTTTTTGCAATATTCCTCTCCTATGGTTCACTTACCTGTCTGATTGGCTTCTTCTTAAATTCCTATGTTCCTATATTCCAAGTCCCCTAATAGTGAGCGTCTCCCAAGGCTCTCTTGAGTCCTCTTCTCTTTTCTCTCTCTCTACATTTTCTTTCAATGGTCCCATCAGCAGCTACCATGGATTTAATCATCATCTCTTTGCAGACGACTCCCAGAGCTATATATTCAACCCTAGACTCTTTCCTGAGCTCTAGTTGCACATCTCAGTGGCCTATTGGACATTTCAAACTGGATATTCCACTAGTTTTCTATCCTAACACCTTTATTTCCCCCTGAATTTTCCTATTTCTGTTAAGCCACCATCATCCATCTAGTCATTCAGGTGCTCAATCCTTACATTACTCTTGATTCTTTAATCTTTCTCATTCCATATATCCAAATTTTCCAAATCTTATTGTTTCTTGGTCCACAAAATCTCTCACATCCATTCCCTTTTCTCTAAGAACTCAACCGTTATCTTTCTTCAAGTTCTCATTATAATTTGCCTAGATCAGTACAATCACTTCCTAAATGATTTCCCTTGTCTCAAGTCTCTTTTCCCAGTCTAATCTATTCTGCACATGAGTATCAAAGTAATTTTCATGAAGTGTGATTCTGATTATGTTATTCCCCTTCTTAATAAACCTAAATGGCTCCCCATTGTGTTTGCCAGGTTTTTTTTTACATTTAATTTTGTTTTATTTTTCCATTAGCAAAAAATCTATTTTCACTTTGTCACCTGCTCCCCACATTGGGGGTGGGAAGAGGAAAACAAAATCCTTGTAACAAATATGCTTAGTCAAGCAAACATATTCCCCCATTCTGTTCTCAGAGTTTATCACATTTCCTATTACCTTCAGAATCAAATATAAACTGCTCTATTTGGTTTTTATAATCTTTACATTCTGGCCCCAATCTTTCTCAATTGTTTTGCTATATAATATTGTCACATGCTACAGTACAGTCAAAGTGGACTTTTTCCTCTTCCTCATAAACAACACCCAAGGTCCTATTGCAAGGGCTGTCGTTTCTAGAATATGTTTGCTTCATTACCTCCTTTCCTTCAGACTTTAGCTCAAGGTGAGACCTTTTGTGATTCTTCCAGTTGCTAGGGCCTTCTGACTTTAAATCATATTGGCACACACACACACACACAGAGACACTCAGACACATACAGATACACACACACACACACACACACACAAACACAGCTACGAAGTATGGTAGAGTACCAGGTCTGAAGTCAGGAAGACTTGAGATCAAATCCAACCTCAGATACTTATGAGCAAGGTGACCCTAGTCAAGTCACTCAATCCTGCTTGCCTCAGTTTCCTCATCTGTACAATAAACTGGAGAAGTAAATGTCAAACCATTCTAGTATATCTGCTAAGAAAACCCCAAATGGAGTCACAATGAATCATACATGACTGAAATGACTGACAGCAACACATCTAATTATATATATGTGTGAACATAGGTATATTTATTATATACATATATGTGCACATACACATACACACATATATATACACATACTTACATGGACTATATTTATATTTATGTGTGTTTACATGTCTCTTCCAATAGAATATAAACTCCTTGAGGGCAGGAACAATTCATTTTTGTCTGTGTTTCTTGTACACAATAAGTGCTTAATAATTGTTTTTTGGTTGACTCCCTACCTAAAACAATTTCGCTTTCAGCTATCTTTAATATTCTGAACCTTCTATGAACTTTTATAATACTCTTAAATATTTAGATATCGGTTATAGTTAATTTTGAATGTGTCTTATCTCCTCCAACAGACTGAATTCTTGTGGGCAAGGACTGTGTCCTTTATTTTTGTATCTCACATTTCCTTGCACAGGATAGATATTTAGTAAATGATGAGTTTGTGAGAACCAGAGTCAGAGACTCCTACAACATTAAGGATGCTTAGGAGAGAGTAGCAGGCTTTAAGGGGGCAGTCATAGATGAATACTCAATATCAAAATGCATGGTGTTTAGGTTCACTTCAAAGTTATGAAAAGGGGGCAGCTAGGTGGCACAGTGGATAAGGCACTGGCTATGGAGTCAAGAGAACCTGAGTTCAAATCCCACTTCAAATATTTAATAATTATCTAGCTGGGTAACCTTGGGCAAGTCACTTAACCCCATTGCCTTAAAAAAAGTTATGAAAAGGTTCCCAGGTTCCTGTTAAAGTTAAAAAAAATCAGCTAACTTTTTGGTTTGAGAATTATGATGCAAAGTTTTAACCTATAAGGTTGTGTTTTTTCAGCTGAATTATAAAATCTCCTCTCCCTAGTTTTATTCCAGTGGGAATCACTAAGACAGAATGATCCAACCTTAGTAAACCAAACATTAGTGTTGAAATTTCTGTTCTTTTGCTGACTACAAGCATAATTAGCCTATTTGTGTTCTGGCAAATTGTTCTTTCTAAGTTCAGTTTTTTGTTTCTACCCCAAAATGGTATGTTTTATGCCCAAATATGATTTTCAAATGATTAAATTTGATTTATTTTGCATGTCAGCTTTGACCACTAAGCATATGTCATCACCATTGCTTAATTCATAACAGAATATAAATTGTTTCATGTGCTCCTCTGAATTCCATGAACTAAAATAGAATGTAGAATTTACTGTTCTCTACCATCCACAAGAGAATTTAAACTGAAGAATACCAAGCAATAATAGAGAATAACCAAGAGAATAAGGGAAGAAATCAACCAAAGAGAAATTTTTACAAAAAGTCCTTTGAAAACCATAAACACTGACTATTCTTAGCTCTCCTTTGGGAAATTCGTAGCATCTTAGATGTCATCTTTTGTCTTGCTTTTTTCCTTTTAGATTTGCCATCTCTTAAATAAAACTAGCAAAAAGGAAAGAGATAACACAGAAAGGAAGGAAATCTGGTTACTCCTCCACCCACTCTTTACCATTAAAACATTGATTTGTGGATATGTTTAGAAAATAAATAAATAAAACTACAGGAGACTTAGAAAGCTCAGTATCAATAGATTTAGGAACATAAATCTATAATGAATCACATTACAGTACCATCACCTTCTATGGTCACTTTTTCACTATCAAAGAATGTCTTCAAATTAAACTTAAACACTAAGTGTGCTCCCAGAGTCAAAATTCATGTGGGGGAGGGGGTGGGGGTGGGAAAATACACTTCTTAGATATCTACCCTTTAGATTTGATAACAGCAACAGGAAAAAAGGAAAATGAGTTGAAAACCTTGTCACGATAAATCAGAATTTATCTAATTAACAATGAAAGAATTACCCTCAAAAGCAAACCCTTAAAAATCTAATAATAATCAGTGTCCAGCCAAAGGGCATTGCTCTAAGAGGATGTTCTGCAATACTGCACTGCCACTTACCCAAATGGCTTTGGGACAAAGAAACAGAAAACCTGCATTGACTCATCAGAGATCCTCCACCAGAATGCTAAGAAAAAGGCACTTTTAAGAAAAAACTCTCATTTAAAAAAATTTATAAGAGACAGTAGGAGTAGCAGCAAGGCTTTCCAAGAATATTAATCTTGGACATAAAGGACATGAGAGGAGGGAACTAAAGTAAGTGAGAGAGACAGGAGATTCAATAAGGGGGCCAGGAGGAAGGGGAACTTACTAAGTCCCAGACTTTAAATCACGTTATAAGGCAGGCCAGTTACTACCCTAATCATCTTTGCAAATGGAACATTTTCCATTTTTAAAGACATCTGAGTTTTTATTATATGTGTTTTGCCAGGAGATATAACAATCTCAATCCGGTATTAACTTCCTTTTGCCTTTCTTCTGTGTTTGTTCTTTGTCTCTTTCTCATACCATGTGGAATAATTGTTTTCCTTTTTACCAGACAAGCTCACGTGTGCACTGACATGTTTTAAGTTATGTCCTTTCTTGGAGAGCACCTCTTCCTCTTCACTTGAGTGACCACCACCCTCATTCAGGCCTCATCACCTCCTGTTTGACCCACTAATGAACAGAATTCTGGCTTCCAGTCTCCATCCTCTCTAATCCATTGTCCCTTCTTAAAGCACATATATGGCCCTATCATTCTGCTCAGAGGCTTCAGTGACTCCATACAGTCTGGAGGATAAAATCCAGATTTCTAAACTTAAAATTTAAAGCCCTTTGGAGTCTCCAGCTTATCTTTCCTGAACATTACTCCTCCCTTCACAGTCAAACTAGTCAGTGGTAAATAGAGTACTAGACAGTCAGAAAAGCTTGGGTCTAAATTTGGCCTTAGCCACTTATTAGCTGTGTGACCTGGACTTCAGTTATCTCTCTGGGATGCAGACCTAGTAATGGTAATGCTGGACCAAAGAGTATACACAGTTTTATTGTCCTTTGGATATATTTCCAAATTATTCTCCAGAATGGTTGGATCAGTTCACAATTCCACCAACAGTGCATATGTCCCAGTTTCCCCACATCCCCTCCAACACTGATCATTTTCCTTTTCTGTCAAATTAGCCAATCTGATAAGTATAAGGTGGTACCTCAGAATTGTTTTTAATTTGCATTTCTCTAATCAATAAAACTTTAGAGTATTTTTTTCATATGACTATAGATAGTTTTCAATGTCTTCCTCTGAAAACTGCTTGCTCATATCCTTTGACCATTTATCTATGGGGAATGACTTTGTATTCTTATGAATTTGAGTCAGTTCCCTCTATATTTTAGAAATTAGGCCTTTATCAGAAACATTGACTATAAAAATTGTTTCCCAGCTTTCTGTATTTCTTCTAATCCTGGTTGCATTGGTTCTGTTTGTGTGAAACCATTTTAATTTAATGTAATCAAAATTGTCCATTTTGCATTTTATAATGTTCTCTCTATCTCTTGTTTGGTCATAAACTTCTCCCCTATCAATAGATCTGACAGATAAACTATTCCTTGTTCTCCTAACAGACTTATGTATCACTCTTTAAGTCTAAATTCTATACCCATTTCAACCTTTTCTTGGTATAGGGTGTGAGATGTATTATTTTTGCCATGATTTTCCAGTTTTCCCAGCAGTTTTTGTCAAAATGTGAGTTCGTATCCCAAAAGTTGGAATCTTTGGGTTTATCAAAAAGTAGATAACTATATTCATTTACTACTGGTTTTTTTGTCCTAATCTTTTCTACTGATTTGCCACTTTATTTCTTAGCCAGTACCAACAATTTTGAAGACTGACACTTTATAATATAACTTTAGTTCTGGTAAAGCTAGGTCATTTTTTTCTTTGCATTTTTTTATTAATTCCCTTGATATTTTTGACCTTTTGTTCCTCCAAATGAATTTTGTTTTCATATTTTCTAGCTATGTCAAATAATTTTTTAGTAGTTTGGTATGATACTTAATAAATAATTTAATTTAGTTAGAAATGTCATTTTTACTATATTAGCTAGAGGGCTACCCTTCTCAAAATCACTTTGTACTAATTGTGCCTATAGATTTCATGAACTATTGGCAAGTGGAGTAAGTAGAGCCAGAAAAAGAACATATACATTGAGTACAATAATGTACAAGGAAAGAACCATAGCAAACTAATTGAAGATACATGATGTGAATTTACAAAGAATAAGCTGGGGTGGGGGTAGCTAGGTGGCACAGTGAATAGAGCTCTGGCCCTAGAGTCAGGAGGACTTGAGTTCAAATCAGAGCTTAGATAGTTAATAATTGCCTAGCTGTGTGACCTTGGGCAAGTTAATCCCATTGCCTTGCAAAGTCAATAAAAATTAAAAAAAAAAAAAGAATAAGCTTGGACTTAAAGAAGAGATATGAGAAGAAACTTCTCCCAACTCCTTTGTAGAGGTTGGGGAGGGGATATTGCATATAATGTGGAACATTGCATATAATTTAGATTTTTTTAATGTAATGTTAATCATACATTAAAATTAAATTTCCTCTCTCTTCTCTTTCTTTCATTTACAGATGAGGAAATGATGACCGTGGAGGCTAAGTGATTTACCTGAAATTATAACAAGCAAATACTAGAGCTAAGATTTTTTTGACTCCAAATCTGGTATTCTTTTCACTGAGCTTCATATTCCAGTATCTTGGCCAAAATAAGAGAACTAGTTAGTAGAATAGTTAGGCCTATGACTCAAGTTTCCAGTTTCCTAATCCCATTCTTTCTGCTAATTTGTTGGGAAACTATCCCATCTTCCTTAGATACATTCACATTCAGCAACACAAGCATCCAGGAAAGCAAATAACTTAGCACTGGCCCTGCCCAGGTGACTTCTAAGTCTGATATGACTGCTGGTCACAGGTACCGTACAATGGTCACCAATGGCATACCTTGAATGTTGCTACAATAGGGACTGATCTTTTCATATTTTCTTCCCACACCCCAACCCACTGAAAAATTTATAAAGGTTCAATCTTTCAGTTGAGCTATAAAAATCAACTAAATGAGCCACTTGGTATATTGCATACATCTTCTGTTTCCTAAAGTGTTATAAGACTGTTTTTATGGTTTTATATAGCTTTTATATGAAAAGTACCTATAATTATGCCTGATGTTTCATTCAATGACTTCTGTAAAATGTGTTGTGCTGCTTTTTCTTTTGTTTCTTAGGATGCCCTTGGGAGGAAAAAAACAAAACAAAACTTAACATATCAGAAGGAATTTCCTGGCTTCAGAATATAAGGGAAATAAAGAAAGACCCACTGATTTGATTGGCTGAACGCTTGCTAAACAGGGTAAGATCTAGTTAATGTTCCTTCCTGAAATTCATTGCTCACATTAAGAAAAAGGTTGGAAGTTCAAAAACCAAAAGTGAAATCCAAGGATAACTTTGTCATACTCCGGTCTCAAATGCTACTCTTCTGAATCAGCTTTTCATACTAATTTTTCTGGACAAGCTTTGCTTCCATTACTATCTGCTCACATTGCACATACAATATGCTAAATGAAAAAACAAAACTAAACCATAATTTGATGACTGGAGACAGTGCTTGTTCTGTGCTCTGTGTATCAACTGTACTTTATGGGCATTTTTAGACTTTATAGATTTTAATGATGCATTTGAGTGTTTAGAATAATATTATTACCTTCCATTTATATAATACTTTGTAGTTTACAAGCACTTTGATCCTTCTAACAAGGTTTTGGCTAGTATAAGAAATATCCCCTTTTTGGAGATGAGAAGATGGAGACTTAGAAATGTTTTAGACATATCCAAGGTCATGGAACTTGAGTTGTTGAGTCATTTTTCAGTCATATGCCCCCATTTGGAGTTTTCTTGGCAGACACTAGAGTAGCTTTGCCATTTCCTTCTCTAACTCATTTTACAGATGAGAAAACGGGAGGCAAACAGGATTAGTGACAGATCACCCAGCTAGTAAGTGTCTGAGGCTAGATTTGATCTCATGAAGAGGACTCTGGGTACAGGGTTCTATCCAGTGTACCACCTAGCTGTCCCACAGGGCTAGTAGCAAATTTAAGATGTAGGAACTGAATCAGGATCCTTTGAGTTGAAATCCACAATCCCATGATTTCAACATTAGAAGACCCACGAGGACTCATGAAGTACAACCCATATTCTCCCTACTATATGATACCCATCCAACCTTTGCCTGACAACCCTCAATAAGTGGAATCTACTTTATTCTGAATTGACACATTCCACTTTGGGATGGTTCAAGTTGTTAGGAAGACATTCCTTATTTTCAAGCCTAGATTTGCTTCTTGGTGATTTCTACCTATTGCTTCTGAGCCAGAAACAATCCTGAGTCCTCTTCCACAGACTTTCCAATATTTGAAGGCAATTATCAAAGTTAGGAGGAATCTAAGGGGCCTAATCCTATCCCTTTAACTTATATAAAAGGGAACTAAGGAATGTCCATCAATTGGGGAATGGCTGAACAAATTGTGGTATATGTACATTATGGAACACTATTGTCCAATTAGAAACCAGGAGGGATGGGAATTCAGGGAAGCCTGGAGGGATTTGCATGAACTGATGCTGAGATAAGCAAGCAGAACCAGAAGAACATTGTACACCATAACAGCAACATGGGGGTGATGATCAACCTTAATGAATTTGCTCATTTCATAAGTGTAATAATCAGACAATTTTGGGTATCTGTGATGGAGAATACCATCTATATCCAAAGAAAGAATTGTGGAGTTTAAACAAAGTCAAAGACTATTGCCTTTAATTTTTTAAAAAAGTTATCTTATTATGTAATTTTGCTATCTCTTATAGTTTATTTTTTCCTTAAGGATATGATTTCTTTTTCAACATATTCAATTTTGATCAATTTATAGCATGGAAACAATGTAAAGATTATTGGACTACCTTCTGTGGGGGATGGGGGAGGGAAGCAAGATTGGGGAAAAATTGTAAAATTCAAAAACAAATTTAAAAAAAGGAAACTAAGATCTAGGGATTAAATGATTTGTTCAAAGTCCTAGTAATGCAGAGGTAGAGAAACCAAGAATGGCACTCAAATCTCCTGACTTCTCAGTCCAGTGTTGTTTTCATTACCCTATATGCTGTCACTTTTTCACACCAGTGTATGAGGCTAGTAGCTCATTTCACTTTAACTATAACGTGTTCTCTCCCGACTTGATTAGTGATCTAGCAATCTTTTCACAAGAAGCAGGGAGTGTGTGACCTTGAATTGCTCAGTCATAGAACTTAAAACCACCTGGAAGGGTTTTTTCAAGTTGCTGCTGGAACATGGCAAATATTTACAGAACAATGAGAGAAACAAAGTCTTTTGAGAGACATAGAATAAGGTCACATTTCATATGGATAGGGCAGCACAAGGTGGCACTGGAGCAAACATTTTATGTCATGACAATATATTTGGTTCAGAGGAACTAAATTTGAAATATCACTGAATTTTATTCCCTAGTCAAAGGTGAAACAAAAGGGAATTGTTTCTCTTGATTCTCATTTTTGTCTTTTCCCTTTATTTTTTTTATTATTTTAATAGCAATTTCTTTATAACTTGGTCTTTTGGTTTCCCTGGGACTTGTGTATGATTTTGATAAAACATATTTCATGTTCTCCCTTTAGGGGGATAAGCAAGTTATTCTGCTACTTTTGCCACCGGGCTCATGCTAGCTTGGAGAACCAGTGGAATTGGAGGTCCTTTAAGACATGCAGTGGGATTTAAGGGTCAGAAGCAGCTTGAAAATGAACTTCTTAGATTTGGCTGCCAGATTGAAGCTGAATAAGGGAACATTTTGGATACTTTTTTAGTTCCTCCTGAATTCCTTCCAATTTAGTATATGGTATTTCCATAAAAGTCCTGTTTTCCTTCCCTTTTCTTTGAAGAATTCCCACTCTCCTCCCCCTTGCCCTAATTAAAAAAAACATTTTTTGGGTTTCAATCATGAACTGGAAGGTTTAGGGTGAATTCTGTCATTATACACCTCTTTCCCCATTCATGGATATTTGCTTTCCACATTAGATTCATACCAGGTAGGAGGATGGTGAGGAACATATTTATGTTGTGACTTTAGCTTGCATCAAGTGGTATTCATTTCAATAAATATTGATTAAGGGCCTACTGTGTTATAGACTTTCACAGGGGTGCTGGATCAATCAATGACTGAAAAAAAATCATATTTTTTATTTTAAGCTAGCATTTGTAAACTCCACAAGAATTCACATGAAGACTTCATTCTCTGTCCTCCCAAATTGTCAAATCTGAAATAATAATGGCTCCCATAGGTTCATGGATTTAGAGCTGTGAGGAACTTCAAAGTCCATTTAATCCAACCTCCTCCCTTTCCACCTAATGAAACTGAGGCACTAGGAGGTGAGGTCACTTAATCCCGGTCATATAAGAAATCAGTCATAAGTGGATTTGAATCCAGGTTGTTTCTGACTCCAGAATTCTTTCCAATACACAATTCTATCTCATCAAAAGGAAGGCAAGAAATAATTCTAAACTCTGAGGTACAATTATTTCATAAAATGCCTCCATTTCTTCCACTTTTCCTGCCAGAAATATTGTTTTTATTTTCACTTGAATAGCTTAACTTATAATTTGGGTTTGATGCTCAGTGACTAATTCTCCTTTTCTACATTCTTGCTGCAAACCATCATATGTGTCACATGATTTTTGTTCAAATGCTGAGTTTTATTAGTGAAAAAATTACTCAGTTATACAAGGAAGGAAAAGAGATTAGGAATCAAGTCAAATCATTTGCTTATTCATCTGGGTATGGTTAAATGATTGAATAGAATCCACAGGTTTTCTGTTTTACTGCTACATGCAGGCAGAGGAGTAAAGAGAAACATTTTTTTTTCTCCTGCTATGAGGCTGAAGTGTGTCTTCTTCCCCGGGGCCTGGGGAGATTAGAAATGTCTCCCTTTTGCCACATTAACGGGGGGAGGGTAGTGAATTTTAGAAATGGGGCAAGGCACTGAACTACTACAAAATTGGCTCTTTCTGCTCAACTCTGCTGGAGTATAAGTGCTGGAAAGCATTTGTTCAACAACACTTATTAGGCATTTTACTAGTTATGAGGTTCATTTAACAGACTCAAAAAAACTAAAAGATAAAAGTACTTGGGTAATGCTCCTGCTAAGGCTACCTTTTTTTTTTTCTCCTGCCCATCTCTCTCTGTTCACTCACTTAGCACTTGCCTGGAGGCTTTTTGGGTCTAACATTTTTGTAATCTATGCAATGGGGGCTGCATATCCATCCAAAACCATCCTCAAGCACTTCTCTGCACACGGTACCTTCCTAGCTGTTGTACATAACTGAAAGAATTGCACCGTACCTCTGGGAGTGGAAGGGTCATAGGACTCAGAGTCAGATACACTGGGTTTTGAATTCTGCCTCTGACACTAATTATTTGTGTGATTATGATCAGTTACTGCATCTCTCCTCACCTCAGTTTCTTTCCCTGTAAAATATATAGATTTTTATGAGGGTAAAATCAATGACTCAATCAAGTTCCTATTAAGTTTTTCCTATGTGCCAGTCACTGAGGCTGTAGAGACAAGCTCAATGGCCTCTCTGGTTTTAAATTGATGATCCTATAAAGGTTATGGCTATAGGAATCAATACCATACTTATTAGTGCTTGCTTGGGCACAGGACTGAATGATGCACTGGGAAGGAGAGAGAGAAAAGAAATATAAGGCAAGACTGCCCACTCTCAAAGGGCTCATAATCCAACATGTGATTATGATGATCCCTGTATACAGTTAATTGCAGAATTATGTGAAGGGATTATAAATATTGTCATCATAGTTCAAAGACAGGATAGCTCAAAGACAGCTCTAGGTCATGGGAGGCTTCATGGATGAGCAAAGGCTTAAATGGGCCTATAGAAAGGTAGAAGAGAAGGGAGAGAGCACTCCTGGTATGAGAAAAAATATGAACAAAGCCATGGAATAGGGAATGACTGTGGTGTGTTTGTGGGATAAATAGGAAACCACCCCAATCAGAGTATTCATGTTGCTAAGTAGCAAGAAACTTAGGTCAAGTCGGGTCAGAATATAGAAGACTCTGCAAAGTGGACAGGGGAAACTATACCTGATGTTAGAGGCATGCCATGATAGAAATGGCACAGTAAGGAGATTAATATGGTAGTAATATGTAATTTAGGTTGGTGAGAATGAAGGCTAATCTGAATTAAGGAGTCAAATTAGGAAGAAATCTGTTCCAGTGATTCAGGTCAAAGATGAGGACTTGGACTAGGGTAGTGGTAATCAGAATGAAAAAGAAGCAGAAACAATGTAGGTCATGAAGAGGAGGGATGTCAAAGGAGACTTTAAGCAATAAAAATTAGCAGGGTCAGATTCAGGTGATGTTTTAAAGAAAAGAAAGTATCTGATGATAGGCAAATGTACAGAATAGAGGGCAATGTAGAACAAAAAAAAATTCTAAATGTTTTGTGACAAGAAGACTGGAAAGAAAGTGGAGGCTGGGCTTTGGTGAATGCTGTGGAGGAATGATGAGGAAACAACTATTCCAGGTTTCATCTGAGTTGGCCTATTTTGGAGAAACTGCTTAGTCAGGAATGGATTGAGCAGGAAAGGTGAGGAATGACTAAGGAGATTTGCGTGTCATTTCCATATTCATAGTGGGTGAAAATAAATGATCATAAAGAAACAAAACTCTTAATTCTGAATAGTATTCTTAGCCATCTTAAAAGCAATACATTTTTAGATGATTTTTTAAAATAAAAAAAAGATGACTGTATCACCTCCTTAACTCCTTACTTAAATTGTACAAGATTTTTCATGCCTCTATGGCTACACCAAGGATTCCTGTCATAGACTCTTGGATGTCTTACTTGAAACAGTTGGACCCTCTAATCTGGAGGGAGGCAAAGACCTTCTAGGTCAGCTGAACCAAAGATAACAATCTTCCAAGGAAATAGGTGTGGGCAGGATATGTGGTTTTGAAGGGCAGGATTTGCAGACTGATGTAGTTAATTTTTCATGAAAAGTCTCATACAGTGGAGAAGAAACTGCATTCCAGAGCCCCTTAATAGGAATTTAAAAGTACAAACATGCTATTGATTTCTTTAAGCTCAGGTGGAGAGGAAAAGTGAAGAATGCCCTTCTTATTGCTATTCTCTATGCAAATGTGTTTTTTCAAAAGCACAGGAGGAACAACTGTGTCCCTACTATAATCTAAGAGGATTATCTCTTCTATTCTGATCCTGAGAAAGAGAATTAGCCATAACAATAACATAGAGTGCTGCCATGCTCTTGTTTATCAAACATTTTGCAGGGGTAGGTAGCCTTGACAGTACCTCCTTAGTCCAGTTTTTCCAAAGAAAATATATGCAGAGGCCTATGTAGCCTGGGTAAGATTGTTACCCCAAAAACCTCTTCTGAGAATCCAATACAAACTAAATACTGTCTAGATTAAGGCTTGTAAAACATCTGGAATATATGTTTAAAAAATTATGGAATGTTTTCTGCATCTGTATCTTCACTATTGTAATCATTGCCCTAATAGAACATTATGAAGCAGGGGTACCCGTGGAGTCCCCAGCTAATCATCACTGGAGCACCAAAATTCCTTCTGTTCTTCAAGTGATGATTTTCTCTCTAAAAAAAGTAGAGGCCAATGTAGTCTTCCTTATAATTACAATAATCACCTGTCTGATATTCCAAGCCTCTGTAGCCAATAGAAACAAGGTAGCTTTGAAACTTTAAATTTTCAGTCTGTGGTTCAAAAATGAATCCACTAAGTCCCAATGACAGATGGGTTTATATTGCTTTGTACCTCAGACACATAATAGGACAGCTAGGTGGATCAGTGGATAGAGCATTGACCTTAGAGTCAAAAGGACAAGGAGTATGAATTCAGCTTGAGACATTTGACTCTTGCTATCTGTGTGACCTTGGGTAAGTCACTTGACCCTGATTGCCTCGCATCCAGGGCCATCTCCAGTCCTCCTGATCCATCTCTGGCCACTAGACCCAGATGGCTGTGGAGGAGAAAGTGAGGCTGGTGACATAGCACAGCCCCCTCTTAACTCAAATCCACTTCATGTGCTTGTCTTGGCATCACCTCCCTGATGCTGTGGTCTTCTTCAAAAATGAAGGACAATATCTTTGTCAAGGAAGAGTAAAACCAACCCAGCTGTAGTTCTCTCTTGTAGCTTCATTTTCAAATGGTCATGAGTAAGAATATTACTTTCAATAAAAACAATCCACTCCTTTCTCTCCTAGTTATGTATCTAGTACATTTATGAAATGGAATAGTTAAGTAAGGTTGTTGATGGGAAAGAAAGTCGAATCTCAAATTCTATGAGAGATAAGTAATTTTTGATTTTTGTCCTTGTTAATGCTCATTTGAAGCCTTTCAAATGTATATATGGCTCAGTTTTAATTTTTTTAATTTTAGAAAGGTTTTATTTATTTTGAGTTTTACAATCTCCCCCCAATCTTGCTTCCCTCCTCCATCCCCCACAGAAGGCAGTTTGCTAGTCTTTACATCATTCTCATACTATGCATTGATCTAAGTTGAATGTGATGAGAGAGAAATCATATCCTTAAGGAAGAAACATGTAGTATGTGATATAGCAGAATTACATAATAAGATAACATTTTAAAAAAATTAAAGGTAATAGTCTTTGGTCTTTGTTCAAACTCTACAATTCTTTCTCAGGCTACAGATGGCATTCTCCATCACTGATTCAATTTTAATTTCTTAGAAGCCACAGTGACAGCACAAGTTTTGTGGTATAAATTGGAACTTTTCTAATGTATATCTCAGAACTGGATCTTTGGAATGCAAAATCAAGTTTTTCTTTGATAAGAGATATTAATTTTGGCACCTGTGCATTTACATCCAAAATAAATATTCTAAAAATGTGAAGTTTTCATGACGTAAGCCAGGAAAAGAGATATTGGTATAGGCTTTAGGGTTCTGGAAGATTGCAGAATGCAAACTGACATGAAGCCAACTTAACATAACTGTTTCCTTTATGCTCAAGAGATTCCCTGGGGACTTCACTGCTTACATACAGGAAATAAGGTCTGTTCTGAATACAACAAGAACTCATTTTTCACAATGTAGACAATGACAGAAAGTTGCAGTCCAGGAAATGTTACAAATCATACAAATTCTATATTTAGTTGTAGACAAATAATATTCCTAAAATAATGAGAAAATCAAGAGATGATCAAGAGTTGATGACAGGTGCTGAAATCCAGAAATTTATTCAAATTTATTTCCTTGCTTAACTGAAACAAACAAACAAACCAGGCTGCTCAGTTTACTATTCATATACTTGCATTACAAAGGTAGTAATTTTCTTGACAATTCAGAAAGTCTGTAATGATGATGATTTTCTTACCTATTTTTATAAAATACCATAGTTGACTGCAGAAATCTGAAAACACCATTTGTCCTCTGTCAAACTATTCGTCCACAGTACACAGATTTGGGATATTTTTCCTTAAGAGCTGGCCACTGAACAAAGAAGTAATCTGAAAAGTGGTAAAGAATCTTTCCGGAAAGGGATAAGGTTTCTACTCTGCAGATACTCTCAACGTAGACAATGATCACTTTCTTTATTCCCAGTATCCCAAGAAGAAGGGCAGATACGCAGATAGGAACACATGTTCCTGGTCCATTACACAACACCTAAAAAAAAAAAAGAGAGAAAGAGAGAGAGAGAAAACTTTAAAAGTAAAATTCAAACAGACAGTATCAAGTCAAATATCTGGTAAGTTTAGGCCTTTTACATTTGAACATTAGAGGAATTTACTAGTTAGTCTAAGACTGATATTACAATCTTTGTCACTCTAGGGCCAATTATATTATAGTAGTACTAGTTAAGACTCATTCCATTTTCATATCAATAAACTCAAGCAACAAGTTTCTCCTTATTTTTATGATTTACTAGTAAGTCATTTACTCTCATTTGGTTGCAGGACTAATTAAAAAAATTGAAATTTAACATTCCAGGGAAAATACGTCTTAAAATAATGAAATCTATACTTTGTTGGTAAAAATTTAATTTTTTAAAGGGAAATTTTGAAATGATCATTGGAACTGTCTGGTTTTAATCCAAAATTTCTTTTCAACAAATGGAATTTGAGGGGTGGCTAGGTGGCATAGTGGATAAAGCACCCGCCCTGGAGTCAGGAGTACCTGAGTTCAAATCCGGTCTCAGACACTTAATAATTACGTAGCTGTGAGGCCTTGGGCAAGCCACTTAACCCCATTCATTGCCTTGAAAAATCTAAAACAAAACAAAACAAGACAAAAAACAACAACAAAAAAACCAAATGGAATTTGAAGATTACCTAGTTTAATATTTTTTAAACCTCTGTTTAAACCTACAGGACTTACTTATTTCCTTCTGAGAATTGAAGGATTTTTTTTTTTTAGTTTTTTTTTGCAAGATAAACGGAGTAAAGTGGCTTGCCCAAGGCCACACATCTAGGTAATTATTAAGTGTCTGAGACCGGATTTGAACTCAGGTACTCCTGACTCCAGGGCGGGTGCTTTATCCATTGCGCCACCTAGCCGCCCCTAATTGAAGGATTTTAATGCTTCTTTAAATCCTGTTTTTTTGGAAGAAAGCTGTGAGAGGATGTGACAATAAAGTTATTTGGCTCTTATTTAGCTAAAGAATAAGCATTTTGAGATGTGGGCAGCTAGGGAAAAGCAATGGACAAAGGAGAAGGACTGTTCCTATGCAAGGAACAGGACGAACATAGACAATATGAAGAATAAAGTACAAGAATATAGGAAAAGTAGGAAAAGATTTTTAAATGGAAAAGGAATTATTTACATTGGATCTGGGAAATAACAGGGAATAACGAGTTCAGAGAGATTACTAGATGGCACAGTGGACAGACCACAGTTTAAATCCAGCCTTTGTCAACTAGTAGCTGTGTGACTCTGGGCAAATCCTTTAACTGCTGCCTGCCTCAATTTCCTCAACTGTAAAACGGATGTGATAATAATACCTACTTCTGTATTTTTGTGAAGATGAAATCTGTAAAGTACTTAGCACAGTACCTATACAAAGCAGGAGTTTAAATGTTTGTTCCTTTCCCTTAATGAAATAAGAATACCCTCAAGCATTCCTGTTTAATAAAAAACTCAGATTATTTTTTTCTTCTCTAAGAGAAAAGAAAAAGAAATGGGAGAAGAGTAACTTCTTATATTTCATCTTGTAGTCAAAGCTTGTTTTTTAAAATAATTTTTACAATAATTAATTTTCAATTATTTTGTTCTTTCATTTACATTGTTGAAGGTGTTGTATATATTGTTTTCTGTCTCTATTATTTTCTTCACCTTTTGATTAGTTCATATTAAGTTTTTCATGCTATTCTGTATTCATTTATTTATTTATTTATTTATTTTTGCAAGGCAAATGGGGTTAAGTGGCTTGCCCAAGGCCACACAGCTAGGTAATTATTGTGTCTGAGGCTGGATTTGAACCCAGGTACTCCTGACTCCAAGGCTGGTGCTTTATCCACTATGCCACCTAGCCGCCCCTATTCTGTATTTATTAATTCATCATTTAGAATTTATTTTTCAGTTAATGAGGTGGTATAGTAAATAGAGTGCTGGGCCTGGAGTCAGGAAGTTCAAATTTGGCCTTAGATGCTTACTATCTTGGGTAAGTCACTTATCCCTATTTGCTTTAGTGCCTCATCTGTAAAATGAGCTAGTGGGGGGGGGGGCGGAGCCAAGATGGCGACAAGAAGGGATCGAGTCTTAGGAGCTCTCTGATAAAACTCATAAGCTAAGGACTCTAACTAAAGAGCCAGAACCCACAAAGGGACCCAGTGAGGCAGTTCTCCTACTCAAGGTAACCTGGAAAAGAGCAGAAAGGCTCTGCTCCCCGGGCTGGAGGGGCCTTCCACCAGAGGGGTGGCCCACCAGAGCAAAAGAACTTTAGCCTCCCGGAGGCAGCCCCAGGGCGCTGGGAGTCTCAGCTCACAGCAGGGGGGGAGTCTCCTGAGCTGCACCCCGGGGAGCACCGGGCACAAAGTGGGGGAACAGCGGGGGACCTCTGCCAGAGCGAGCACGTGGAGCCCAGCCCTCCGGGCACACAGCCAGCAGCTTGGTCTTTCAGCAGCCCAGAGCCGGAAACAGAAGCAGGTGGAGCAGGTAAGCAGGAGCCCCCAGGGCATGAGCCCATTGAGCTGAGGGAGGGGAGTGAAGAGAGACTGAAGAGCTCTGTCCTCTGCCTCTGGAACAGGAATCTGGGGCTCTGACCACATTCAGATCCTGATCCCAGTCTAGGTCCCCCCATAGAACAGCAGGGCCCCCCCACCTCAGCCCCATGGCAGAGGGGGGCGCTTATGGTCATTCACAGACCAGGAGGGAGGACAGAGCCTCACACACTGAGACCCTTGTGGGAGTGTCCCAAAAGCTCAGGAAGCACTCCAAAACCAGGCTCAGGCTGGGAAAATGAGCAAGCAGAGAAATAAGAGGAAAACTATTGAGAAATATGTTGAAAATGAGCCCAAGAAGGATCAGAATACTCAGTCTGAAGATGAGGAAGCACAAGCTCCTGCATCTAAAGACTCCAAGAAAAACAGAAATTGGGCTCAGGCTATGACAGAGCTCAAAAAAGACTTTGAAAATCAAATGAGGGAGTTGGAAGAAAAACTGGGAAAAGAAATGAGAGAGATGCAGGAAAAACATGAAAATGAAGTCAGCAGCTTAGTCAAGGATATCCAAAAAAATGCTGAAGAAAATAGCATGCTAAAAACCAGCTTAGGTCAAATGGATAAAACTGTTCAAAAAGTTATTGAGGAGAAGAATGCTTTAAAAAGCAAAATTGGCCAGATGGAAAAAGAGATAAGAAAATTCTCTGAGGAGAACAAATCCTTTAGACAAAGAATAGAATTCAGGGAGATTGATGAATTTACCAGAAATCAGGAATCAATCCTTCAAAACCAAAAAAATGAAAAATTAGAAGAAAATGTGAAATATCTCATTGAAAAAACAACTGATATGGAAAACAGACTTAGGAAAGATAATTTAAAAATTATTGGAATACCTGAAAGTCATGATCCGGAAAAGAGCCTTGACATCATTTTCAAAGAATTACTACAGGAAAATTGCCCTGATATTCTAGAAGCAGAGGGCAAAATAGAAATGGAGAGAATCCACCGATCCCCCAAGAAAGAGATCCCAAAAAACCAACCCCCAGGAATATTATAGCCAAGTTCCAGAACTCCCAAGTCAAAGAAAAAATATTACAAGCAGCCAGAAAGACACAGTTCAAATATCATGGAGCAGCAGTCAGGATCACATAAGACTTAGCAGCAACTACATTGGAAGCTCGTAGGGCTTGGAATACAATATACCGGAAGGCAAAAGAGCTTAGAATGCAGCCAAGAATGAACTACCCAGCAAGGCTGAATGTCCTCTTCCAGGGAAAAAGATGGACTTACAGTGAACCAGGGGAATTTCAAAGGTTCCTTTTGGAATGGCCAGAGCTGAACAGAAGGTTTGATCTTCAGATATAGGACTCAGGTGAAGCATGGAGATTGGAAGAGAGGGGGGAAATATGAGGGACTTAATGAGGATGAACTGCATGTATAGAAAAATGATGCTGATAATATTCATATGAACCTTCTCAGTTAATAGAGCAGGTAGAGGGAGATTTTATAGTTGAAGCACAGGAGAAAGCTGAATTTGAAGATAAAATATGGTGTAAAAATGGAGTCAATAGAAAAAAAGGGAAATGGAATGGGAGAAAGAAAAAGGAGAGGGGGAATAGTCCAAGATATTTCACATAGTAAGATTTATTTTTTATTACAATGAGCTATTGCAATGATATGGAAGGGGGGAGGCAAGGGGGAATGAGGGAACCTTTGCTCATCAGAGATGGCTAGGAGAGGAAACAGCAAATATACTCAATGGGGTATAGACATCTGGAGTAAGAGGGAGGGGGAGCAGGGAGAACGGGTGGGGATGTGAATGATGGAGGGGAGGATGGATCATGGGGGGAGAGTGGTCAGATATAACACATTTTCTTTTTTACTTCTTGCAAGGGGCTGGGATGGGAAGGCCTGCCCAGAACCACAGGGCCAGGTGGATTCTGGGCCTAAGGGGTGGTATGGGGGCTCAGGGCTTCTTGGCCCCAGGACCAGGGATCTGTCTGCTGAGCCACTCAGCGATCCTACAGCAGAGTCAGAGTGAAAGGAGAGAGAAAATAGAGTACATGATAGTGGAAAAATAAGAAAGGAGGGAGTTGCGATCAGCAATGGCAACGTTGGAAAAATATGGAAGTAACTTTTGTGATGGACTTATCATAAAGAATGTGATCCACCTGTGACAGAGCTGGTGGTGTTGGAACAAAGACTGAAGCACATTTTTTGTTATTATTATTTGGGGGAGGGTGCAGGGCAAGTGGGGCTGGGCGGCCTGCCTTGAGACACATAGCAGGGTGATCTTTGGGTGTCTGGGGCCGGATTTGGACCCAGGTGCTCCTGGCTCAAGGGCCAATGCTCTGTCTGCCACCTAGCCACCCCTACTATTATTACTATTTTATTTTATTTTGGGTCTTTTTTCTTCTTCTTTTTGGTTTTTGCAGGGCAGTGGGGATTGGGTGGCTTGCATGTCACATGGCTGGGTGATTGTTGGGTTTACGAGGCTGGATATGGACTCGGGTGCTCGTGGCTCCAGGGCTGGTGCTTCGTCCATTGTGCCACCTGGCCATACCTACAATTATTACTATTATTTTTTTTAATTTTAATTTTTTTTCTCTCCCCTTTACTTTTTTCGCCCAAGCAAGTTTATCTATATTCGTGGGGGGGAGGGGTATTTTGTTTACTTGTAAACAAGAATATTTTATTAATTTAAAAAAACATTTGTACAAAATGAGAGTAAAAAATAAATTAAAAAAAAATGAGCTAGAGAAGGAAATGGCAAGGCACTCCGGGATCTTTGTCCAAAATCCCAAATAGGGTCCCAAAGAATCAGACAGGACTGAAACAAGGAACAATAACAACAAAATCCACAATTTATTTAGATAATTCCTAACTAATAGGAATCTACTCCATTTTCCACTCAATCAGTTCATAAACATTTATCAAGCGCCTACCTATTGGGAGTCAGCCACTGTGCTAAGTGCTGAAGATACAAACGATATGCAAAGAGTCCCTGTCCTCAAGGAGCTAAGGAGCTAAGGAGGAAGACAACGTGTAACGATATACAAAGCAAGCTATGTACAGGATAAAGGGGAAATAACAGAGAGAGGGTACTGGAATTTAAAAGGCCTGGGGAATGCTTCCTGTAGAAGTGGGATTTCAATGGGACTTAAAGGAAGACATGGGGGGGGGGTCAGTAGTCAGAGATGAGGAGGGAGAGTCTTCCAGACCAGGGGACAGCCAGAGAAACTGCCCAAAGTTGAGAGATGAACACAGACAAGAAAAAGACTGGGGAGGCAAAGACTGTCAAACCCAGCATTTTGTATTTGCTCCTGGAGGAAACAGGAAGCCAGCTGAGTTTACTGGTAGGAGGATGATTGCATCTGTGCTTTAGGAAAATCATCCTAGTATCTAGATGAAGGCTGGATTCAGAGTAGGGAGAGACCTAGGCTACTTCACCATAATAGTCCTGGCATGAGGTGATAGGGGCCTGCACCAAGGTGGTGACAGTGGCAGAGGACAGAAGGAGGCATATATGAGATTTGCAGAGGTGAACAGGACACATCTTGGCAACAGCTTAGCTCTGGGTGGGTGGGGGGTAAAAATAGGTAAAAATTGAGAATTACTACTAAGTGGTGAGCTTGAGTGAGGTGCTGACCTCCCTGGTAATAGGTAAGGGAGGGATGTTTAGGGGGAAAGATAATGAGTTATAATATTTGAGGAAACATCTATGTATGTTGAAATCTAAATAGAAGATAGGATTTAGGGTAGAGCAAAGAATAAACCAGGCATTAAACTCATTGAAGAAGGAAAACACATTTCTTGGTATTGGTAAATAATAGTTACCAGGATTTGGATTTGTTATAAATCTAGATAGTGTGAACTTCAAAAGCGAAGCCATTGCAGACTGATGGTAACAAAGGGAGAGTGTGGAAATGGCAATGGGGAAAAAGTAGTATTTTGACTCTCCCAAATCAACCAATGGCTTTATGTATACTAAATTAATTGTTGATTATTTAATTCAGAATTTATTTAAAAAATGAAAGAAGTGGGTTACAGGTAGAACCTTAAGAAATATTTCTAGTTAAGGGGTAGAAAAATGATGAGGTCAGAGAGTCTGAAGAAACATAAATATTAGTGTACAAGTCATAGGATCCAGTTGAGGAAAGGATATTAAGGAGGTAGTTGGTGATGTCAAATACCACAGAGAGGTGAAAGATAAGGAAAGGGGGGGAAAGCAATTGGATTTAGCAGCAAGATTAGTGATTTTTGACTTCAAAAAGTTGAGGAGTAGGTGGTGTGAAAGTTAATATCCTTTCTGACTAGATTATATGTGCCTAGAATTATACTTTTTAGTATTTATTAACTACATAAATGAGTAGAGTGCCTTTGGTTACAATTTAGCAGTTATCAACATACCTATAAGAAGATAACTAAAAAAGGGATATAGACAGATGCTTAATAAATTGTACAATAGCAGTGCTATTGAAGTTCAGAGAAGGAAGAGCTAACTGTTGACTGGAATGACTAGGAAAGACTTTTCCTAAAAAGATGGGCCTTAAGCCAGATGAAGGAAGCACTGGGAAGAATTAAGGTGAAAAAATGTAGACTGGGAGAATGCCATATGAAAAGGCATTAAAGGGGAGAATACAAAAGACACTTTCAGGGACAAAGGATAGACAAGTCTGGCTGGAGTGAGGGTTTGAATATGGGAGGAGTAGAAGATAAATTTGGAAAGTAGATTGGCACCAGATTATGGAATTTTTGTTTGCCAGGATCTGAGTCTCAGTCTCAATGAGGTACATTGTAACTTCTACTCGTAATGTCAACTATGAGTTTACAAGGATTTAAGGGCAAAATAGTAAGCTATCAAATATTCTTTTTCTAAATAGGAGGCTCTTTTTTCATCCCCTCCTTTCTTAAAAAAATTCTATTGATTTTTTTTTACATTACAAACATTTTACAGATACCATTCAGTGAGAGATATCTAGTAACAATATAAAACAATCAAATAAAACTAACAACATAATGAGCTCATTTGAAAATGCATGCAATATTTCACATTTGTAGCATGCCCTCAACCCCCTCTTTTTAAAACAATTAACAAATCTATTTTCTCTCTCTCTCTCCTTCCTCCAAATTCATTGGAAAAAAAAAGCAATAATAAGCCAAACAAATTCCTTCATTGTCTGTTTTTAGAAATATATTTAGAAAACATTTTGTCATTGGTTCTCTGAAATTATGGATGAATGTTTATTGTATTGTTCATAGTTCTTAGAGCTTCTCTAAGTTGTCCTTACAGTTGTTATTTTAATGATTCTGATCATTTCCTTCATCAGTTTATCAGTCTTCATAATTGTTAATTTTTATAATATTGTTATGGTATAAGTTATTCAGAGTTTGTTTACTTTCCTTTGCATTGGATCCTATAAGTTCCTCCATGTTCTCAGAAATCATCTCTTAATTTTTTGCATCACAGTAGTATTCTCATACATCACAAGTTAAACACAGACTGCCATCCCCATAGCTTTCAGTTGTTTGTCACCATAAAATGAGCTGCTCTAAATATCCAACATTTAGGACAGTTTCCTATTTTTTTCTATCTTTTGGGAATATATGATGATGATATGATGCCATTTTGTTCTTCATTTTCGAAGAAGACCATGACATCAGGGACGCAATGCCATGACAAGCACATGAATTAGATTTCAGTGGGGGGGTGCTGTGTGCAGTCACCAGCTTCACTTTCTCCTCCAGGGGACAAATATGAATCAGGATGACTGGAGATGTTCTGGATGCAAGGTAGTCAGGGTTAAATGACTTGTCTAAGAAAACACATCTAGTAAGTGTCAATTGTCTGAGGCTGGATTTCAACTCCCATCCTCCTGACACCAAGGTGACTACTTTATCCACTGGGCCACCTGGTAGAACTGTGTTAAAATGCAAGTACTGTTTGGTAATTTATTGTATATGATTCTGAATTGCTTTGCATCATGAATCCATCCATTTACAGATTCATCAACAGGCATATAAGTGTGCCTGTTTTCCCCAAACCCCAACACCATTTGTCACTTTCATGTTTTGGTCATGTTTGTAAATGTGATGGATATAAGGTAGCATCTCAGATTGCTTCAATTTGCATTTCTCTCATTGGTAGCATTGAAACATTTTTTTCACATGGCTATATCTAGCCTAGATTTCTTTTCTTGAGAACTGCCAAATCTGATCCTCAGACTACTTATCAATTGATGAATGGTTCTTAATCTTAAAAATTTGAATCAGTTCTTTATAAATATCAGAAAATACTTTATCAAACATACTTTATCAGAAAAACTGGAAAAGATTTTCCCATTTAACTGACATATTTGTTCAGAAATTTTAAAAATTTTATATCAAACATCCATTTTCTCTTCTGTGACATTCTCTATTCTTTATTTGATCATGTATTTTTCTCCTTTCCATACATTTTGTTGATATTTTCCCCCCCAAGTTTCTCTTATTCATGATTTAACCTTTCATAACCAGGTTAGATAAGCATTTGGACCTTATTTTTGTATGTATGAGGTGATAGTCTAAATCTAATTTCTTCCATACTGCTGTCCAAATGTTAAACAGCTTTTGTCTAGTATTGAGTCCTTATCCCATAGATGTGATGTTTGTGTTACTAAGTACTATGATTAGATACTTTTGCTTCTGTATATTGCATAACTAATTTGTTCGACTGATTAATTTCTATTTTTTAATCAATATCAAATTGTTTTGAGAATTATGGTTTTATAATTTATCTATTTCCTGTGAGATTCTTGTCCTTTTCTGCTTCATAAAAGTATTATTATAATAATAATTATTATTATCATTAGTTCTATAATGTAATCCTTTGGTAGTTCAATTGGTATGGAACTAAATAAGTAAATTAATTTAGATAGTTGACATTTCTATTGTTGAATTACTTATCCAATTATTTGTTTATCTTTATTTCTGTAAACAATGAGCTGTATTTACATAGTTCTTGTGTGTATCTTGGTTAATAAACTATAAACTATTTTATATATTTTGTAGATATTTTAAACAGAATTCCTCTTTCTACTGGATTTTATTGGTATTATGTAGAAATGATCTTCATTTAAATACTCTGTGATACTTCCCCCTTCCTAAATTTGCACATATGTGAGAATATATTCTTCATATGCAATGTAGAAATGTTAATATTTGTGTGAATTTATTTTATAATACTACAAGTTTATTAAGGAAGGAAATGATTAATAATAACCAATATCTTAGGGAGAGCCAGAGCTCTCCCCTTTTTCCAAAGTTCTGATTTTTAAAAGTTCAGTCTCTTGACAGACATTGCTGAAAATGAGTTATTATTCAAGTCCCCAGCTAGGTGGAAGCTATTGTGTTCTGCTTAGGCTTAGCTTTGAATAGATTGCCCAAAACTATGAGTGGTCTGGTAAAGAGATAGTTTCTCTGTTCTTGACATGATGTCACTCTCCATTCTTTATTTTAATATAGCTCACCTTCCATTGTGTTATCCAGACAGAGCTGATTCCTTCCCTCAGGAATACCTACTTTTTGAAGGGTAGATGAACTGTGAGCCCACCACCATGATTGTCTTCAGTTTAAGAGAGATGGTCAAATGACCATTCTTTTATTAATAATATACAAGTTTTATTAATAAAATGATGAAATTAGTATGTCTCTCTAACATTTTTAATTGCATTGGTTTAATTGCATTTAGTTGCATTGAAGTTATTAACTGTTTTAACTGTATTGTTGACTCCTTAAGTTATTTCAGTATATAATATCATCTACAATAAGTGATAATTTTGCTTCTCTACATTTACTTATTCCCTCAAGTTTTTTTTCCCTTCTTATTCCTATAGCTAGCACTTCTAGTACTATGTCTAACAGAGGTAATGACAATGGACATCCTGATTTCACCCCTGACTTTATCAGTCTAGCTTACCTCCATATGTATTTTGACTTTAGATAAGATTATTTATCATTTTAGGGAATGGAAAATTTATTCCCATGTTTTTTAATTTTTTAAAACAGAAATGAACATCATATTTTTCATCATCTCTCTACATAAACCATGTTTTTGTCATTAATTTAGTTAATTAAGTTGACAGTTTTCTTAATAGTAATCTTGTATTCCTGATGTAAATCCAACCTGGTCATAACATATAATCCTTTTGATATTTTGTCTGTTATAGTTTATTAAAAACTTTTTGTATCAATGTTCATTAAGGATGAACATTAGCTGTTTAGTTTTCTTTTCTCTATAACTTATATATCAAGACCACAAACTATGTCATAGATAGAATTTGGTATGATGTCTTCTTCTGCTACTTTTGTAAACAGTTTATATAATATTGAAAAATAGCTATTTAAATATTTAGCAGAATTCACTTGTCAATCAATATGATCTTGGAGCTTTTCTCTTTGGAAGTTTAATCTGTTTATATAAATTCTCCTTTGAAATTCAGTTGCTTAAATTCCCTGCTTCTTGATCTATTAATCTGGGTACTTTATATTTTTACAGTAAAATATTCATTTATTTCATTTGTCAGTTTTATTTGGCATAGTCATGCAAAAATAACTTCCAGTCATATCCTTTATTTCTTATTTATTTGTGATTAAGTCTACTTTTTCTTGTTTTCAATTCTACTAATTAGATTTTCTTCTTTCTTTTTAATCTGTTAACTAATGGTTTAATCAAGTTTAGAGATTTTTAAAGCCCTCTTTTAAAATAATAATTCAATGAGTTTTGTTAATCTTGATTTTCAGAATTTCAAACTGGGTTTTAAAATTTGTTTGATTTTTAAATTATTTTTAGTTGTATTGTTAATTCATTTTTATTATTTTTGTTAATAAAAAAAGAAAGATAACTTAAGAAATCTATGATAGAAAAAAAGAAACTGGATATCATATTTCAAGAAATTACTAAAGAAAATTGTCTAGATACATTAGAATGAGGGTAATGTGAAAATAGAAAAAAATCCCACCAATTATTTCCAAAAATAAATTCCAAAATGAAAATTCCCAGGAATGTCACTGCCAAAACCCTGAGCTTCCAGAAAAAAGGAAAAAAAATTACTACAAGTAGTCAGAACGAATTCAAACATGAAGGAATCAGGATTGCACAATATATAGCAGCTATCACTTAAGAAGAGTGAGGAGCATGGAATAAGATATTCCAAAAGGCAAATGATAAAGTTCCGCAAACAAGAATAACTTACCTAGAAAAACTGAATTTAATCTTACAAGGGAAAAATATATCTTCAATGAAATAGAGGATTTTCAAATACTCCTGATAAAAAAAAGCCACAGCTAAAAAAGGAATTATGAAATACAAATATTAGAGTCTAGAGAAAAATAAAATGATAATTGCTAGTGAACAATAAAAAGATTTGTTCTTTCACCTCCCAGCTCTTCATAAGAAACTCACTTGAAACACACACTGCTAAAATAAGTATATGGAGCAAAACTTATTAAGCCTCAGCTGAACTTAAAAAAAAGCAGATAGGAATTATGATTTTAGATAAGGCAACAGCACAGTTTAATTAAAAGAAATAAAAAGGGAAATTATAATTTGCTGAAAGGTAACACAGACAAATTGATTTCAATACTTAATATACATATGCACTCAATGGTACAGCTTCTAAATATTTAAAAGAAAAAAACCGAATGAATTACAAGGAGAAATATAGAGTAAAACTACAATAGTGAGAGACCTCAATTTATTCTTATCAACCCAAGATAAATCTAACCAAAAATTAACAAGAAGTGAAGGACATGAAGAGAATTTTAGGCAAATTAGATATGATAACCACCTACTGATTACTGAATGAAAATAGAAAGATATATATATATATATATATATACACACACACATATATTTCTCAGCAGTATATGGCACTTTTGCAAAAACTGATCATGTTTTAGGACATAAAAACTTCATAAACAAATGCAGAAAAGTAGAAATATTAAACAGTTTTTTACTGAATATAATGCGATAAAATTTATATTAAATAAAGGGTTGCTGAGGAAAAGGTACTAAAACTCACCTGGAAACAAAATAATAATTCTTTTTTTTTTAAGATTTTTCAAGGCAATGGGATTAAGTGGTTTGCCCAAGGCCACATGCCTAGGTAATTACTAAGTGTCTGAGGTTGGATTTGAACCCAGGGACTCCTGACTCCAAGGCCGGTGCTCTATCCACTGTGCCACCTAGCTGCCCCCAAAATAATAATTCTTAAGAGCTGATAGGTGAAAGAAAAAAATCATAGAACTAATAGATAATTTCATTAACTATAATGATAAAAATGAGATGATATATCATGGTTGTCCTTAGGGAAAAATTTATGTACCAGCCTCTTTTCAAGTTTTTTTCTCTTGAATGAGCCTTAAAGACTAAGCCTATACTCTAATTACTTGACTACATGTAAGGTATATAAAGATTAACAAATTAAATTTGTATTGAGATCCTGGGGTGATGCTAAATGGAAAGAATTCTGTATTTGGAATTACTGGACCTGGTTTCAAATCCTCATTTTATTACTTACTGTCTGTGTGACCTTAAACGTGTAATTTCTTCATTTATTTTCTTTGGAAAATGAGAAGATTGGCCTATATGGTTTTAATGGTCCTTTCTAGCCGTAAATCTATCATTTTGTAATTTGACTAGTGAGGCAGAAATGTTGTGAATTGGTTTTAAATCTCCCACATTTCAGAAATAGCAGAAGGCATCTGGTTATTTGTAGGGGCACTCAAGTATTGCAAAGACACACAGAGAGTAGAAATTCCACAACTTCCCCAATTCTTTGGCAAGGCTAAACTGGCAAATGGATTAGAAGGGTTATCAACACCTTTTGAATCTGTCACTTCTTTCAGCTTCTTCCTTCTTTTACTTTTGATTTGGTTTCAGATTCCTAATATATCAATCAAAATCTTATAGGAATGAGCCTAGGATAATTATAAATACACTGTCAGGTTAATCTCATTTGTCTCCCTTAACTCTGCAGGCTGTTAGTATTTTCAGCTGAGGATATTGAGTTTTTTGGTTTTCCTGTGCTTTGGATCAGAAGGTCAAAGTGACAACTTCCTGACAATTTGACCTTTTAAAAAAATTTTGATTTGTTTACCTCCCCTGTTAAGTTTGCTATTAGACATGCTTCAGAGAAGACTATAAAATTGGAGATTGGCAATTAGTAATATTTTTTTATGATAGGGACAACCTTTAACATGCCACTTAGTTTTGACAGATAAGGAAGGCTTTTTAGAGGGTTAAATGGGAAAAGAGTTAATACTTTCAAAGGAATAGGGAGTGTCCCTCTTAAACAGGAAGAAGTGGTCTGATGTCAAAGAAGTGATATAACTCCTGAATTCTGTCAAATTCTTATGTTAAATAGGTAAGTGATATTTTCCTTCTGACCTTTATTTTCCTTTTAATACCAGCTATCTTCAAGGAAACACTGGCAATTTTTCTTATAACGTTTTTTTGTCCATAGTCAACTTCATCAGTGAAAAGGAGCTCAAGAATTTTTATATAGGGTTTTTTAACTTCATAATTTTGACTGAGGAATCTTCTTCATAGGCTTCTGAGCTTTGTTTTATAAATACAAAAACACTTAGACCCACAGAAGTATTTTGACAAATTAAAATGAATGAAATTAAAATAAAATAAATAAATAAAAACAAACAAAACCCAACTTGGTTTATCAGTCCTTCCTGAGAACATTTATATGTAATATATTAGAATATTAGGTGACTGACCTACCAATCTATAGTGTGCCTGTCTTTTCACAACCCCACCAATAATAACTTTTCAAATATTTTGTCAATGTTGCTAATTTGCTAAGTTGTATATGTCCTTTTAAAAATCCAAGTTAGATTCTTCTGGAAATGGTAATTTGCCAAAGCTGATGTGCCAAGCCTTTCATGAAAGATGTGTTGCAACTGTCCCCTAGGGAGAATGGAAACACAAGAAGTGTCTGGCTCAGAGGATGAATTTATAATTCATAGACAAAAATACCCAGGCTGCTTAAAAAAAAAAAAAAACCTCTCTTTTAAGAATGTGGAGAAGTGGATCTATGTGTCAGTTTCTTTACTGTTTTCTACCAGAATACTAGAAGAAGTTAAGTCTTAGAAGGCTATTTCTTCAAGGTAAATAAGACATTGAGACCAGACAAATGAGAAACAAAAGAGTAAAATAAAATTTGTATCTATACACACACACATTCATATAAGCTGGTTAGTGAGTACTGAGTTTCATACTGATCTTTTCAGACAATTCTCTCCGTTCATCAGAACTGTTTCATTTCTTAAAAACTAAATTCTTTTTCTTGAAACCTTTTTAGGTGTACTGGGTTAACTCCCCTTATAGACTGTTAGCCAAGACATCTTACATAACTTCCTATGCACCCTTTTAAATTTACTTTCCCCAAATGTACCTTAAACTACATCTATTTTTCCTCACCTTTATCATATACCAGAATGACCTTCCCTGTGGGTGAAAATCTTCCCCTTTTAATTTCTCCACTTTTTGAAGAATAAAATTATCATTAAAGCAAATCAAGAAATTAGCTGCTGTTTTTTTTTTTGGCAGAGAGAGCTCATATATATATATATATATATATATATATATATATATATGTATATGTATTGATAACTGACATCTCCCATCACTACTATATCATGTACTGGATTTATAATCTATTCTGTGAACTCATCTCTCTCCTCTCTCTGGCTGGATGACTCATAACATAATCTGATGGGAGAACTGCTCTTCCCTCCCTCCCACCCCAAATTTCCAATGATCTTCATTTAAATACTCTGTGATACTCCCCCCTTCCTAAATTTGCACATATGTGAGAATATATTCTTCATATGCAAAGTCACTTTATCCTGTCCTGCCTTTTGAATAACATACAGCCATTCAAAGCCTGAATAACATACAGCCATTCAAAGCCATCTCCCAAGTTTGGGTCTTATTGCATTAAATATCACACGAGGTCAAATTTGCTTCTTTGTGTTAAGACCTCTTGTTCATATTTTTTGTTGCCTATACTTTATCCATTTGGGACATCTGGTCATTTGAAACCAGGGATTTTCCAACTGCCTCCTTTCTTTGACTTTGTCTCCCATCACAGGGACTATTCTTCTGTTATGTATAGCCTTGATGGAATCTAGCTGGGTGAAAATATATATATACTGTCTTTTCCTTGTTACTTCCCCTTCCTTTCCAGTTTTCATCTGCCAGTTCTTTCAGGGTCCAAGACCAGATTCATCAAAGGCAGCTAGATTCTCTTACTATTTCCATTTCAAGCTACCTTTGCTCGGTCCTTTCAAGATTCCCCACCCTCCACCCCCCAAAAGAATTCTTGACAGAGAAAACAGAAACAAAGCAAGAGTTTGACAGCTATATATACTCTCTATTGTCAGTGATCCTATCTTTGATTCTCCTTTTTTCTCAATACATATAAGAAAAACAACCCTGTTTCATTATCCTTAGCTTTCCCTGAAAGGCTCAGTTCACTTTGAGCTATGGAAATATTGATACTATTATTATATGACCATATTAAGCTTTTGTATTTTTTTGGTTATCTATTCATGCTTCTATATTACATGTACACATCTTTTAAAAAATGAAGTTTGTGGTAATTTCCCTGGGTATCCCATCAGTCTCTTCAGATAGCAGTGTGGTTCAGTGTTTAGATCTGAGTTCAAATATGGTTTACATATAGTCACTTAATCCAACTGCCTCAGTTTCCTCAACTGTAAAATGGAGATAATAATAGCACCTGCTTCTCCAAATTGTGAGACTCCAATCAGATGATATTTATAAAGTGCTTAGTATATTGCCTGGTATATCACAGGTGTTCAATAACTTTCTTTATCTGAAGTTTTTATTTTTATTTATTATTTATTTATTATTTATTATTCCTCTTAGGCTAACAGGCTAACTTTTTTAAAACTTTTAATTCATGAAATTCTACTTGCATGTCATATAATTCATGGCTTTCTTTCCATTTACCATAAATTCTATGTTGTAGTCATCTAGAGTCAAAAGTTCCCATTTACTGATAAGAATCAGCTCCAGAATAAAACTACTCCTGATGGGCCCTCCTTCTTTTTGAAGTATAAAAATTATCATTTAGGCAATTATCAGTTGCTTTGTTTTCATGAAAAGATTTTAGTTAATCTTCACCCCAGTATTCCCTGCCATGTTTCCTCCTGTTTCCTCCTTCTTCCCCAGAAATGTTAAGTAAGGACTAGAGGTTTTGGGGCCAGGGAGTGAAACGATCAGATTTGTGTCATTATGAAAATTCTTTGGCAGTAGTTTGAAGGACAGATTATATAGATACACTGGAGGCAGGGAGACCGGTTTGGTGGCTACTTACAACAGCTCAGATGAGATGTAATGAGGGCCTAGACTAGGGAGGTGGCAGGGGAAATTCAAGGGAGAGGGACAGATGTCCCAGATATTGCAGGAAAAACAATGATATGATTTGGCAATGCTTGGATATAGAGAGTGTAGGAGAAGAAAGAGTAGAAGACAAAACGAGGCCCAGGACAAACTGCCGCTGTTGCTTAATCATCCTGCATGGCACAGGTTGCCAGTCCCTGGCAGAGACATCCTAGGAATGTGACTACATTGCACTTGGTCTTATAGCCTGGATCATCTGACAAAACCAGAGGGGAAAGTTGGGGACCTTCTTGGCAGAACAGTTCAGAGAAGTAGCATTTATTTTAATAAAAAAGCATTAGTCTTGGTGAAGAGGTTTTAAGTCAGCGGTTAATCTGTGAAATGCTCTTTCGTCCCCAGCCAAAGGTCACTGGATATGAATCTGACGGTTTGAGAGAATGGTTCCAGTGCTGCCGGGACCACTGAACCTCCAGCTAGCCTGTTTTCACCAGCTGAACACTGATTTCTCAGTTCAAAAGCTTGTGTCTCATAAATAAGAGTGAGCATCTGCCGCTTTGATTGTGCAGTGAAAGGAAGGCTACCATGCCTGGGAAGCTTCACAACCAATGCCTAAGGATGGATTTGAGAGCATAAGAGAGAGACGAGACTCTTTGTGGTAACTGCATTACTCATTTTATATCTTGAGTAGAGCCACACTGACCCTTTTATAAAACAAAACCCAAAAAACTAAGCTCTTGCCTTTCTTCCTCCCGCTGGGGTGGTTGCCGTGTCACAGTCCAGGCATCTTGCTACCATGGTGGTTATGTCTTTCAGGTCGCTTGTAAGCCCTTCTTTAAAAGAAAGGGGAGGAGGAATAATTGTGGAGGAATAAACGCACAACCTTTTGTACTATATGCAAAAGGTGCAGCTTATTTACTGGATTTCTAAGGCCAAGATCTGAAATGAAATATTTTTAAAGGAAATAGATCGTCTATGTACTGATTTGAAATGGAGTTCTCTTATCCTGAATTAAATTCAACTTCCTAAATATTGATCTGTGCACTACATTGTTACCAAGGAGAGAGAGCTTCCTGCTGCCTTATGCTAACATTTGATTGATCTACCCCTACCAGCTGTCTGGCTCTGTACTGCTCTCCCTGAGTTTGATTCTTCAAAGAAAACAGGCCTCAGGAAAAAAAAAAGTAATCAGCCTCCTTTTATCCCAAGGAGAACTGATAAGTGAGTGTCCACTGGAAGACTCTAGGAAGTACATTGTGAAGGGTACAAACATTTTAAACATTTGTTGGTTTGGTTGGATGCCCAAGAAATTTTGCTATTAGTAACAGCATTTTTTTTTGCTTTTTATTTATTTTATTATGAACTTAAGAAATTAAACCAGAATTTTTATAATATGGTAGAATAGAAAAAAAAGTTGATTACATATAAAACTGCAAATCTTAAATCTATATTCTCTTTCTGGTCAATAATTGGTTATTCTGGGATGTCTCATCAATATCTTGGAAGTCAATTAATTCAGCAAGTATTTACTATATGTCTACTATATGTTCAGTTCTGAGATAGAATTTTGTTTTTTTTTTTAGGTTTTTGCAAGGCAGTGGGGTTAAGTGACTTGCCCAGCTAAGTAATTATTAAGCGTCTGAGGCCACATTTGAACTCAAGTCCTTCTGACTATAGGGCTGGTGCTCTATCCACTGGGCAATCCAATTGCCCCTTCTGAGAAAAACTTTTGATGTGGGAAATATAAATAAGAAGGGCCAGAGAATTCAAGAATCTCAGAGTTGGAGGCCAAAGGATAATAGAATTTAGATGGAGAAAGGACCTTAAATTAATCCAACTTCCCTTTTCTCATATATGTGTGTGTGTTTGTGTATATGTATATGAGATATGAAGAGAAGGACATGGAGAAGGGAGAAATTTCATGAAACCTGTAATGGAAAGACTTAGCAACAGATAGCAACAAGATGGATGAATGTAAGTGAAAAGAGTCCAGGTTACTACCATGAGTGAGAGTGACTGGAAGGACTGAATATCCTACAGACACCTCAAAATTAATCTATCTAAAATGGAACCCAGTATATTTTCCTCTAAACCTTCCCCTTTCCATAAGTGCTCCATGACTGACACTCCAATCCTTCCAGCCTCAGGAAAAGGCCTTTAGACTTCACAAATAGATTATTGGTAACTTTGGAGAGAGCAATATCAAGGGAATGATGAAGCTGGAAGCTAAGCTTCCTACTTTTTCATCTTTCTTACACCTGACTCCCCTCCATATACCTTACAATCTAGCTACACTGGCCTACTAGGCAGTACCACAACTAGATCACTCTATTTTCCAGTGCCCATATGCTGGCTGTCCCTTAATCTTGGAATGCTTTTCCTCTTACCTCCTCCTCCAGGTTTCTTAGCTCCTTTTAAGATTTGAATTTCGCCTTCTCTATCAAGAGGGAGGAGGTGTTGTGCTAAGTCACCAGTCTCACTTTCTCCTCCAGAGCCATCTGGGTCCAGTGGCCAGACATGAATCAGTATGACTGGAGATGGCCCTGGATGCAAGGCAATCTGGGTTAAGAGACTTGCCCAAGGTCATACAGATAGTAAGTCTGGAGGCTACATTCGAACTCCATTCCTACTGACTTTAAGGTCAGTGCTATCATACTGTGCCACCTAGCTGCTATATGTGTGTGTGTGTGTGTGTGTGTGTGTGTGTGTGTGTGTGTGTGTGTGTGTGTGTGTGTATGCTTGTGGTTAGATGAATGGCTGATGATGAAGTTTATCCTTCATTGTTTTTGTTTGTTTGTTTTTTGCAAGGCAAGGGGTTTAAGTGACTTGCACAAGGTTACCTAGCTAGGTAATTAATATCTGAGGCCAGAGTTGAACCCAAGTCCTCCTGACTCCAGGGCTGGAGTTCTATCCACTGTGCCACCTAGCTGCCCCTTCATTCTTTTTTTTTTTTAGTTTTTTTTTTTTTTGCAAGACAATGGGGTTAAGTGGCTTGCCCAAGGCCACAAGGCTAGGTAATTAAGTGTCTGAGGCTGGATTTGAACTCAGGTACTCCTGACTCCAGGGCCAATGCTCTATCCACTGCACCACCTAGCTGCCCCCTTGTCCTTCATTCTTGAAGACTATGACATCAGGGAGGTGATGCCACAACAAGCACTGAATAGCTGATCCATGCATCTCCAAGGACAGAATGAAAGACTTTGTAAAATGTTTAAGTGAAATTTAGGTACTCTAAGTCTATTTCATTCTTCTGATCTAGGACAGTAGAAATCCTATTTAAAAAAAAAAAGAGGAAATTATGTAAACTTGGCATGACTTATCATTGATGAAATCATATTGGATCTTTGTAATTACCATTTCTCTTTCTAAATACTTATAAACTATAATTCTAAGTATACATTCAAGAATTTTTCTGCAGAACAAAGTCAAATTCATTAGCCTATAGTTTTAATGCTTTTTGAAGACTTCACCTCCCCTTCTTTTTTCAAAAAACTGGGACATTAACTTTCTCTATAATTTTTAATATTTAAATTTTTAAAAAATTGTGAACCTAATGGACATCAAAAAATAAAAATGAGATTTTTATATGCAAAGCAGAAAAGGGCTATATATGTGAAACAATGAATTATCATTATGTACAGTTTGATTTTTAAAAAGAATATAAAAAAATCAATGTTACTTTTAAATTTATTTTGCTTATATACCTTCTTTTCCTTGCTTCTATTCTTTTCTGTACATTGTTCTAAATGCTTCAATGATTCTCTTTTCTTTCTTTTTTTTTTTTGTGTGGGGAGAAATAGAGAGAGGAAGAATGAAAGGACATTATTGCTAACTCCCTTCTACCCTCAAATAACAACAAGAAAAACATCTTCACAAAAAATAAGCATGGTAAAGCAAAGCAAATCTATATAATGGCCACATTCAAAGATGTATGTCTCAATCTGCACCTTGAGTCCATTATCCTCATGTGCTATGGGGTAGATGGAATGACTCATCATTGGTCCTCTGAAATCATGATTGGCAAAGGCATTATCAAAGCCTTTCACAGTTACTTTTCTTTACAATATTGTTATTATTGTCTAAATTGCTTTCTAGTTCTACGGTATCAGTTCGAAAGAGTTTTCCAAGGTTTCTCTGAAACTGTCCTTTTCATAATGTCTTTGGGAAAAATAATATTCCATTACACCCATATATGGCAATTTGTTCAAACATTCCAACATTGAGGGGCATCCCCTTTGTTGTCAATTCCTTGTTTCAACAAAAATTTCCATGACTTTTTTACACTACTCATTCTTTCAGTAAGTTGACAGGTTAGGCTGCCTGGACTAGAGACTGGAAGCTACTTACTGAAGGTATCACAGTCTTCTCTTCCCACGGCTTCAATATCTTCTCAACAGTTTTTATTTTATCCTTTCCATTCTGAAAAATTCACACTTTTGTTAGAAGAAACGGGGGGGGGGGAGAGTTGAATAGTTTTGTCTCTCCCTCATTCATTATTTAGCCCCCAGTCACTCTTGCTTTCAGTTCTTTCCTTTAACAGTTTAAAAAACAAAACAGATCAAGACCCCATTTTGTGTTACTATTTAGCACCACTCTCAATTCATTCTGAGCTTGAGTAAACCTCATATTATTCTTGTAAACCTCAGTCATGCTCTTGCATTTCTCTCTCTCTCTGGCTCTGTATACATAGGTCCTGTTTTATGAATATTTTGTACAGATAGGTCCTTTTTTGCCTCATATGATAAAGTCCTATCAATTAGCTTTGTAAGTCTTATTATGTAAGGTTGTCAATCAACAGTTCCATCAACAGTGTATTAAACTGCCTTTTTCTCTTCAGCATTGCTAACAGTAACCCCTAACACTGTCCATCACCCCTGTCACTTTGATGGATAGGAGATGATATGCCAAGTTTGCTTCAATTTGCATTTCAATGATAATTAAAGACTGAATTTTTTTCTCATTTGGTTTCTCTCACCTTCAAAAATTATCTATTTGTAATTTTTTTGGGGGGGATTGCTTCACTGGAGAAAATGTATTGGTCTTAGATATATGTACCAGTTCCTATTAGATTTTGAATAGATTTGAATATTATCTTACATGTTCATTGTGAATATTTTCCCCAGTGTTTTCTTTTCTTTTTTTCCCCAGTGTTTCTTTTCTTTTAATTTTTGAGGTCCTGCTTTTTGCTATAAAAATTTATTTTATCTTTGAACAATGAAAACCCATAATAATTTATGATGACTCCTTCTTCTTGATTGCTTAAATAGGTTTTCCTTGTTCATACTGATAGTCTTTCAACTGGAAGGGAATACTTACTTTCTTCTTTTATTTTAAATTTACTGATAACTTGGTATTTTTATATCACTTACATTTGCCATTATGTCCCTCCCTTCTCTATCCCCAAAGAACATTCTTTGTATCAAAGAAGGGAAAAATTCATCAAGATCAATCAACATAGGAAGAAAGTCTGAAAATATACAGTGCCTCATGCCCACAGGAGCTATCCCCGACTTCTTTGCAAAGGTAAAGAGGGTGTGCTTTCTCTAGTCTATTCTTCGCTATTGGCCTATCATTACATTATTGCAGCATTAAATTTTGGTAGTTTTGCTTTTGTTCCTTCTAGTTATACCATCGTAGCCATCGGGTACATTTTTTTCCCCTGCTTCTATTTCCTTCACTTTATATCAGTTCATGCAGATTTTCTCATGCTTCGCTGAATTCATCATATTCACACCATTAGGTTCACTTTCCATAATTTATTTGGCCATTCTGCAATCAAAGGGCAAATACTTTGTTTCTAGTTCTTTGCTACCACAAAAATGTTGCTATAAATAAATATATGGAGCCTCTTGCTAAAAAATTTATATCTTGAACTTCTGGGGGGGGGGGTTTACACTTAATTCTGGTTCTCACCTGATCAGAGCTGATACTACATACCATTGTCAAAGTAATTTCCCTTAAATATAGATCTGACTATTACTCTGATACTCAATCAACTCTAGTGATTTCTTATTGCCTCTGGTATAAGATACAAATTCCTTTGTTTAGCTTTTAGAGCTCCACACAACCTAACTCCAATTTCTGTTAGTTTCAATGGACATTACTGTCCTCTCTATACTTTGCAAACATGTCAAATGACCTTTTCACTATTCCTCCGTATGACATTCCATTTCCCTAGACACTGGAAGTCTAAGGAGGGTAAAGAAGGTTTGGAATAGTTTCTGTGGGGAGTGAAATTGTGATTTTACTTTATATTACCCCGCCTTTTCCCCTACCCATTCCCCACCTCAGTCTAATCTATTTGCCCATAACAGTTATCTAAAATATTTAGTGATTAGCTAGTACAATATTCAGAGGGTTCCCATATTCTGCCAGCAACTGATTTATCTTGATTTCAGAAATGTTCATTTTTAAAAATCTTTTTGCCTGGCTTTATTGTTTTTAGGCTTCCTTGAGGTATAAATGAACTTCAGCAAACTCTTTAAAGGCTAAATGCTTCTCTAAGTGCCCATTCCTTCCCTTTATCAGCAGGCAGATAATTATGGATTTGTTTACCCAAAGAATTTCATTTATTTTATATTCCAGTTTCTAAATCTAATTCCCTCTTTTTGCTTTCTTAAAAAGTCATTTTGTCTTTTTTTTTTGCTGACTTAGTATGTTATTTTCTTTTTATTAAAATGCTGGCATTTAACATATTACAGGAGAACTAAATCATGGGTTTATACTTGCCAGGATCCAAACAATTCCACTTGTACACTGTTGCTTGTTTTTCCTAATTCTGGAAATTTTTCTTTAATGATTCATCATGGTGTAATGGAAAGAACATTGGGCTTGGAAACAGTGGAATTGGGGTCAAATTCCATCTTTTATGCTTCCTACCTAAATTATCTTTGATGATACCTACCTTGGACCAATCATTAAATCTCCTTGGGCCTCAGTTTCTTCACTGTAAAAATGCAGAGCTTAAACTAAATAGCCTCTGTGGCCAGTTCAAATATCTTCAAGGCTATCATTTTACATGACTCATTTGGCCATTCTCCTGGTGACAGACACCTGTTTTTCTGTGTTTCTACAGAAAAATGCAGCTATAAATATTTTTGTGTGAGTTCTGCCTTTCTGTTTAGTACTAGTCCTCCTACTGGGCGTTTTAAGAAAAAAAAACTTTCTTCAATTTCTACTTTTGTTTGCTTTTATGATTTTCTTACCAATGTTAATCCTTGCTTAATTTCTTTAAATGGGTCATTTATCCATCTGAAGACATCGCAGGATATTTTATGTAGAAATACTTATATTTGCTTCTGGTATATTATTAGTTTTTTCAGTTCTTCTGTAGTGTCATCATACTTGTACTTAGCTTTATTTAAAAATTTTAAAAAAACATTTTCTATTGCTTTTTAAAATTGTAAACTTATCAAACACCAAAAATAACATTTCCACATACAGAGTATATCAGAAAAATAGGATATGTGGGCAACCCATATTGTTCATATTACATAGAACTTGCTTTTTAAAGAAGTAATAAATTCAACATGTTGGTTTCAAATCTATTATTGTGTACTGAACTGTCTTCTGTTTTCTGATGTATTTTTAGAAATTTTCAAAAAATTATTTATTTTCTAATTACATGAAAAGATGGTTTTCAACATTCATCCTTTTGCAAGCTTTTGAGTCTCACATTTTTCTACCTCTTTCTCTTCCCATCCCTCTCCTCACAGTAAACAAGTTCATGTAGATTGTACATGCATGATCTCTGATGTATTTTTTTAGTTTCTTTTCTCTTTGTAGTTATTACATTGCTTCTTGAGAGAGCTTTTAACTTTATACTCTGACATCTTGACTAGAAATTAATAGGACCTTGAAATTCCTCTGAAATATCAATGGAATTCATTCATTCAGTTTTGTGTAATGCCTCAATTAGTATGCTTTCCCCCCCCCCATTCATGAGTAAAAACAATGACAATCATTGTCTTTCCTTTCCAAACCCTCCCCTTCCAAACTTCAGTGTTAAGTCCTTTGCACTCCCAACCTAGGTGTCATTCTCATCTCCCCTCTTTCTCTCACCACCCATATCCAATTTGTTGCCAAGGCTTGTCTGGGTCATCTTTGTGATATCTTTGGAATGTTCACCCTTCTCTTCTCTGAGATTGTCACTACCCTGTTTCACATATATCTCTCTTTACTCTTAGACTATTTCAATAGCTTGCTGATTGATCTGCCTGCCTCCCTATTCTAGTCCAACCTCTGCTTAGCTGCCAAAGTGATCTTTCTAATGATATGACCATGTCACTTCCTATTTAATCAATTCCAAGATCATAAATGTGCTTTGTCTTAGCTTCTCAGCTTCCTTCAAGTCCCAGATAAAAATCCTACCTTGTCCAGGAAGCCTTTTCTGATCTCTCTTAATTCTAGTACCTTCTTTCTGTTTATTCCCCCTATTTTCTCTTGCACACAGCTTGTTCTTGCAGAGTTATTTGCATATTGTCTCCTATTAGATGGGGATTTCCTTGAGAACCAGGGCTGTCTTTTACCTTTCTTTGTAGCCCCAGTCCTTAGCATAGTAACTGGCATAGAGTATGTGTTTAAAAAATATTTACTGATTGACCCTGGAAAATCACTTAATCTCTCTCTGCTTCAGTTTCCTCTTTTGCAAAATGGGGACAATAACAATATAGACATTACAGAGTTGTACTAAGGGCAAAATGAGATTATATTTATAAAGGGCTTTTGCAAACTTTGAAGTGATTTAAATTATCCCTACTGATTATGAATGTTGATAATTTTATTCTTTAATTGGAAGAAGCTCTATTCTGTATCTGATTTAGGCCAAACACAGGGACTGGCTGTGGGTGTAGAAATGATGGGAACTGGGAAAGAAGTAACCACCCTACCTAGGTATTTGTGACAGGAAAGAAGATAAGACTTGGGATAATCTGACTTACATTCTAGATTTGGGGTACACAAATTCAAAAAAGTAGTTGAAGTTTTCATAGGGAAAGCTAGCTCAAAGGAAAGAGAAGTTATCAAAAATGATATTCTAATGACATAAACTTAAGCAATTAAGGTGTACAAGAAAAAGTGGAACTGCCTAAATAGGCCAATGGCACAACTTAGAATTTATTTGTTTTCCTTTGGTATAGGGTCCTTCTTTTTAAAACTGAATATGATATCTTTTGTTTACATATTATCTTCATTTTTCAATGGCTATCCATCCTTTATGCTCTATTCAGAAAGCCATTCCTTCTAATTAAGAATAAAGGAAAAAAGCAGTTTCTTAAAACTAACTAATGCAGTAATAATGCAGTCTGACAGGAAGCTTCTTATCTTGGCAAAGAGGAGAGAGAGAGAGAGAGAGAGAGAGAGAGAGAGAGAGAGAGAGAGAGAGAGAGAGAGAGAAGAGAAGAGAAGAGAAGAGAAGAGAAGAGAAGAGAAGAGAAGAGAAGAGAGAGAAGAGAAGAGAAGAGAAGAGAAGAGAAGAGAAGAGAAGAGAAGAGGAGGGGAGAGGGGAGAGGGGAGAGGGGAGAGAGAGACAGAGATAGAGAGAGATCAATTGATCATCAGGGATATTGAAGGACTCTTGTTTTAGTATAGTTTGGGCTAGGTGATCTCTTAGGTACCTTCCAAATTTGAGATGTGAGGGGTTGCAGCACCAGCTGAAGAATTCAAAGGGAGTTAAGATGCAACATTGAAAGCATTGGGGCTGGAACCTAAAAAAATCTAAATCTAAATCTAAATGAAATTCAAAGGTCAGGACAAGGGATGCAGAAGGGAGACGGAAGAAGGTATCAGAAATCTCCTCTGTAGGGGGCGGCTAGGTGGCGTAGTGGATAAAGCACCGGTCTGGGAGTCAGGAGTACCTGGGTTCAAATCCGGTCTTAGACACTTAATAATTACCTAGCTGTGTGGCCTTGGGCAAGCCACTTAACCCCGTTTGCCTTGAAAAAAACCTAAAAAAAAATCTCCTCTGTGATTTTGCTTTATACCAGGTCAGGTTATAGGAATCATTAGGATAGGAGCTACACTTGTAATGTTGCTGACATGGGGAGTACCTGGAAGGAAATTCCCTTGGCCAGAGTAAATCCCTACCTTCTCTCTGAGAAGGATAAGGAACTTTCCCAGAGTCATACAGTCAAAATGGGTTGGAGGTGGGACTTGACCAGTCTCTGAGGCTGCCTTTCTCTATAGATCACAGAACGATGAGGAGGATGATGATGAGAATAGCTCTGTGCCAGACACTGTGATAAGCACCTTTCAAACAAGGTCTCATTTGATCCATTCAACATCCCTGAGAGGTAGGTATTATTAGTTTCCATTTTATAAGATAAGATAAGATAACTGACACAAAGACACACAAATAGTAAATGTCTAAAGATGGATTTCAACTCAGGTCTTCCTGACTCTAGGTCCAGTGCTCTATCTACTGCTCTTTCATTTTCTATCTGCTGCTCTATTGGTTTCAACTCTGTGAATATCACGCATACCCCATTCTGGGTACCTTCTGGTTCCTTTTGTGTAATGTATTTCTCCATTAGATAGTAAGTTCCTTGAGGACAGGGACTTTCATTTTACTTGATTCCCTAGTACTTAGTATAGTGTCTGTACATAATGTACTTAATAAGGTGTTTAATAAATGTATGACTGACTATGCTACCTAGATGTCTCCCTCCCAGATATAGAGCCTTAAAGGACTTGAGAGATTAGCTACTCCTACCATTTTTATAATCTCATCTGATCTGTCCCCCTACCCATAACCAATACTCATGGCTGCTACAACATATTAACCTATTATTTTTGTGTACATTGACTGTGCTCTAATTACATAGAGGTCTAGTACTGCTTAGAATATTTATATTTTTACAGCTGTAATATAAGGCAAAGTCTGACTGATGAATGCTGATTTTACCTTTTGGCAGTCTGAGAAAGAAAAGATGCAGCAGAAGCATCATCTTATAAGAGGGGGAGAAGAAAGGAAAGCAGTAAAAAAAAGAAATGACAGAAATGAACAAAAGGGTGAAGGAGTCAGAAAACTAACAAAAGAACCAAAATGATCTTAAGATTTGAGAGGAGGGGAAATGGGGTGAAGAGTAGAAGAAAATATGAAAATAGAAGATAAGATGGAAGGGAAAGAAGCATTTCTAAAGAAAGAATATAAAATGGCAAAAGAGAAAAGAACAGGCATAAACAATCTGACAGAGTAGACACAAACTTATTTTCCATTCCTTATCAACATAATAAAAAGTGACAACTTATTTGTGTGCCAGTGGCCATCAGGAATTCAGAAAACAATGAGAACAAAAATAGTTTGGAGATCAGAAGGAACATTTCTCACGGTAGGGAATAATGAAATTTAGTTAATATTTTTCGATCACTTTGAAGACGGAGAAGGTTGATTGATTGTGATTAGAATATAAGAACTTTTGGTTGATTGCATCAATACTTTTAAGTGAACCTGGTAGACTGCTGCTTCATTTGTTCCCAAATCCTACAAACAACTTCCTATACTTTTTATTCTCATTGAAAAGACTACACATGAGTCTGAGTCTTTTTCCCCCTTTCTGCATTGGCACCCAAAGATCCACTGTCAATGAAAGCTAAGAGGGAGTGAATACCAATGTATTAAAGAGATATTTACTATCTGGAAATAGTGTAACCAGGATTATTAAAGGTCAAGGGGAAAAAATCCAATAAGATGGAAAATGGACAAATTTTTTTAAAATTGGTTTTTAACCAATTATATATTACATAATATAGATATGTTAAAAAAGTGTTCAAATGTAGGAAAGTAACAGGAATACAAGGTGAACAAATTTTAAATAAGAATCTATCAAATGAATTCAACTGGAATTTCTTTTAGAGACAGTAGTTTAATGATTATTTTATCTTAACAGTTAATGAGAGATAATTATTACCCTTCATCATCCTAGAATTTTCAAGACTAGGGAGAAAGCGATATGTCACAACAACTCTAATGATTTGGAGGTATAAGGCAAAATAAACCCCCAAGTTTCCAAGGATAAGATTTTCCATAATGGATTTTATTAATTCAGTTATTTCATATGCATCTCATAAAATCATCAACTTAATAATACCTACAAAAGGTGAAATAAAAATAATTTTTTTTCTTTTTTTCTTGTAAAGCTTTAAAAATGTTAAAATGGATCACAAATTCTCTGAGATTGGAGGGTTTGTTTTGAATTTGTAACTTCAGCATTTCACAACAAGAAGGGAATACAGGGACCATCTAGTCTAAACCTTTTGTCATATTTTTATCTCTACTTATCTGTCATTGAGAAGCATGGCACCTATTCTATAGTAAATATTACTTGTAAAAATACAGTCAAAGTATGTTGACCTGCGAGGTCCCTGATGGTGGGGAAAGATCTTAAAAAGTTCTGCATTTCTCTCAATATTTGCACAGTGCATTGCACATAATAGGTATTTAATGTATGTGTGTTGAATAAATGACTAAAATGTAAGAATGAATGGTTCCTAAATCTATTAGCTGCATGCAAACTCCATAAAAGGACATACACATCCAAACTGTAAATGTTGCTATTGTCAAGTGTTATCATTAAACTCCATCACAAAGTCAGAAACTCCACATTTATATTATTTGGTCCATTGCCTATTTATAACATTGTTTTCTAGGGACTACATGCTGTCTGTAATGTTTCACTTGGAAAGTGATTTCATGGAACCATTGAACAATATTGGCTCGGGTTTGTCTAGAAGTTGTGAATGCCATTAACTTCTCTGGGTTTCTTTGTCCTTATCTGAAGAATGAGGAATTTATGGACCTAGATGATCTCTGGGGCATCTTTTGGTTCTAAGATATTTTACAGTTCACATTTAATTAGATCAGTGGTCTCCAAAATAGAGGCCACCCTTAACCCCATGGTGTGATGAACATAATGGGAAATGAGTCACATTCCCCCTGCCCCATGATAGCTGGTTCCCCAACACAACAATGCTTTTTGTTTTCTGGTAGGAAAGAGTGAGTAGTACAGGATGAACAATCATGAATGAGTTGTAATTACATTATCTTTCCTGCTCCCCCCGCCCCAAATCCACCTTTCTTCCAACCTTCCCTATTTCTATTGAGAACATGTCTCTTCAAGCAGGCTTGTAGCTTAATGTCATCCTCATTTCCTCAGTTTTCCTTTCCATACATCCAATCAGTTGCTAAATTTTGTCATTTCTACCTCCAAAATCACCTTTCCTCCACTCACATGTTCACAACTGCATTCCAGTTTCTCATCACAGCCTGCTTGGGTTATGACCAAGGTCTTTCTAATTGGTGATCCTATTTCTAATCTATCTTTCATTCATTCACCAAAGTGATTCTCCTAAAGGACAGGTCTAGTCACATCACTCTCTTACTCAAAAATCTCCACTGATTCCATTCTGACTCTAGGATCAAATATTATTTCATTTTTATCTCATCCTTTATTCATTTATATTTTGTATGGGTTTTGTGATATGAAATTAAACTTATAAAGAAGGAAAAAATATCCATATGGGGATTTTAAAAAATGCTCAATTTCTTTTTAATGATTGTTTCTTGTCCTTTGTTATTGAAGAAGACCAAAATGACATCACTATATTAGAGACAAATTACAGTGTGTTCACCTGTGGTTGCTCAGACCAATAAGAGCTGGGAATGCTCTCCCACAGGTCAGGCACAAATAGTCCCTGTGAACACCTGAGATAGTTACTCTAAACTTTTGTATGTCACATTTCCTTTGAGCTGCTTCAATTCTGCCTTCCTCATAGAGCTCAGGATCCTTTCTGATGTTAGATGATCCTGTGCCAGTGTCTCCCATACTGGACAATCAATTCTAAAGTTCTTCAATGAGACCTTCATCCCAGTATTACTGAGCCCTTGCCCTGTGTGAGTCTCTATAAAATAGACTTTTTGGCAAACATATTCCTAGCATTTGAACAACAAGACCAGCCTATCATAGTTGCACTCTCTGTAGTAATGTTGGAATGCTAGGCAGTTTAGTTTGAGAAAAGACCTCACTATCTGGGATCTTCTGCCGGTGATCTTCAGAATCTTCCTAAGACAATTTATTTGTTTATTTTTATTATTTTTTTTTGCAAAGCAAATGGGGGTTAAGTGGCTTGCCCAAGGCCACACAGCTAGGTAATTTTTAAGTGTCTGAGACCGGATTTGAACCCAGGTACTCCTGACTCCAAGGCCGGTGTTTTATCCACTATGGCATCTAGCCGCCCCCCTAAGACAATTAAATAGAAGTGATTCAGTTTCCTGACATAGTGCTGGTCCACTGTCCAGGTTTCACAGGTTATATAGCAAAGAGGTCAGCACAACAGCCCTCTTGACTGACCTCAGTCTGGAGTCAGTCTAATACCTCTTCTCTCCCACACTTTCTTTCTGAACCTCCCAAATACTGAGCTAGCTCTGGCAATGCATATGTCAACTGTCAACCTCATAGTCAATGATACCTCCCTTGGAAGGGACTTGTTCACAATACTCAAAACTTCTCCATTTGCTATAATTGATGGTTCCATATGGATGGTGTGGTGCTGGCTAATGGAGCCAACTGGATTTTCTTGGTGTTAATTATTAGACCAAGATTAGTACAAGTAGCAGAGAATCCATTCATACTTGGTTGCATCTCAGTTTCAGAGGCTACACTGAGGCACAACCATCTGCAAACAGAAGATGCTGACTCCCTCTACTTTGGTCTTGGCTTGGAACCTTTTCAAATTGAAGATTTTGCCATCAGTACAGTAGTTGACTTTGAAGCCATGCGCATCCTCAGTGAAGGCATTTGATAATATGACTGAAAACATCATGCCAAAAAGCATATGGGCAAGGACACATCCTTGTTGCACTCCATTGATTACTGGGAAATCTTGAGAGCATCATCCACTATCCAAAACCTGAGCAAGCACACTGTCAAGGAACAGGCATACAATATTAATGAACTTCTTCAGACAACTGAATTTTGACATAATTTTCCACAAACACTCACAACTAACAATATCAAAGGCCTTGGTCAGATCTACAAATGTTGTATACAAATCTCTGTTCTCTCCTGGCATTTTTCCTGGAGTCGTTGGGCAACAAACCATATCGACTATTCCCTGACCCTCACTGGCTCTCAGGGAGGTGACCATCGTTCAGGTGAAAGATCAACCTATTGAGAAGGATTCTAGCAAGAATCTTCCCCAAAATGAATAAAAAACAATACTCCTGTGATTGTCACAGGACAATCTATTACATAGAGATGAATAATGGAGGCAACCTTGAATTCTTGGGGGATAACCTCTTCATGCCACATAACCTGGAAAATTTCAGTCAACTTTTCTATGAGCAATGGACCCCGACAGTATAAAACTCATCTGGAATAGAATCAGCACCAGGTGCTTTGCCATTTCAAAGGAGCCTAATGGCATTCAAAACCTCTTCTTCAGTTGGAACTTTAGCAAGGGAGTGATTGATTGACTTCAATTTGAAGTAAATGGTCAATGGCTTCTGTATTGATTGAAGACGGTCTGTTAAGAACACTATGGGAAGTGGTCTGCCCAGGATTTTATCCCTATCACTAATCAATATGGCTTCATCAGAATTGAGTTGAGATGCACCATAGGTCTTTGGCCCATAAATAGCCTTCAGGGCATCATAAAAGCATTTTGAATTATTATTATCTGCATAAAACTGGATTTCATCTGTCTTTTTAGAGTTGAGTCCAACTCTCTAAGCTTTTGCTTATACTTTACTTTTGGTGGAATTAAATGGTGCCTTCTAAGAAATGGATGAACTATCCTGCTGGTAAACCATGTGGGGTCCTCATTTTTCATTTATCCTCTCTCTCTCTGCAAGGCAATGGGGTTAAGTGGCTTGCCCAAGGACACACAGCTAGGTAATTATTAAGTGTCTGAGGCCGGATTTGAACTCAGGTACTCCTGATTCCAGGACCGGTGCTCTATCTACTGTGCCACCTAGCCGCCCTCTCGTTTTTCATTTAGTAGCTTCAGTATTTCCCTTTCATGTTCATCAAACCAGTCTTGATGTTTGTGAGTGTTTTTAATGATAGGAGTACATGGTCAGAAAAGTTTAGGGAATCTATGGCTCTCACAAACAAAGATTTAAAACTATCACCTATATAGAATGGAATGGTCCCAATCTATGGGGAAGACCTAGTGTGAAAATTACTTGGGGACCACACAAGCCAATATTTGTCAGAGAGAGAACTTGAACCCAGGCCTTCTAAACTCCTATCTTCTGTACCATATTGTCTCCCATAGAAAGAGAGAATAATATGATAACTATGCTGACAATAGAAAAAAAATTCTATACTGATGTTTTATTTTTTCTTCTCTTCTTTTAAAGGAATATTTAAGTCAGGCACTATTCTCATTCTAGGCCATTATAAACAAATGTGATTTCTAACAAACTAAGGTAGCTAGATGGTGCAGTGGATAGAGCACTGGCCTTCTAGTCAGGATGAAAGGAGTTTAAATCTAGCTTCAGACACTTGGGACTCACTAGCTATATGACCTTGGGCAAGTCACTTAATCCTGACTGCCTTGCTTCCAGGACAGTCTTCAGATGTCCTGATTCATTTCTGGCCACTGGATCCAGATGGCTTTGGAGGAGAAAGAAAGACTGGTGACTTAGCACAGCCCCCCCCCCCCCCCCCAAATCCAATTCATGTGCTTGTCATGGCATCACCTCCCTGATGTCATGGTCTTTTTCGAGAACAAAGGACAAACAAACAAATTATAAATTACAGAGGAATATAAAAGTTCAAATAAAGGTCTTATTTTCAAAGCATTTGAAGTATCTCCTCTCTCATGTTTCTCCATAATACATTCAAAAAAATTTTACTAAGATATCTTACATCATTCATTTCAATTTCATCGTGTTTTCCATGTTTAAAGACATTTTAGCTATTGATTTCCTATCAAACACTGGGACAGGATTTTACTCTACAGAAAGTCTTTTGTTCCTAGTAAATGCCATAAGTGGCAGGGCAGCCAAACAACTTTTTAACCCACAAAGTTCACTCATTTGAGCTCTTATCCTATGGTAAGAAAGTGAAAACTTTTACTGTTGTGAAAAGTATCAGGGATTGAGTGATTAAAGGAAACTCTTAACCTCAGGAAGGTCATGCTGAAATTTAAAGCTAATGCATGGAGAAATATTGGTATGATTTTTTAGTAACCGTGAAAGTGTTTTTCTGAAAAAATAAAAATAAGGGTAAAATGATAAAAATGAAAACATTTTTACCACCTTGACTGCCACAATAGAAGTAGATTCCTTTACAAAAGCAGCAATCTTTTCAAATATTACACATTCAAAGGAAAATGATGACATGCTTAGAAAATGTTATCATACTCAAAGAAATAACAATTAAAAATGAGTTGGTAAACATTCAAAACAGAACACACAAAAGTTTCTGTTTATGCTCTTAAGTAAGAAACAACATCTCAGGGGCACAGGTGGTATTTTCTTTATAGTTCCTGATCAAAAAGCAAGGATCACAGTAGGGAAAGGCATATTTGGAAAGTAATTAAGTAGATAGTACCTGGAAAATCCTGGAAGGTAGATGGGAAGATGGCAGGCATTCTAGGATGGAAAGGAATGCAGGCCTTCCACTGCAAATACCCCATGGGTATTTGTACCAAGCTAAAAAATGGACTCAGCTAAAAAGAAATAATAAGAGCCACCTATAGAATCCAGCCTAGGGATCCACAGAAGGATCCTTGGCAGATGATCCAGGGTAAGCAAAAGGCAGAACAGGCAGGGGCTAACTGCACAAGGCAGGGACTAGCCACCGAGGATAATAACAATAACAACAATAACAAAATACCTAGCATTTACATAGCAATTTAATATTTACAGAACACTTGCAGGTATTGAATTATTATACTTAAATCATAAGAGGGAAAATATGAGGAAGCTCCCCACAGCACATTAAAAGGAGTGCTAGAATGGTCTAATTTGAAGATCTGAATGGAAATGGAAGTGATGGCATAATTGGAAAAATAAAATTTAAAAATCAGAGGGCCAATTATATCTAAGAGTTTTGAAACTTCTACAATTGGCATTGAGCGAATTTAAAATTAGGGACAATTCCTTATTATATAAATGAAGATTTTTAAAAAGTCAGAGGAAATTGTTCTATCCATAACTGAGATTTGAAACATTTGAAACACTGTGTACTAATCTGGTTATTCTAACATCAGAACGGTAATTCAAAAGAAAGAGATAGTAGGTGACATTCAGGTGTCACAGAAACTTTATCATTTTAATGACCAAATTCATCAGAACATGGGTCATGTCTTTTCTACTCTAAACTTAGTTTATATAACATCCAAGGGAAGCTTATGATTTTGCCATTAGTAAGAGAATAGCAATAAGAGCATAAATAGAAACAACATGGATAAAGAAACAATAGAAAATAACAATATGGTATTCCTTATTTGCAAAGCATTTAAAGTTATCTCATTTGAACTTTATCAGAATCTTATGAAATATTAAAAATAGAAGAATTATAAGTATTATTATATCTGCGTCTTACAATTGGATAAACTGAGGTCAAGGCAGGTTAAATGATTTGATGATGGTCCCACAGATGGCTAGTATCAGAGGCAGGATTCCAAGAAGACTTACCTTCCACTAATAACAATAAAAGTGATAAAATTCAAAGGAGCAATGTTGATAAAAATGAAAAAAATCTTTATTTGAAGGAAATATTTTTAAAACCCTTCACACTATATATATATATATATATATATATATATATACATATATATATATATATATATATATATATTTTTTTTTTTTTTAGGTTTTTGTAAGGGCTGGTGCTCTATCCAATGCGCCACCTAGCCGCCCCTATGCTATATTTTTAATACAGAAATTATTTTTAATACAAATTGCTGCTTTGCTTTTTCCTACAAAGTTTTCATTTTGTTGGAACAGTCTATTCCATTATGATGCCTGATAAGTAAAATCCAGAAACAGAATATGATTAAAAATATTTTAATCAATTTTGGGTCATCTCTGTTAATATATTTCTACAGGGGAGGGAAGGAAAGATTAGAGTCTAGAAAGGCCTTTGAAGAAGGTAGTAAGGTGAGGTTAGAAGGAAATCAGTAGGCAGAGGTGAGGAAGGGGAACATCTGAGGTATGGGGACAACCAGTGATTAGGCGAGATCTGGGAGATGGAAGGTTGTGTTTGAGGATTGGCAAGTTGGATAGTGTAGCTGGATCACAGGACTGATGGAAAAGAGTAAGGTAGTAGAAAAATAGAAGGGTACAAAGAAGAAAGAGTGTTTTATTTTGTTTTTCTATTTTTGCTTTTTGCAAGGCAATGGGATTAAGTGACTTGCCCAAAGTCACACCTCTGGTAATTATTAAGTGTCTGAGGTCGAAATTGAACTCAGATTCTCCTGACTTCAAGGCCAATGCTCTATCTACCGTGCCATCTAGCTGCCCATTTTTTTTCTTTTCTTTTTTTGGGAAGAGTGCTGTTATTGACTGTTAGAATTCTCTTTATCCTTTTATTCCCTATCTACCCTTAGCAAGTAGTCTTCTATTATTAATTTTGCTTCCTCATGGAGAAGAGAATCTCTTGATCAGTCAACCTGAGTATCTACTCAATGCAACAGTTCAATGTCTTATTAAAAATAAATTATCGGGTGGCTAGGTTGTGCAGTGGATAGAACACCATCACTGGATTCAGGAGGACCTGAGTTCAAATTTGACCTCAGACACTTAATAATTACCTAGCTGTGTGGGTAAGTCACTTGGGCAAGTCACTTAACCCCATTTGTCTTGCAAAAAAAAAAAAGATCATTTTGGCTGAGCTTGATAAGCATTAAGCATTTCCTCAGAGTTAATCACCACTGGGAAGACTGGTAAAATCAAGTTTGTAAGGCTGTAGCAATGAGAATTAGTGCCCTAAACCTTCCCCACCAGGGCCACTATGAGCAATTCAGGATGAAAAGCAAGTTAAACCTCCTCTCCCTCTTCTGATCATCGCTCTTTTTAACTTGCATAAGCTTGAACTAAACATTACTTATGCTATTTATATGGGGTTTTTTGGTTGTTGTTGTTGTTGTTTGGTTTTTGCAAGGTAAATGGGATTCAGTGGCTTGCCCCAGGCCACACAGCTAGGTAATTATTAAGTGTTTGAAAACGGATTTGAACCCAGGTACTACTGACTCCAGGGGTGGTGCTTTATCCACTGCGCCACCTAGTTGCCCCTATAGTTTTACCAGTTACTGTTCAGTTCTTTCTTTCATGGTGGGGCAAACTTCCATTTTACTGTAGTCGAATCTAACAAAATTTTGATATTATCTATTTATGATAAGGACTTAGTATAATCGCTGGTTATTAGCTTATGCTGGGAAGGCCAGTTTCATTCAAGTGTTGGATTAGAACCTCCTCTAGCAGGATTAGGAAAAATCACATTATTATTAATAGGAAGAATTCTACTAATCTGGCAATATTTGGGAGAGAAAACCAGTAAAGTGGTGATGTCCTGAGGTGAAATGATTATAGTCAAATGATGACATCATCATTTCCTTGGTTTTTTGGTGGTTGGTGTTATTCATAGTGTTTACCTTATCAATCATCGGGGATATCCTGGACAATCCTGAACAACTATTATCTTTGAGTGATATTTTCTGTCCTGTTACAGAGGAGAAACTTCTGATTCAAGCAATTAAAACTTACATAGGAAAATCAATTAAAAAAATTAAAGAGCTGAATGTGGCCCCATCTTCTCCCTAGGAATGCTCCATATTTTAGTATTTTGTCTCATGGTTAGTAACTTTAGGATAATTATATTAAGCTACATTTGTTCAGTCTGCAAAGCACTTTAAATGCAATTTGTTTGTCCTTCTTTCTTGAATAGGACTAATGTCACCATGAGGGTGATATCTAGAGTATAAATTGATTTCCTACAGTTCAGCTTTCAGTTTAAGTATATATATATATATATATATATGTATATATATATATATATATATATATGGAATTATCATTCCCATTTTATAGATGAAGGGTAGCTGGAGAATTGGTCTTAAAGCCAGAAAAATCATTTAACATCTCAGTGTTAAAAAGGCAACTCTCTGAAACTATATATTGCAAGAAGGTGCTCACCTGAAGAGGTAGAAGATATATATTTAATGGCTATAACAAGTGACTTTTTTAAACTGCTTAAATCATGGGAACAATCCTTAACATTACAGATGAAAAAAACTGAGGCACAGAGAATGAATTATCCACTGTTACATAAGAAGTATCGGAGGTAGTAACTCAACCCAGATCTTCGTCACTCCAAACCCTGCACACCGTGTATTACATTTTTTTTTAAACAGGTTGAAATAATGGCCCTGTCAGTGAATAATTAGCAAGAGTCAGTAACTACTGTTTGCACATAATTACCCCCAAACTTTCATTTCCTTCTCTCCCATTAGAGAATTCCTTGTGTATGTATCCGTTGTTTGACTTACAGTCTAAAATCTAGCAACTCAGTGTCTGAATTGATTTAACAGCAGTTAATTAAAATAACTCATTTTGGCTAAAAAGACAAAAGGACCAAACAAATTACTTGAACGATCCAAAATGTAGTTACTGGTCTAGAGTAGACCAGCCTGCTGCCAAGCTCAGTTTACTGTTTTAGGGTCTCCATGGAGATCAAATACTTCAGCTTATAGTTTTAGCCCTTTGGGATTGCATCCTATTACTAGTGCCTCCAGTCACTTTCCTGAAAAACAACATTTCCACTTGCAATTTCTCTAAATGGAATTATAAGACATTCCAAATACAGTAGCCTGATTTTGTTAACAAACCCTTTTTTTTTTAAAAATCCTTTGTATTTGGAATCATTCTCAGAAATCCAAATTGACTTTCTACTTAGCAAGTTCTAATTAGCCCTAAGAGACTGTGGCAGCCTAAGCTTTTAGCACTGTTAACTGTCTGGCTGTGAAACAGATTTCCTCTAGATATATGAAGTTCTCAATCTGTTATAGATTTAAAAACTGAACCCAAGACCAATTTGTTCTTTGGCACTTTGAAGTTATGTTGTTTTATTTAACTCCTACAGTATTTTGATATTTTTTCTTAGTATACTGAAGCCTCTGAGGAGTATATTTTACTGAGAAGTCTTGCCGAGATTGTTACACAAAATTTTCCATATTGTTTAGTTTATTTTTATTTCTATATTGTTTAGGATCAAGTGATCTTTCGGGATATGAATAGATAAAGATGGCCAATAAAAAGTCCTGTTTTAGAATCTCAGTCTTGGGCTCTTGGAAAAAAAGATATTTTGGGGCGGCTAGGTGGCATAGTGGATAAAGCACTGGCCTTGGAGTCAGGAGTACCTGGGTTCAAAGCCGGTCTCAGACACTTAATAATTGCCTAGCTGTGTGGCCTTGGGCAAGCCACTTAACCCCCATTTGCCTTGCAAAAACCTAAAAAAAGAAAAAAAAGATATTTGAAAGCAATTTCATACCTGTACTTTCTCACTGATAATATTTCATTTTTTTAAAAAAGAAAAAATCCTTAGAATTAAATTATGTCTCAAAGGAGATGAAATTATAATTTCCAGCATTATAGTCAAACAGAAGAAAAAAGGAAGCCCATAGCAGTTCTAATCAATGAATCAAATATTTAATCTACACTATGTGTCTGGGGCCATGTTAGATGTTATGGGGGATAGTACAAGGCACTGTTCTGCCATCAAGAAACTTACAGTCTACCTGGAGGATCAAAACAGACCATACAATTAGAGAACAATTCAGTATAAATACAATAATGGTTCACAAAAATTAAATTTAGTGAAAAGAGGAAGGCTTCCTAGGGAATCTTAGGATTTAAAGTTGGAACTGTGGTGGAGAACCAGGATGAGACCAACTAGGATCCACTGAGAAGCACTGACCAATATAGCTAAATAAAATACTGGAGTTATATAGGGTCCTAGATTTAGAGCCTGAGGTGACCTTAGAGTTCATCTAGTCTATAGGTATCAAACTCCCAGCAATTTCAGTCCATATCAGATTAAAATGTTAATGAGAAATTTTTTCTTTTTTTTTCTTTTTGCAAGGCAATAGGGTTAAGTGACTTGCCCAAGGCCACACAGCTAGGCAAATTAAGTGTCCAAGGTCATATTTGAACTCAGGTACTCCTGACTCCAAGGCCAGTGCTCTAACCACTGTATCACCTAGCTGCCCCGAGAAATGTTTTATAAAATTAATAAAAATATACAAAACAGATAATATTTGTGGTTCTGTAAGTCAATATGCAGCATCAGGGATCCATTTCTATTTTAGTTTGGCAGCACTGGTTGAGTCCAACTTCAGACTCAACATCATCACCAACATTATCATCACAACTAGCATTTATAAAGTCCTTTGGTTTGCAAGGTGTATGTAAATATATATAGCACAGATCATATATACATATCCTTGCATGTGTATGTGTATATATATATATATATATATATATATACACACATATAGCATTATATATACATACATATATATACATTATATATATACATATTGCATTATATATGCATATTTTAAATTTGATCATTATAAACAATTCTGTAAGATAAATGTTATTATTATCCCCATTTTTAAAGATGAGGAAATTGAGTACCAGGGAGGTTATGAGTGACTTTCCAGAGACCACTCTGGTAGAAGAGCCAAGGTTCAAATTCAGATCTTTTGGCTCCAGATCCAGTATACTTATTTTTTTTTTTTTTTAGGTTTTTGCAAGGCAAACAGGGTTAAGTGGCTTGCCCAAGGCCACACAGCTAGGTAATTATTAAGTGTCTGAGACTGGATTTGAACCCAGGTACTCCTGACTCCAAGGCCGGTGCTTTATCCACTATGCCACCTAGCCGCCCCTCCAGTATACTTAAGTAATGACTTAGGGGCCAAAATACCATTATTTCATATAATTAACACAGCGATAAAAACAATAGAAAAATATTGGCTCATCCAAAACAGTTTGGCCATATTCTATAGATGTTGCTTGTATTTTGCTTTCAGAAACTCATTAATAAACTTCATTTTTTCTTTCTCTTCTGAGGATACTACTCAGCCTTAAATAAAGCAAGTAATACAATTAAATTGTGCCTAAGGAAAACAGCATGGCATAGTGGGGAAATCAATGGACTGGTAACTGGAAGTCCTGTATTTTAGTTCATCTGTGCCTTTTAATGAGCTGTGGAGGGGGCAATGGGCAAACTTATCTGGGCCCTGATTTCTTGTCTGAAAAATAAAGGGAGTGAATCTATAAAAGCAAACAATTTACCACTATTAGCAGTAAGATAAGGGGGAAAGAGGGAAAGAAAACTATTTTGAGTAAAGGAGAAAAAATATAAGTAGCTAGTGCTACTAATTAGGATGTGAAGAATGATGGCAGGCTTTGAAGTCTAAACTTTCACTATCCTGATAATCTTTTCTCTCTTTTTTTGGGGTGGTGGTGGAAGCATTTGAACTCAGGTCCTCTTGACTACAGGGTTAGTGCTCTACCCACTGCACCACCGAGCTGCCCCATATCCTAAGCCTCAAAACATTTATTGTGCCAACTGCACAGAAGACACTATGCTTAGGAAGTAGGGTCCCAAAAATGTTGAAGTATGATCTTGACTCAAGATGCTTATAATCTAAATGGGGTGTGTAATAGAGGGGATTCTGAGATTACCTTAGGGCCATTCTAAGAGATCTAAATGCACTGAGGTCCTTTTCAACTCTTAGATTTTTTGATTCTATGAGATCATCCAGTGGCCAGTGGAATGTAGAATGGCTTGTCACCAATTTCTCATCAATTTTGACCACTAAGCATCTATGAATTAAGTGTGGTTCATGTTTTAGTCCCTACATTGAGATTTACTCAGTATAGGATCTGGGTCAGGTATATCAGCCCTTAGAAGTTAGTGAAACTACAGAGGGTTTCCTAATGTGCTAAATTTATCATACAGTCATGGAATGTATAAACTGGAAGAGAAAGATATTTCATAGTTTACAAATGAGGATACCGAGTCCTGAAGGCATTTAATGACCAGTCTAAGATTACAAAGCAAGTTAGCAATATTTTGATGTTCATCCTTTCTTTTTCTCTTTTCTTTTCTTTTCTTTTTTCTTTTCTTTTTTCTTTTCTTTTCTTTTTTAGATTTTTCAAGGCAATGGGGTTAAGTGGCTTGCCCAAGGCCACACGGCTAGGTAATTATTAAGTGTCTGAGACCGGATTTGAATCTAGGTACTCCTGACTCCAAGGCTGATGCTCTATCCACTGCACCACCTAGCTGCCCCCATCCTTTATTTTCAAAGGGAACCAATGACATCACAATGTTGTAGCTAGGGTATAGTGTGACTAGCAATGGGGCAAAGAGTAAAATCTACTCTTTTTATACCATTGCAGATTTAACCTGAAATATTCTGTTGTATGAAATAAAAAGAACAGGAAAAAATCATCAAGCAGTTGCTTGGTATGAACTTCCAGGGAAATTTAGACTAATGATAGGAAAACTGTTTTTGTGAGGATGGAATGGCATAAACTCAGACAAATTTACATGGAGATAAGAGAATTTTACTTAAACTCTCTAAATTCCCAATATCACAATGGCTAATGTCACTTTTTTTCCTCTATTGAGTGATGGTTTAATGATGTCACAATGCAGTTACAAGAAGAGAATCAAACTAAGTAATCAGAAGGCATCAGCAGACACAAGTCATTTGAGTTATATATATATATATATATATATATATATTCTATTTATGTCTTATCTACAAAATACTATGTTATGTAAATAAGTATTTTAGGGAAAAAAGGCACCTGCATTTATGATATGACTGATCACTGTATACAACACCTGTCTTCAAAGAAAAGCAATTATTTACTCAATAAGAACAAACCTCTCCCACATACTGTGTGAGCTATGTCTGTGTTTTAAAAAAAATATTCTTCATCTACAGCTTCTACCAATGGATTAAACAGATATTCTGAAAGATAATTAGTATGCAAGACATCATCTGACAAAATGGAATATGCTGCTCTCTTCAATGCAAAAACTGATCATAGTGCAGAAGTTCACTCTGAAGAGGATGGAAATTATGATGTCACACATGAAACTAATGAATCTGGCATCCTCGTTTCATCAAAGGAGTGCTCAGTCACAGTGTGTTGTCTCTGTAAATTAAAGATCCTATCAGCTCTCTCTTTTTCTGTATTAATGTTATGTAAAAGCAGTTCAAATGGCTTGATCTCTTCTATAAGATCTTTTATCAACAGTGCTAAAATATTTACTGTAAGCCAAAGCAATATTTGAAGTGTTCAAAGTGCTCAGCAAAGCGTCATAGGAACCTGACATTAGATGCAGTTTTTTGTTATTCTCCCCTACTCTAGGAAAAAAAAAAAAACTGTTAGCCTGGTCTCTTGGTCCATAAAGACTTCTTAAAGTTGTTCAAAAGGTCAGAAGCAATTAGTCAGGTGGGTTAGTTCTCTAGCAAAAATACATCTTGGGGTAGGCAAAAGTTCAAATTTCAAACACACAAAAAAGAGGAAATAAATTTTCTGTAGACAAGTCCTTGCTTTTTAGAAGTGACTGAGGTTTGTCCTTCATTCTCAAAGAAGACCATGACATGAGAGTGGGTAATGCCACAAGCACATCAACTGGATATGAATGAGTGGGTGCTATGTTTAGTTACCAGGCTCAATTTCTCTTCCAGAGCCATGTGGATCCAGTGGCCAGATATGGATCAGGATGACTGGAGATGGCCCTAGGTGCAAGGCAATCAGAGTTAAGTGACTCGCCCAAGGTCACACAGCTAGTAAGTGGCAAGTGTCTATAGCTGGTTTCGACTGACTCCTAGGCCAGTGATTTATCCACTGCATCACTGCCCTTAAGTCAAAGAAAATGGGTCCATCATCAATAATCTCTGGACATCTGTCTCAAATATACAGAAATTTTATACACCCAACACTACTCTAGGGTTGAAACAAAACAACAAAACTCAACCACCCAGGGGAACTTCCCAAATCATAAAAGTCTTTACTGCACACTGCCCTGTGAGGAGATTCAAAAGGACAATGTGAGTACTCTGCCCTTGATCTCCAGGGACTGATGGCAAGAATCTCTTGAGTTCACTTAAAATGCTTTTTTCTCTTAAGCCTAAGTAAGTCCCAAACTATTTAGACATTTTTTTTTAAAAAAGAAAGGTTCTATGACTCCTAGGAAATGAGAAACTTTGGCATCTTTTCCCCATTCAATTGCCTTCACAATGATACTCAACACTTCAAAATGGAAACCAAATATTCACATGAACTAATTGATCCTAGAAACCAATTCACAGGGGCAAGGAAAGCCTTCTATTTCTTTTTACAACTCAAAATGGTATGTAACCAGCAGGAAGTTTAATAGCCTTTGTGACTTCTTTCTTCTTCTTTTCTTTGAATTCTTTCTTCTTCAAAAAATCTATAAATTCTAATCTTCAGATTTAAAAAAAATCCCATGTATACCACTATCTTTGAATTATGTCCCTAGAAATAGCCATTTTCTCATAATTTTTATTTCACTCAGACTACAATCCTTTACTCTTCTAAACTTTCCCATTTTATGGTTAATCATGTGTTAATAACCTTCCTACCTTTTTTTTCTTCTTTATTTAAAAAAAAAACTAGAAGGGACGGATCATATTATATTTGTCATTAAACCCCCTCCACCAAAATTTCACTCTAGTAGAGTCCCATTCTATTGAAATTCTCCACTGATTCATATAATTAGCAAAATTATCTATCTTTCTATCTATATAAACACAGTTTTTCCCCCTCCTTGCCCCCCACCACCATCCTTCAGATAAACTACTGAAATCATTGAAAGGCACTAGGACTCATTCAAAACCCCAAAGTTCATCTATTTAATCCTACCTCATGGCTAATCTCCTTTATTTCACTCTCCCTTTTTAGCACCAGCTACTTCTTCATTCTCTTTAATCAATAACTCCATCCCTGCTAGTCAAGCTCTATAAATTTCACTGATGTGGAATCCGTTTCATGCTGTTCATCAGAAATAAGCTCTAAAATATTTTTGCAAGCCATAGCAATGTTTTAAAAATTTTCTATTCCCACCACTCAGTTGATTTCTCCTTCACTCCCATTTTTGTTTTGCTGGCATCTCCATGAGTCAATTCAAAGCACTTTGGAGGACTCTTTGAATGAAAGAAGCCACCCCAAATAAAGAAAGGCCTAACACTGTATTCTGTTGGAATGTTGACAACTCTAACAGTGATGCAGGCAACAAGGAAACAAGGAACGATGCAGCAGGCGATGTCATGTTGGCTCGGGGAGAGGGGAAAAATGTGGTGTTTGCCAAGTGGAAAAAAAGGATCCAATTGGAAAGGAAAGAAAAGTCACTTTCAGGCTTCTAAGATATTTTCAACAAAAGTAAAGGAAAAAAATCTACATATGAAGAAAACCAAAACCCAACAGCAAAAGATAGAGAACACTGTATTTGATGGAGATGCTGTTTGGATTAGAGTCACTGGATTTAAGTGTAGAAGAGTTAGCAGGATTTAATTTTTCCTTCCCAGTTGTGCTGTCTGTGTATCCTGCAGCAGGCTGCCAACCAGCCAGTGGGTCACTGGCCCAGCTGTGATTTTCAACTTGCAGGTAGGAAAAACAGTTTGCCAGTAACTGGAAGCCAGATACTATAGGGGCCAAGTCCATGAAACCCCTGGCCATAGGGAATACTATTAGTGTCAGATTTTTGACTTCTCTCTATCTTTATAAAGGTAGCCAAATTCATGGTGCATGGAGTTAAAGGGAGATAAAAGTTGGAGAAAATGAATACAGGGATTATATCCATGATTTTTAGAAGGATTGGACAAAAGAGGAACTGGACAGACCTAAAGGAGAAAACTGAGTTTTAATTATGTCTGATATGACTTGGTTTATTTAAGACCCTTTTCTCAATTTGGCTCCTTAAATAGACAGATAGGCATCTTAATAGTCAACCTTGTCTTTAGCTTAGTTTCCCTTTGAATATAATTAATGGTTTTTTGATGACAAAAAATATAAAACCAGATGAAGGTCATTACATAAACAGAATAAGACTCAACAATAGTTAAGGGGAAAAAATAGTTCCTGTAGTGGTGTTTTGGCAAACTAACAAGAATTTAATTGACTCTTCTTAATGTAAAAAACACATGTCAATCAATAGACTCATAAAAATTTTATAGACTATGCAAACAGTGATAATCCAGGCACCACCCAGGTTTGTGGCTTACCAAAGAAAATAGCTAATAAAAAAAATATCACAGTCTTCCAGTTATGGACAAAAATCTATTATCCATCTCAGCAGTTTGCTAAACCATGCTGTGAACTTGGACATTTCACAGTTCTAACTGGGTATGGATCATGGGAAAAGTGACTAAGTGAAATAATGGTCTCCTTTCATATAAAGCATGAGTGGAGATGTAGTAAATATATCTGAATTTGTCATGGTGAATTAAACCAACTTAAGATTCAGGCAAAGAGGCAGATTATTAGTACAAAATGGTCTATTTCCTTCCAATCTGAAACACGTGGGAAATTCAGACATTTATTTTTATATGAAAAAAAATAAATACATTTAAGATTTGCTTATACACGTGCATACTAGAGAGAGAGAGAGAGAGAGAGAGAGAGAGAGAGAGAGAGAGAGTGTTAGTATGAGTATGTTTTCTCTGAGGAATTTTTTGGACTAGAACTGGGATTTTACGGATATAGTCAACTCTTAGTGAGAAAACTCTTCTTACCTAAAAAGACCAACAGTTGTTCTTAGGAGAGCTGTGTGGGACACTGGGACATATATTTTGTCCTTATTCTCACAGTCATGATACGTCTGAGGTAGGCCCTGAACTCAGGTGTGTCTGACTTCCAGGAGAGTTAGCTAGGGCCTATTAAATGGAATACTCCACACACAAACATTTGGCAGAGTTCTCTGGTTAGTTTTGTTGAAGTTTCCTCCACCCCTTGAAAAAATTCTTATAAAGGGTGGTGGGGGGGAGAATCACTGGGAAATTTAAGTATATTTACCTTTGAAATATCTGATTTAATTCACAATGACAAATTCAGGTAGATACAAATAAAGGCAGATATAAAAATAAAAGATATCAGTATCAATTAACTTAAAAATAATTGTAGGTGTGCAGCTAGGTAGTACAGTGGATAGAGCACCAGCCTGGAGTCAGGAGGACTTGAGTTTAAATCTGGCCTCTGATACCTACTAGCTATGTGACCCTGGGCAAATCATTTAACCCCAATTACCTCTTAAAAAAAAAATAAAAAAATAATTGTAGGACTCGGAGGATCCTTATGAAACTTTTGCTTCTACCTTCTTATTATGCAAGGAAGAAACAAGAATCAAAGAAATCAGGTGACTTGTCACACAATTAATGACAAAGTAGGAACCAGAACTCAGGTTGGATATGACCCTGTATGCCTCCCCTTTTTTTCCTAAAATGACTTTTTGAGTGTTTCCTTTTTAGTATCTGTAGCAGTGATCTGAATATTGTACACATGGTACTGTCAAGTGACTTGAGTCAATATGGCAAATTACCTAAAGTTATCAAGACATCTTTTAATTTGAAAAAAAATTTAAGCCAATTACAAATATTCAAGTAGATATAGCTTTATAATATTTAATATATTTGAGGAAATTTAGTACGTGCAAAGACCTTATAGAAATCAAGTTGTAACAGACCTCTGATGGGCTTCATTCCTCTCCTATCAGTCTGATACTGAATTCATTTCAGGGACCTTTTCTCCTTTCCTCAAACTTACAATCTTTTCTACTTACCAATATTTGCTTCAACCATTCCCTCCCCCCACCTCCTGATTAACATTCCTTCTACCCTTATTACTTTTCAGATAACCCCAGTTCATCCTTTACTGAGATTATTACAAAAACAACAAAAGCAGCCAAAATTCTGTCCTCATCTCAACATTCATCTGTGCCTTCAAGTCTTCTGCTGCTTTCTCTCTCAGAGAAAGGGAGTTAGTTGTTTTCCTTTTCTTTTTCTTAATTTTTCTTTTTTGGTTGTTTTCCTTTTCAAGGTTAACCTGGATACTCCTGAAGCTAGCCCCTTCCTCATCTTCTAAGACTTAGCTTCACAATCTTTTCATCTCTCTTCCTTAAATCTTCTTTTTTCTCTCTCCACTGGTTCCTTTGCCATTCATCTTCTACAGACATTTTCATGTCTTCAAATCCCAATATTGTTTTCCCTACTTTCCTCCTGAAGTACCATCCTCTTTTCTCTTTCATTTTCAAATTAAGAGTCTTGTCAAAGGACATTATATTTTTCATTAAGATGGCTATGTGAAAGCCCAACTCTCTTACTTTGACTTCATTAAAGATCTAAAAAGAGTACAAACAATGACCAAAATTTCCAAAGAGAAACTTTTAACAAAGCTCTTACATCCAGTCCAGGACTAAAAGAACCAGAAGTTACAGACAATGGGGGGAAAAAAGCCATCATAAAGGCAAGAAAACATACAAGAAGCCCAAAGCATGGAAGCTGTCCAGGAGCTCCCAGGGAGGGCAGTAGATCATGGTAGCTTCTTGACCAGGGTGGACCCAGGGAGCTCAGACATCATAGCACCATGACCAAGAAAAGCTGGGTGTGGGAGATTGGTAGATCAATAGTTTATAGCAGTGCCTGAACTAGGGACAACCAACTATGGAGATGTGATGAGAACACTGAAACCCCAGACAGGAAAGTGGGATCTAGAAGTAAAAACTCAGAAAAGTGAGGTCAGGAATAAAGAGGTGCTGACCACCTCATTTAAGAGTGTGGCAAGTGGTGGAGTCTAGTCCTGAAACAAATCCCAAATCATATGAATAAAGAGAATAAGAACTGAATGGCAATAAGAAACTTTAGGGGTCAAAAGTTGCCTAGGAGAAAATCTCAATAGAAAAAAGTAATTATACTAATTACAAGCAGAGTCTAGAGCAAAGGCAGGGAATATCTAGCCCATGGGTCCTTGAAATTGTTTGATCTGGCACAGCCATGGCAGCCATAGGCAGGACTGGAACATCATCAATCTAGAAACTTTTTTAGGAGTGACCAAATGTTAAATGTTTGACCAGACATAGCAGGCTAATTTTTAAGTTAAAAATTTTGCATGTTCTGTGAATGAAGTCATAAATATCCAAATGGCCCTTGGCAGAAAAAAAGCCACACCTGGTCTAGAGGGAAAAATGGCTTGGTCACAATTGACTATAAGAATATTAGAACAAATTAAGCAAAATATAAAAAAAATTAAATGAGATTTGGAAGAAAAGGCTGAAGAATAAATGGCTTACAAAAAATAATAGAAAAAAATCACTCAACTAAATAAATCCTTAAAAATTAGAATAGACTAAGCAAATCAATGATTCCATGAGATGGTAAATAGTAGAAAAAAATTGAAACCCTGAAAAAAAATCAGAAGAAAATCTAAGATATCTACTATCAAAAATGCACTGGAAAACAAATCAAGAAAAGACAATTCAGAATTAATGGACTCCCTGAAATCAAGATTCTCTTCAAAAAGGCTGATGCAATAATCCCAGAAATCAAAAATGAAAACTTCCCAGATTTATTACAATAAATAGACAAAGTAAAAATAGAAAGAATTTACTGGTCATTTCCCGAAAGAAACTCCAAAATTAATTTCTCTGCTTTCTTAGTCAAAGAAAACCACTAAAATCATAAAAAAGCTAACAGTTAAATTTGAAGAAACTATTCTCAGGATTATACAAGGGCTTCTAAAATATAAGGGAAAAAAATCTTAAAATGTGATATTCCAAAAAAGGCAAAAGAGAAAGATGACAACCTAGACTAATTTACTCTGTAAGACTGAGTATAATCCCTATGGGGAGAAAATGGACCTTTATTAGCTTATAGATAGGGTACTAGGCCTGGAAGACCTGAGTTCAATTTCTGACTCAGATACTTATTATTTGTATGACCTTGGGTAAAGCACTTAAATGCTATCTCAGGTTCCTTAATTGTAAAATGAAGATAATAATAGCACTTACCTCCCAGAATTGTGGTGAAGGTAAGTGAGGTACTTGGATTCCCATAGTTGATATTTAACAAATTTCTGTTCCCTTCCCTTAGTGGAACAGAGGTCTTTCAAATACTCCCATCAAAAAAGGTAAGAGCTAAAAAGAAACTCTGATAAACTAATAGCGCATCCACAAAAAACCTGGAAAGGCAAATATATTAAAGAAATTGGAAGGGGCTAAAAGATGATAAAGAGCTTACATTTTAATGGGAATGGAAGAGAAAATCTCTCTTCAAAATACTAATGACTTGAAGGACTACATAACAAACTGGTTGGTAGTGGTTTTGTTCTGTTTTTGAGAAAGGAAAAGGAAAAAGAAATAAACTAGGAAAGAAATGAGAGAGAAGAGAAAATTTTTTAAAAACCAATTCTCATAACTGAGTTACTGAGGAAGAACATTAAAAAACAGAGGCAGGGGCAGGGGAACAGGTATCCCAAGGACATCATTATAATTTGAAATCCACAAAGGATGTGTGAGTCAAAGAGCCTAAACTCCTAAACACTTTATGAGGGATGTCTCCACTTCCTGTCCTCTCCTCTCTTCTCTTCCATTGGGCTGAAGACCTCTTCATTTAATTGAAACTCCTCTCCAAAAGTGACTAATGATCTTTTCATTGTTAAATCCAATAGTGTTTTTTCAATCACTTTCCTTCTTGATCTCTGCAATATTAAAGGCTGCAACTGTCCATTATCTTGTTCTCCTGGTTCACTCTCCTCTCTCTTGGTTCTCCTCCTTTCTGTCTTACTGTTCCTCAGTCTCTTGCTTGAAGGATCTTTATCCAAGTCCCACCCTCTAACCACTAGTATCCTCCAAAACTCTATCCTAGACTCTCTTCTCCCCTTAGACTTTCTCTTGATGATCTCACTGGTTCCCGCGGATTCAATGATCATTTCCATACAAAGGATAGTCAGATTTGTTTATTCAGTGCTAATCTCTTCCCTTACCTCCAGCAAGTCTGGATGCTTTGTATGTTTAACAATCCTAAACTGAAGTCATCTTTCCCCTCAAAACTTCCCCCTTTCCAAACTTCTCTGTTATTATCAAGGATACCTCTCACTCACCCCCCCCCCCACAGCTTCACTCTATCAAATTCTATCCTTTCCTCCTTCAAAGCACTTCTTGCATAAGACCACTTCTCTTCTCTGGCACAGGCACCACCTTCCTGCAGACCCCTATTCCCTCACACCTGGACAACGGTAATCGTCTTCTAACTGGTCTTGCTTCAATTCTCTCTCCACTGAAGTCTCTCTTCCACCAAAATGATCTACCTAAAAGCTCAAGGTTGGCTATGTTACTCCTCTATTCATTACATTCCAGTATCTCTGGACCAAAATTAAAATGCTATTTGACCTAAAGACACAACTTAGCCCCCTCTTATTCTTCTTAATACTTTTTTTAAAATTCCCCTTCATATACTCTCTGATGTAGTAACACTGGTCTTCTTGCTCTTCCTTGTCCTAACTCTAGACATTTTCACTGGATGTCCTTTTCATGCTTAGAATGCTCTTCTTATTCATCTCTGACACTTACATTTACCTTCAAAACTCAGCTTGAATTTTATCTTCTACAAGAGCCTTTTCCAGGTATTTATTCTCCTTCCCCCAGCCTCCCATGCCTTCCCTCTGATATTACCTCCAATTGACACTGTATATAGCTTGCAAGTAAATATGGCCATTTGTGCTCATAAAGGAAAAAAGGACAGGAAAGGGGGGGGGAAGAGATAAAGAGAGCAGGTAAAGTCAGGGAGGGAATGAATAATAAGCAAAATAAATCAACAATGAGGAAGAGTGGGTTAGAAAGGTGGTATTGGAAAAAAATGACAGTGTAAGAATTGGTGATTGAAATCTAGAAAATGGTTAAGAAGATAGAGTTCCCTAGGGGAAGGATCTTTATCCTACACTAACTACAAGTATCCTCTAAAACTTTGCCCTAGATTCTCTTCTCCCCTCATATTTTTTTAATTCAATTAAAGATCACCAGTGCTGACTATATTCCTTTTCTTATACCAACTTTTTCATCTCTGTATATGGGGAAAGAAGAGTTAGGAAAGAGGAAAACATAACATTAATTATCGATTTTGTTGGTCCTACCAACAAAGAAACTTTGAGGATGTACCTCATACCTATCAGGATTGGCAAAACTAACAAAATATGACAATGGCAACTATTTAGGGGGCAGGAGGAAGGCAAGCCCCAACATATTATTGGTGGAGCTATGATCTGATTCAATCATTCTGGAAAACATCTTGGAACTATGACCTTAAGGTTATATTTCTAAACTCCTTTAACCTAATAACAATGCTATTAGGCCTGTGCTCCAAAGAGATCAAAGAAGGAATAAAAGGTCATTCATACACACACACACACACACACACACACACACACACACACACACACACACATACACAAATATTTAAAGTGGTTTTTTTTTGGTAGCAGTAAAGAATTGGTAACATAGGGGTATCCATTAAATGGTGAACTGCTGAACAAATAATTGTATATAAATGTTATAGAATATTCTTATGCTATCAAAAATTATGAAAGATCAGATTGAAAGAAACCTAGAAAGACATATAAATGATACAGCATGAAAGGAGCAGAACCAAAATAACAATATGTACAATAGCAATGTGAAGGCAAACAACTTTGAAAAAATTAAGAACTGAGAAGGAAACCTGCTACTCACCTCCTGTCAAAGCTGTGAACTCAGGCTATAGACTTACATATTTTTGGGGGCATAGACAATGTGCAAATTAGTTTTACTTGAATATGCATATTTATCACAAGGGTTTCTTTTTAAGTTTTTTTGTTAAGTTAAAAAATGATTTTGAAAACATTTTCAAAGAATGTATAAAATGAAAAAAAGAAGATAGCAGAATTTATTGTAAGGTAGAAACAATAATGTGTTTAAAAAATACATGAAATAAAATTCAGATGGAGTTAAAATGAGAGACTGGAGTAAAATTCATTATATTTTCACTCAGTTATTTCAGTCATGTCCAACTCTTCATGACCCTATTTTGGGTTTTCTTGGATTTTCTTTTTTCTTTCTTTTTTTTACAAGGCAAATAGGGTTAAGTGGCTCGCCCAAGGCCACACAGCTAGGTATTTATTAAGTGTCTGAGGACAGATTTGAACTCAGGTACTACTGACTCTAGGGCTGGTGCTCTATCCACTGTGCCACCTAGCAGCCCCTTGAGTTTTCTTGGCAAAGATTCTGGAGTGGTTTATCATTTTCTTTTCCAGCTAATTTTACAGGAAACTGAGGCAAACTGAGTGAAGTGTCTTGCCCAGGATCACACAGCCAGTAAGAGTCTGAGGTTAGAGATGATTTCAGGAAGATGAATTTTCCTGACTTCAGACCTAGCACTCTATACACTGTGCCAGTGAGCTGCCCTATCAGGGGTGGAGAACTTTTTATCTGCAAGGGCCTTTTGGATATTTATAACATCATTTACCTGCAATATTTGGGCACATATTTAATTAATTCACCCCTAAAAAGCTCTTGGATTTATGGCTCTTGGGCAGGACATTTCTTGCCCCTGCTTTAGATGAACTCAAAAAATAAGGGGCAACAACTATGAGTTCTGTTATAGCAATAATAAAAAGAGACATGCTTAAAAAAGAAAAACAGGTAAATTAAATCATGCTTAAAAGCACCACTGATAATTATATGTTCATATTATTAAAAGAAATTATTGTAATATTACAGATTAATAGCAACTATAATTATATAAATAATTATCATATCTTAATATCTGTGAAATAAATAGAGTATATCTAAGTATGTAAAGGAAAGTTAATAGAATTACAGGAAAAATAGAAAGTAAAATCATAATAGTTGAAGAACAACAATGTACCCCTTTCAGATCAAAATAAATATAGCAAAAAAAAGATAAAGTAACTGAGGAACTAAATAGAACTTTAGAAAAATGAGATATAATAGATCTTGGTGAATACTGAATGGACTATAAAGGAATATATATGTATATATTTATATTTCTCAGCTATACATAGTACCTTTAAAAAACTGGACATCTGCTAGTCCATAAAAGCCTTGCAAATAAAGAAAACCAAAATAGTAAACATATACTTAATAAAAGACTTTTGATGAAAAGATTCAAACTTAAATGGAGGTTAAATAATTTAATCCTAAAGATCTGTTGGGTCAAATAATAAATCACTGAAAGTATAAACAATTTCCTCAAATATATATATGTATATACATACACACATATGTAAAGGAAATTATTAGAAAGTATGTTGCCCAGGCATATGTCAACAAAATTGATAACAAAAGAATAGATATTTATAGAAATATAAAATATTTAAACAGTATTAAGTCCATCTCAGAAAATGAACCCAGACAAGTAATAAATGAACTCTAAAAGAAAAAATGTATAAAGGAACTCACAGAATTAATCTTTCTAAATATTGCTAACAAAGTTGATAAGGAAGAAAAAAGAGATAGAAATTCCATTCATAATAACTGCAAAATATATAAAATATTCAGGTATCCTCCAGAAAACACACAGAAAAATTATAAGACTACAACTGTAAAATATTCTGTACTGAAATAAAGATAGACTTGAATAAATGGGAAAAGTAATTATTCAATAGTAGGTTATGCCAATACAATAAAAATTTTAATATATATTAATTTAGTTATTCAATACCATACTAATCAACTTACTGAAGGATTAGTTTTAATAGATCTGGAAAACAATAACAAAATTCATAGGGAGGAATGAAAGAGCAAATGTCCCAAGGGTATAGTTTTAAAAAATAGGAAGTTTAGCAATATTTAATTCCACCATTTGCTAATAGTTAAAAACAAAAAGTGGATCAATGAAACCTATTTGGAGCCCAGTTCTTGTAAAAGAACTTAGCAGAAAAATATTCATTAGATCCCAAAATGCCAACTCTTGAGGAAGATTAACTGACAAAAAGTGGTAGAAAACTTGGAAAGCGGCCTGGCAGAAATGACCTCATACTATGTATTATAATAAACTCCTGGTGCCTTTTTGGTATGATTGTTGATACTTTGCCTTGTTTTTAGAACTACCTGTTCATAACCTGTGAACCTTTAACTAGATAAGAATTCTTGTTCTGTTTGGATAAGTTCTCTTGGATCTTAAGAGAGAGAGGGCAGCTAAGGTGGCACAGTAGATAGATCACTGGCCCTGAAGTCAGGAGGACCTGAGTTCAAATCTGACCTCAGACACTTAATAATTACCTAGCTGTGTGGCTTTGGGCAAGCCACTTAACCCCGTCTGCCTTGCAAAAACCTAAAGAGAGAGAGAGAGAGAGAGAGAGAGAGAGAGAGAGAGGCAGAGAGAGACAAAAATTAGGTAGATAGATTAGATAGAGACAGAGAGACACAGAGACAGAGGCAGAAAGAGACAGAGAGAGAGAGACAGATATATATATATATATATATTATATATATATATATATAGAGAGAGAGAGAGACAGAGAGACAGAGAGAGAGAGAGAGACAGAGAGACAGAGAGAGATGAGGTATATCAGTATGCATATATATACACATACATATTACATATGCATATATAATATATATATAAATTCACTGCAATTTTTTTCTCCTGTTAGATGTTTTCTATTTTATTCTAATTGCCTTGTTTTTATCTGTTCACAAGGTTTTCGATTTTATGTAATGAAAATCATCCATTTTATTTTCCATGATCTTTTCTCCTCACTGGTTTGGTCAAGGACCCTGTGTTTTTATTCTTGGTTGTTTACGGTGTGACCTTTCACATCTAGAGCATGTGGTACAGCCCAGAAGACAGACAGGTAGAAACGGGAGTGAGGAAGGCCAGGTAGTGGGGGAGGAAGGTAGTCGGGGTGAGAAGGAAGGAGAGCCCCACTCGGGTGGGTGGTCCCAGTGGAAATGGAAGGAAGACTGGATTCCTTCCAGGAAGGATGCTTTCTCCTAAAGCCCTGGGGAACTTCAGGCCCAGCTATGTGCTGGGTGAGCCTCAGGGCAGAAGCCCATTCTGAATGGTGAGGCTGGAGAGGGTCATCCAAGAAGGAACGGGGAGCAACAGCTCTCACCCCAGAACTCCATCAAAGAGGAAGCTTGGCGCTCGGGATGGGGATCCATCACTGAGAAAAGGAGGATCCCCCAGGACTGTCTCTCCTGTGCCCCCTAGTGGCCCCCCAGAAGCCAGCACCGTATCCTCTGTATTACCAAAGGAAAATGTGAATTAAGCTTTTTTCTGAAACCTTAAAATAACCAAATAATAACAATAAAACTTGCTTTTGTATGGTACATTATAATTTACAAAGCATATTCACAAGTATCTCATTTCAGCCACATAACAACTGTGATATAAGCAGGGTATGTATTATCTTTCTTTTTAATAGATGATCTGATAAAAAACCAGACTATTCGGCAACTGTTATCTACTTTTAACCATGGTATTCAAGCTTTGTAAACAGATGAGTTGATATTTTCCATTATTACTATTTTGTACTTTATGTAATATTCTAAGAGAGCTATGATTTCATCATATTCCCTCCACAGATGCAGATCACAACCCCTCCATGCTTTTGTATAGTTTCATGACTTATTGAAGTTCAAAAAGCATCACATAAATGAAGAAAAAATTTCATTTCTTTCCATTTCCCATGGCTAAACAACATTATAATGGGAAAAAGGCTACAAAATTCTAGAAGAATTTCTCTGAGCTGTAGCTCTTTGGCAAGGAGAAGAATGGAAAATGAGCCTATGTGAGAACTTATGTTGATAGACCAAAAAGTGAACTTAGAAGAACTTTCTTGATCCTTGAAAGCTTACAGATTTCAAAACTCAGTTTAACTTTTTTCAAACACAAACAAACTTGAAAAGCAGAGGGGAGAAATTCGAGGTGAACAGAAACTAGGGTATTGCTTTACAGAAGACATTTCAGACAAAGACTAATTCTTATTCTGCTAGGTTTTTTCTAAAACTACTCAAAGGTCACATGATAACAATATGGAAATCTATGGTTCACTAATCATATTTTTATTCTAGTCACCACAAAGGCAGCTATATTTTAGGCTAGATAGCCTCCATTTTTAATCTATACCTCTCTTTTCCCTAAAGGATATTCTAGATGCTATAAATTTACAAACTTAATCTACAGGGACTAGACTAAAATTTCATTCTGATGGCTCATCTTGGAGGTGACTTTGGGTTATTAAATGTTTGCTTATGGACTCCTACAAGGACTGGCAGGTTCCACAAGATGGAAAGATTTCAAGCATGAGCCCAGTGAAAGTCTGTGGTACAGGACCAACCTAGAGTGAGTAGCTGCCTGGCAAAGTAAGTTCTATCTAGCTGTCTACCTATTTGTTCCCCTATTGCCACCCCTTCTCTTATGCTTTCATGCATACACATATAACAAGGTAAAGGGCAATAAATTTTTTAGCCACTGGAACTCTTGAAAATCACTCAAAATTAAGGACTATATCCTCCATTAAAGGAATGAAGTTATAGAACCTTGAAGTAATTTACAGGCATCCTGGCATTACAATATTTATAATTCCTTGAAAACTATAACAATAGGGGCAGGTAGGTAGCATGGTGGAAAGAGACTAGCCCTGGAGTCAGGAGGATCTGAGTTTCAACCTGGCCTCAAATATTTACTAATTGTACAAGTTAATAAATCACTTTAACCCTTTAATACTTTAAAATCAAGTCACTTTAATCCCAATTACCCCCCCCCCCCAAAAAAGAAAGAGATACAATATCCAAAACATTAGGAATGTGATAAAATAAAAAGATGTTTAGGGGCTTTACGGAAGAAGAAATGATCAATTTCAGTAACTGCTTAGATTTAGACTTTTCACCTAAGGAAGAATTTTAGTAAACCAAAATATATCATATCCTATTTTATTCTATAATCAACTGGAAATCTTAAAATATTCCTTTAAACATCCTACTGGGTATTTTAGGTTATATTCTTACCACTTTCAACAGGATAATAGACCTAGAGCTGGAGAGGGAGCTCAGAGACCATCTAGCCCAACCCCCTTTAGTTGATAGACAAAGAAAAGCTAAGAGCCTTGTCTAAGGTCAAACAGATAGTAACTGGCAAAGGCAGGATTTTGAAACCCAGGCCTATGAATCCAAAAATCACCATCTTTTCAATACTGTCTCCCTTTGGGAGGGAAAAAACCAAAATCTATTTTGAAGAGATTAATTTGGAATAAGATCAATCATTACTATTTAAATTCTTCTCAATGTTAAAGCTTATTCTCTGGAAGAGAAAAAGGTCTCTAGGAAGTAACAGCAACCTTTTTACACTGCTACAGTATTATTTATTGCACTGAAAAAGTAATTAATGAATTTTTGACTCGCCTGAAATATGTCTTCCCAAAGTGCCCCAGGAGTTCTACCCAACAACTTAGCATTTCTGTTTTCAAAAAAGTATAAAAACCTGCGGTTCTTTGGCAGTCACATTAAGCCTCCAAGGTCAATATATATTTATATAAAATATTTTATAAATGAGAAAAAGAAATAAATAAATAGTTGAGTGAATTTTCCAGACTTACTCATTTATGGATACAAAACTAAAGTCAACCACAAACAGTAGTAGCTTCCTTGCCTGTATATCTAAGCAATTTAATTTCAGGTCATTTCAGACCCTAAAGTGCCATCTAAAAAGATTTCTCATTATAAAGAATAGTAAATAAAATTAGTCACGAATCATTCTTCTATTTCTATTTAACTGGGAATTAGAAACTTTGGGAAACATCAAGTTTCTTCATTTATAAGTCAACTACATTGAGAAAAAAGACTTCCTTTTGTGATTCCCACTTCTTGTCAAAGGCAAATGAACTCTTCTTGTTACATCCATAATGCTCATTTTTAATTCACAAAGTTTAATGCAGGTTTGGTCAGTTCTTGTTTTTTTTCTTAATTCTTTGGAAATACCTTAAGGGATCTGGTCTTTGCCTCCCTGCTCCAGCCCTCAGCTCCCCAGTCTTATACCTTTTATATGTCAATTCCCAAGTCTAACAAGTTCCAGTTTAATGTTTCCAGTTTAAATAGCCAGGGATGAGAATTAAATTTCATTTGTTGCCTATTCTATCAAAAACTTTTAGAGGGACAATCAACTCCCAGAGAGGTGCTATAATTTCAGATGACTAAGATTCTTCCTTGGATCCTCAAGGTGTGTCTGGGGAGTAGGGGATAAACCCCAATTTCATCAATAATTTAGAGAAATACAAAACAAAAAAGTTTAGTTTTTAAAGTTCTTGGTCAAAATACCTGGGAAAATTGAACTACTAGATATGTGATAAAGGTCAATGACTGATACCATTCTTCCAAGTGACTAAAATGAAACACACTTAAGTTAAGCTATGTAAATATATACTCATTTGAATGTTCCCAAACTGAGAGACCAAGAGCTCCCAATAGGCTATTTTAATGAAAACAGATTCTATAATAAATAGAATGAAAGAGAGGGAATATGGTGTAGTGTATAGAGAGCTCATGGTCAGGATGATTTAAGTTCAGGTCCTGCCACTGACACATACTATCCTGGCTGTGTAGTCTTGGGCTAATCACTTAACCCTTCAAGGCTCTATGGAGACACTTGTCAAAGACTAAATTTCAGAAAAAGTATCAAAAAAAGCTTACTAGTTTAACTTTTTTTTTTTTAAGTTTTTGCAAGGCAATGGGGTTAAATGGCTTCCCCAAGGCCACACAGCTAGGTAATTATTAAGTGTCTGAGGCCAGATTTGAACTCAGGTACTCCTGACTCCAGGGCTGGTGCTCTATTCGCTGCACCACCTAGGTGCCTCACTAGTTTAACTTTTTAATCTTTCTTTTCTGTACTGCCTTCTTTTATGAAAGAAGATTCTATCAACACATTCCATATTTGGTAAAAAGACTTTGCATCCCAAAAGAGATTATAGTAAAGGATTGGAACCTTTCTGCCCAATAAGCTCCTTCCTGATATCAGCTCAGGGCTGACAGATACATAGAATCCATAAGTTGGCTAATTACACTAGAGGGGAAGTTCACTGATCACTGATTTAGAATTAGAAGGTGATGAAATAATTTGGTCCATCATCTCAATTTGAACAGCCATGGAAACTGAGAACTTAGAGGTCTTGACCAAAGTCATAAGAGGTGGTGGGTGGCAGGTCTTAGATCAGGATTGTGTTCCTCTCATTTCAAAGCAGACTCTTTCTAATTGACTGATTACTGTCCTATGTAATTGAAGACAACCATGAATCAAATGAATGAAGGGATGACATGCACATTATGTTGATTATAGAGAAGGAAGGGAATGTTGTACAGACATCCTTCTCATTGCCTTTTTCAGAGCTATATTCACCTCATGACCTGATTTAATAGGAAACAAAACTTCTGGTGATGACTTGGGTGCCGTGGGAGTCCTTGGCCTTATGGATGTGGATCCCTCCTATATCAGGGAGGCACCATGGCACTCTGGAAATGCTGGGCAAAGCCCCAGAACTCTTTCTATTGCCCCATTCATCCTCTCTTAAGTGATATCACTTAAAGCAATTTCTCCCACTTCTTTTGGCAAAGTGTGTTCAAGGGATTTCTTTGTTTTTGTTTTTCAAGGCAATGGGGTTAAGTGACTTGCCCAAGGTCACACAGCTAGGTAATTATTAAGTGTCTGAGGCCAGATTTGAACTCAGGTCCTTCTGACTCCAGGGCCAGTGCTCTATCCACTGTACCACCTAGCCGCCGCAAAGGGATTTATTTTAAGATACTACGTATGTTCTGTTGTTGACCTAGTAGATATTTCATATTCCATTTTTACTACAGGACCCACTGAATTTTACCTACCAAGTCTGGTTTGAGTCGAAAGGTCAAAGGAAGGGAGTAACACACAGCATATAAGGTTGTAAACAGCGAGGAGCTCCAAGACTGCTGGACTTCTCGACTCCTTGGAATATGATGAATTTTGTACTAGAAGGAAAGGAAAAAAACCCAATTTACTGTGAGATTGCCACTCAAGTGAAATATTACCACTTACTGGCATCAGCATGAATCACTTTTCTGCTTAGTCTTCTTTTCTTGTCCAAGCACTTCCAAAACACAAGATTTATTTTATTTACTTAGTTGCATAAACCTGGGTCATGATTGAGGAGTTTAGTATCACAAAATTATAGAGGTAGAAGCTATCTCAACAGCCATCTAATCTATGTGCTAAAAATCTAAGTTTCCACCCAAAGTGAACCATTAAACTCCTAAATAAGTCTATATGATTCTCCTTTTTGGACTTGACGAAACTCACTACATCCTAAAGAAGTTCATTTTTAAAAAAAGAAAGGAAAAAAGCTAATTTCACTTTTGAATCACTCTAAGTGTTAGGAAGTTTTTCCTTAAATCATTAATCCTAAATTTCCCTCTCTGTCATTTCCATTCATTGGTTCCTAATTATAGCCTACAAGGGTAAACAGCACAAGTCTAATTCCTTCTTCTATGTGAAAACTTTCCAAATAACTGAAGACGGCTCTAAAGGTCACCTCTGAGTGTTCTCTTTATGTACATGGGAATGGGAGTTCCTTCAGTGCAGGGCCTGTCTTGCTTGTGTGTATGTATGGCTAGCTAAATCATAGCACAGTGTGCAGTAAGTGCTTAATAATAATGATGATGATGATGATGATGATGATGATGATGATGATGATGATGATGATTAGGTGGCACAGAGGATGGAGCACTAGGCCAGAAGTCCTAAGTTCAAATTTGGTCTTGGACACTGTGTCCCTGACTAAGCCCTTTAACTCAGTTTCAGTTTCCTCATCTGTAAAATGGGAATAATAACAGCATATATCTTTCAGGGCTTTCGTAAGGATTATCAAAGAATAACATTTGCGGAGCACTTAGGATAGGAACCTGACCACAGGAATTGCTGTAAAAACAATGACTTATTGCTCGAATCATTGCTTCATTCATTCTTTTCACCAGGCTAACTATTCCTTCCATGATGGACTGAGGGAGTCTGAGCTCCGACCTACTCTGAGCAGGAAGCCCCCTTCTCTCCTCTTGGCCCAGAATCATGGAAGAAGCACAAAGAATTATAATATACAAAATAAAGTTCATCTTATATTTCCTCAAATTGCATATAACAGACCCTTAAAAACACAAACCGAATGAATATTTCTTCACAGGTGTGTGTGTGTGTGTGTGTGTGTGTGTGAGTTATATACTCAGCACAGTGCAGAAGTCATAAGAACAGTTACTCTGCAACCAAGTACAGAGAAATGGTATTTGCTCTCCTTCTGGTAAGCTTATAGAAATTAGGAGGAGGGAGGGGCAGCTAGGGGCAACTTGAATAGAGCCCTGGAGTCAAGGGGACTTGAGTTCAAATTCAGACTCAGATGCTTGACACTTACTAGTTGTGTGACTCTGGGCAAGTCATTTAACCCTGACTGCCTTGCCAAACCAAAAGAAAAAATTTGGAAGAATGGGGTTTAGTATTACTCACTCTCATGTAACAATGTAGATTTTTTTCACCTTCCAAAGAAGGACTCAAGGTGCTGAATATGTCACTTGCTCTGAACACTCAACTAGCAAATAATGAATAGTGGAACAAGTATTTATAAAGCACCCAGCACAGCGCTAAGTACTTTTTACCAATATTATCTCATTTGATCCTCACAACAACCTATTACTATACTGATTTTACAGTGGAGGAGACTGAAGCAAGCAGAGGTTAAATGACTTGCTCAAGGTCATTCAGCTAGAAAGTATCTGAAGTTGGATTTGAATTCAGGTCTTACTGATCAGGATCAACGTCCTCTCTACTGTGTCACCAGCCACCTCTGAACCTTGAATAATCCTCAAACCATAAGCTGCAAAAGTCAGACAGACAAAAGACATTCAAAGAAATGTTATTGGTTTTTATGCTGAGAGAGTAATTTACTGAAAATATAGTAAATAGAATACTATTGTTATAACAAATAAAACTATGCCAATAAGGATTTAAATTATTACTATTACAATAAGCTTCCCTATGAGGTTAATTTTATACCTTTTCTTTAATGAACTTCAAACAACTGAGATTATTCTTAGGTTCATATTTGCCTCCTAAATTTTATTTCCATCAAAAGTACAATAGTTAATTATGTTTTACCTAAATTTTTAAAGCTATGAGCACAAGAGCAGCAAATGATAAAAATATAACACAAATGAACAGTTCATTACTGGCCTTGGGAAAGCCTACAAAGTCTAACAAAGTTAGGTCTTCTTTCCCAACTCCCTCATCCAGTGAGGAGCTGGTGTGAATGGGGATCCAAGTCTTGGTGTTGGCAGGCTCTTTCCTGCAGGATTCAATCATGTGAAAAGCAAGGTTATTTTATGAGGCAAAGGCCAACTTTCTCTAGGACAAAGGAAAATGGCTGGAACCCAGCCTGGGGAGTGAGCAAAGGGGCTGGATGAACTTAGATGGAAAAAAGTCTTTCTGGGGGTCAGAGCAATCTAAAAGAACTCCTCTAAAGGCTCTTTGATACAGAACTCAGTGACCAAGGTGGACGAGCTTCCTGGTTTCTCTCCCTAGGCTCCTCTGGTCCCCCTAACAAAATCAGGACCGCATTACCTATTTCCTTCTAGTTACACTGCTTGCAAGTCTACATAGAGGCCTGTTTAGACTACAGAATGGCATCTTTTGAAAATTCAAGTGAGGGATTACAAGCTGGTTACACATACCTTCCCATTATTTAGTTTAAATTTGTTTCTTCCCAATACCTAGTTTTGATCCACTAGCCTGACGAAAGCACAGAAGGGGGGCAGGTGATTTTGGAATATGGGGGGAATCATGGGGCAAAGGAGAGGGTATTCCAGCAATGAAGAAAAAGGAGCAAAAAGGGAGGTAGGAAGGCATCACAAACAACTTTCTCCTTCTCCTTAATTTCTGCCAATGAGGAGTTTCACCTTTTCCTTCTTCCAGATGCCTGACAGGAAAACTTGAGGCCAGCTAGATGGCACCAGCCCTGGAGTTAGGAGGACAAGGGTTTGAAATCTAGCCTCAGACACCTGATGTTAGCTGTGTATACTTGGCAAGTCACTTCACCCTAACTGTCTCACATCCAGGGCCATCTACAGTCATCCTGATTCATATCTGACCACTGGACTCAGATGGCTCTGGAGGAGAAAGTGAAGCTGGTGACTTAGCACAACACCTCACTCAAATCCAGTTCATGTCCTTGTCATGGCATCACCTCCCTGATATCATGGTCTTCTTCAAGAATGAAGGACAAACATCATCATCAATCATCATCATCCTCATCATCATTAACTGAAAAACTTGACTCCACAACTGGAGAGGCCTTGGGGAACTCCCAGGCTTCTGTGGTTCTTCTCTTCAGAAAAGCAGATCCCTATCATGCAATAGAAAGAACATTGACTTGAGAGTCCTAGGTTCAAGTAGTCACTCCCAAGGAGGAGCCTGGACTAGATGATATTTAAGAATCCAATCAATTCTTGAATCCCACAATTATTTAAAATATAATGTTTTAAAATGGAAACTAAGTAGAGTGTAAAGAAAAACTCTAAATATTTATTTATTCAAGGAATTTTCTCTCTAGGATCTACAAATGCATGACCCTACATGACCTTAAATATATCTAAACATATCTTCTTTTAGCCTTGGGACAGCTGTAACAGGATAGAAAATTGAAGAAACTTCTATGGAGAAAGAGCAAGATGAGGAGGTGGTTGCTCTATTCCAGAGACTAAGTCTTCCTTTCATTACCCCAAGATTGTAAACTCCCCATGACAGCATAGGATGCATCTTTCATATGAAGCAAAAGAATACAAGGAAGAATCAGAGTATTTTGTTCTTAACAAACTCTCCTTTTGAAAATCATAGAGACAAAGTTATTAGACAAAGTTATTATTGCATTAGATGCAATCAGTTCTAGCTTACCCAGGGCTCCACAAGTATGAATAACTAAATAATTAAGATTTATACTATATGTTACAGTTCTCAATTTAAAAATCAGGGAAATAATAATAGTAGGTAGCCTCTTGACTCTCTCCATCAACTCTAAAGGCCAGAATGAGATTCATGGGGAAGTAGCAAGTAGACAGTTTCCTTCTCTTCCACTTTTCCATTCCATTCCCTTCCCCTTCTGGCCAATTCTTTTCCAGACTCCTGAGCAAACCAAAGTCTGAAGAGAGTTTTCAGGATGTGAACAAAGTCCAGTAGATGGTCCAGAGTTTCTTTTTGCTGATGCCTCCATCTTAAAAAGCTATCCTCCCAGTGTGCTCTCTTCTTTGTCTTGGGCAATATTCCTTTAAGGAATGAATTTCCTTTAGGGAATATTTAGCATAATATGTGTATAAGTGCATGCAGATTTATGTATACATACATTCATACCTTTGTATAACATGTGCATGTTTAGAACAACACAGTTTGCATTGCTATATATTATTATATTATTATATTACATTATATTATTACATTACTATTACATATATTCTCATGTATAACTAACTCCTATAATTGAACTGCACACTCAGTGAGGAAGAAGTATCATACTTTTATTTATCAACCTCCTCAGAATTTAGCATAGTGATTTGCAACAATAAATGTATTAATTAGCTGATTAAACATACACATAGAAGTATGCTAGATGGTATCAGTAGGAAAATTTGAAACTGGAATAATTAAATATGGGCATGAAAAGTGAAAATTTAAAAGGAAAAGAACTTTTTTTAAAAATTTATTTTTATTAAAGATATTATTTGAGTTTTACAATTTTCCCCCCAATCTTGCTTCCCCCCCCCCCACAGAAAGCACTCTGTCAGTCTTTACTTTGTTTCCATGTTGTACCTTGATCCAAATTGGGTGTGATGAGAGAGAAATCATATCCTTAAAGAAGAGAAGAGACGTCTAAGATGTAACAAGATCAGACAATAAGATATGTTTTTTTCTAAATTAAAGGGAATAGTCCTTGCGCTTTGTTCAAACTCCACAGATCCTTATCTGGATACAGATGGTACTCTCCTTTGCAGACAGCCCAATATTGTTCCCGATTGTTGCACTGATGGAATGAGCAAGTCCTTCAAGGTTGATCATCACCCCCATGTTGCTGTTAGGGTGTACAGTGTTTTTCTGGTTCTGCTCATCTCACTTAGCATCAGTTCATGCAAATCCCTCCAGGCTTCCCTGAAATCCCATTCCTCCTGGTTTCTAATAGAACAATAGTGTTCCATGACATAAATATACCACAGTTTGCTAAGTCATTCCCCAACTGAAGGACATTTACTTGATTTCCAATTCTTTGCCACCACAAACAGGGCTGCTATAAATATTTTTGTACAAGTAATGTTTTTACCCTTTTTCACATCTCTTCGGGGTATAGACCCAGTAGTGGTATTGTTGGGTCAAAGGTTATGCCCATTTTTGCTGCCCTTTGGGCATAGTTCCAAATAGCTCTCCAGAAGGGTTGGATGAGTTCACAGCTCCACCAACAGTGTAGTAGTGTCCCAGATTTCCCACAACCCTTCCAACAATGATCATTCCTGGTCATATTGGCCAATCTGAGAGGTATGAGGTGGTACCTCGGAGAAGCTTCAATTTGAATTTCTCTAATAATTAATGATTTAGAGCATTTTTTCATATGTCTATGGATTGCTTTGATCTCCTCCTCTGTAAATTGCCTTTGCATATACTTTGACCATTTGTCAATTGGGGAATGGCTTTTTGTTTTAAAAATATGACTCAGTTCTCTGTATATTTTAGAAATGAGTCCTTTGTCAGAATCATTAGTTGTAAAGATTGTTTCCCAATTTACTACATTTCTTTTGATCTTGGTTACACTGGTTTTATCTGTGCAAAAGCTTTTTAATTTAATGTAATCAAAATCATCTAATTGGTTTTTGGTGATGATCTCCAACTCTTCCTTAGTCATAAACTGCTCCCCTTTCCATAGATCTGACAGGTAGACTAGTCCTTGATCTTCTAATTTGCTTATAGTATTGTTTTTTATGTTTATGTCCTGTAACCATTTGGATCTTATCTTGGTAAAGGGTGTGAGGTGTTGGTCTAATCTAAGCTTCTTCCATACTAACTTCCAATTATCCCAGAAATTTTTATCAAAGAGGGAGTTTTTATCCCAATGGCCAGACTCTTTGAGTTTATCAAACAGCAGATTACTATAATCATCTCCTGCTTTTGCACCTAGTCTATTCCACTGGTCCACCACTCAATTTCTTAGCCAATACCAAACAGTTTTGATGACTGATGCTTTATAATATAATCTTAGATCAGGTAGGGCTAAGCCACCTTCTTTTGTACTTTTTTTTTCATTAAGCTCCTGGCAATTCTTGACTTTTTATTTCTCCATATGAATTTACTTATACTTTTTTCTAACTTGTTAAAGTAATTTTTTGGAATTTTGATTGGTAGGGCACTAAACAAATAGTTTAGTTTTGGTAGAATTGTCATTTTTATTATATTAGCTCTACCTATCCATGAGCAGTTGATATTTGCCCAGTTATTTAAATCTGATTTAATTTGTGTGAGAAGTGTTTTATAATTGTTTTCAAAAAGATTCTGAGTCTGTCTTGGTAAATAGACTCCCAAATATTTTATATTGTCTGAGGTTACTTTGAATGGGATTTCTCTTTCTAGTTCTTCCTGCTGTTTCTTGCTAGACATATATAGGAAAGTTGAGGATTTATGAGGGTATATTTTATAACCTGCAACTTTGCTAAAATTGCTAATTGTTTCCAGTAGTTTTTTGGATGATTTCTTGGGATTCTCTAGGTAGACCATCATGTCATCTGCAAAGAGTGAGAGTTTTGTCTCTTCCTTCCCAATTCTAATTCCTTCAGTTTCTTTTTCCTCTCTAATTTTTTCTCTCTAATTGCTGATGCTAACATTTCTAATACAATATTGAATAGTAGTGGTGATAATGGGCACCCTTGTTTCACCCCTGATCTTATTGGGAAAGCCTCTAGCCTCTCCCAATTGAATATTATGCTTGTTGATGGTTTCAAATAGATACTGGAAAAGAACATTTCTATAGTATTTGAAGATTTCTTGAAACTTAATGGAATGCTAAATAAAACACTAGTATTGTATGAATAAGGCAGTAAGGTGGCACAGTGGATAAAATATTGGGCTTGGAGTCAGTAAGACTCCTTTTCCTGAGTTCAAATCTGGCCTTATACTTTACTAGTTGTGAACTGGACCTCAGTTTCCTCATCTGTAAAGGGAGCTGAAAAAGTAAATGGAAAACCACTCCAGTATCTTTGCCATGAAAATCCCAAATGGGGTCATGAAGAGGCACACATGACTGAAAAACAATAACATTGAATACTAGAAATTTAAAAGAGTATGCTTCAAAATGACTATACCACTAGAAACCACAGAGCTCTCTGGAAGTAAATTTACAACATAAATTAAATAGCACATCCTAGTAATTTATGTGGAAATTATCTTACCAAGGAGTCCTGATGGCATCATCAACCACAAAAGTACAAATCAAGGCGATCTATGAAATCATACTTTGATCTTACCAAATCCTGCCATTCACTGCAATTAATTTATTCTCTTTATGAATGCATTATTGTTGAGTTCTGGAAATAAGAAATCTTTACTTGGTGTGACAACCAAATGAAATGATTAGATAAACTTTATATATCAAGAAATGGTTTTAGTTATCTTTTGCAACTGCTTTTAAATGATATCATATGTAATATATACTCCAAAATAAGCTTTGTCTAACTAAAACTGATTATCTGAATGATTCATTGTTAAATCTTCTGCATGACATGCTATAATAGTTGGTTTTTATATGATGCTTTGAATAGATTAACTCATTTGATTCTCACAAGAACCTTCAAAAGTAAGTGTTACATATATTATTAACCTCATTTTATTGATGAGAAAACTGAATCTCAGTAAGATTAAGAGGTTTATTAACAAGAAGTCAGGATAAAGATTTTGAAAGACAGATGAAGAATATATGCATTCTAGGTTTGGGAGGTGGCATCTATGAATGCATAGAAGTGGGAAATGACAGGCCAAATGTGGGGAACAGCTGGTAGTTCAGTTTTGCTGGAATAAAAGAATGCATGATGGTAAATAGGAGGAAATGAAACTGAAAATATAGAAAGGAGTCAGATTGGAGGGTTCTTAAATATCAGAGTAAGAAGATTCTATTTCGTGCTACAGTCAATAGGGAGACACTGAGCAGGAAAAATAAAATAATCAGACTTATGTAGAAGAAGAATTATTTTGATAGTTAATTGGGAAATGAACCTGAGGAGGAACAGGCTGGAAATAGACCAACAAATAAGGTGACTGCAAAGTTTAGGTGAGGCTATAAATCAGGGTGCCAATAGGTGGGTAAAGCCAAAGGGACAGATTTGAAAGAAGATCTGGCAATTTATTAGATGAGACATGAGAGAAAGGAGAAGTCAAAGATAATTCAAAGAGTTTGAGCCTGGGTGACTAGAAAGATGATGATATCATCAACAGAATTAGGGAAGCAGGAAGTAGGAAGATTTCAGACAAGCCAGATTTGTATACTTGCCAGATATCTAGGTAGAAATGTAAAACAGGCAACTGAAGATACAATGATGAAGTTCAAGGGAGAAGATAAGGTGTGTGTGTATGCAAATACGTAGATATATGCTTATATATAAAATGTCTGTATATGTGCATGTATATATAGCCACATATAAATACATCTACATACCACATATATCTCTATCACACACACACACACACACACACACACACACACACACACACACACACCCCTTTTTGGAAATCTGCAAAGAGTTGAAACTGAATGCATGAAACAGATAAGATCATCAAGGGGAAGACTGCAAAGAGAGAAAAGAGAGCAGAACAGGGTTTCAGGGACAAACCACACTAAGGAGGGGAAGGAAGGAGACTGAGGTACTAGGAGAGCTGAGGAAGAGCTGCATCATTAAGGCCCAGGTGAAAAGGTAGGATCTGGGAAAGGAGAGAGATCAGTGATGTCAAATGATGCAGAGAGGTCATGGAGGGAAAGTTATCTAGTATAGGACCTTGATAAATGGTTTGTCCCTTGCATAGAGTAGGCCCTTAATAAGTGTTTGAAAGGTTCATCAATTCAGGACATTGAATGTCCATTGAGAAAAACCTTTGGATAGTCATAAAGAAGCTATTGGGTTAGTTGTTTCAGTAGACTGGTGGGGTCAGAAGCCAGACGGCCAGAGGTTGAGGAATGATGTGATTTTAGGTTACATCAAGAGAAAAACAAAGAGAATGTTGGTTCTTATTATACTATGAAGTCCTGGATGCAGTTCTGGACGGCACACATTTTAAAAGGACATTTATAAAATCGAAAGCACAAAGAAGGTGGTAACCAGAAGAGACAGGACCTCACAAAATTATCAGAACTAGGGACAATGGGTGCAAGTTGCAGACAGATTTTGGCAAGATGTAGAGAACAACCTTCATCCCAATTAGAGCCACTCAAAAGTACCACTGGCTGCCCAAGGAGGTAATGGATTCTTTCTCTTTGAAGGGGAGTTGGATTGGATAGCCTCTGAGTTCCCTTTCAACTTTGAGATTTTGTTATTCTATGAAGAAGTGGTCAGGAAATGGAGACAGGGAGGGTCTGAGTTTAGCAGTGAAAAGAAACAGATCTGTAGCTTGAGGAAATGACAAGGTCAAGGCAAACTTTTTTTAAAATGTTCTTTAAGGATAAGGTGAGATCTGATGGATTTGGGATGATTCAAATGGACAAAAGCAAAATCTATCTTTCTATCCAGCTACACAAATAGGGTTAACTAAGCAAATCAAGGAAGTGAAAAAAAAAATCTCAGGAGGTATATTTAAGCTACTAAGAGAACAGTTCTGGAAAAGCATCACACATCAAAGAGAATCAAAATTTTGTACCAACCTGTACCAGAGCAAGAACCTCTATAAAAAGGGATCACCCAGTCTCTGTTTGAAGACCACCAATAAGAAGGATCCTACCAGCAATGGGGCAACACATTTTATTTTTGGATAGCTTTAAGTGCTAAGTTTTTTCCTATGTGAAATCTAAGTTTGTCTCCCTTTAACTTCTGCCTATTGCTCCTGGTTTTGTCTTATAGGGTCAAGTACAACAAATTCAATACTTCTTCTACATGAAGGACCTTCAGAGACTTGAGGATAGTCATCATTTTCCCAATGAATTTTCTCTTCTCCAGGCTAAATGTCCCTAGTTCCTTCAGCCAATTCTCACATAAATGAACTGAAACCCTTTTACTATCCTGGTTGGCCTCTCTTGAATGCTTTCTAATTTATCAATGTCTTACTAAAAGTTTAACCCAGAACCAAACAAAAGACTTCAGATATAATCTGACTAGGGCAGACTACTGTGAGTCCAAGAGATGTATTTGCAATCATTATGTTCAATAAGACAGGCATTCATGAGACCCTATTAACCAATACTTCATTTTAGTGGTTAAAAAAATAATAAAACTATACTTATAGTCTCCCAAATACCCCCAAAATACTAGGTTAATGAGATTTCACTTAATATGCCAAATGATTCTTCCTACAGTTAAATTCCATTATTATAACAAAGAAAAGAAACTTTTACAAAGATGGAGACTAATTTTATTACATGTGCATTATCCTGCTAACATTCTCAATATAAATGATGGAGAATTTTAAAAATCATGAGCTGCAATCCAAATTGCAGAAAAATAGCAGAAAATGGCTTGTTTTTCAATATCATGTGTAAAATTTTGAAGTAATATATATCCCAGCAGTGCTAAGTTCCAGAATAAAAGAGCATAATGTTTAGAACAAAGATATTAGGTTTTTGAGTATGGAATGTTGTTAGCACCCCACCTTGTGGAAAAAAATAGGTACTGTTAAATAAAGTTCACTTATTGAGTCCATTTTGAATCACAGTATTTTGTAGTTAAAAAAATTCTGAGCATTTAAAAAAATAACAAATATTTACATCCAACACAATGTAGAAACTGGCACTAATTTACAAACAAAACAAATAAAACTGGGGCTGGAAAAACTATTAAAGTGATAAAAAGTAAAAATTCACATTGCCCAATTAGAAGTAAATTGTTCTTTTGACTGTAAACAATTCTTTGAGGAGTGCAATAAATTCACTTCTTTAGGCTGCAAACATCTCATTATAATAAATACAATATTTTTTGATCCAAGAAGTTTTATGTACATTTCTAAATATTTCTAAATAGTCCAGAATTCCTACGAGAACCAATTGTGAGGGGAACCCTTTAATAAGTATTCTTCGACTCAAAAACAATTACGGTCCAAAGTTCTTACGTGGCAGATTTGAGACGGAGTAGATTTTACCATAAGAAATAAATATCAATATACTATTCTTCATGATCCCCCCAAAAAAGATTCAAGAGATCTGTCCTTGCTCCCTCAACTCCCTCCTCCCATCCTTATTCCAGCTCAATTCTTCTCCATGTTTTGACCTAACTTTTGCTTTTCCCCCCTCTGGGCCCATCATGAAGTAGCCCTTCCTCTTTGCCAAGAATGATCTTTTCACATGTTCCCTTGATCCCATCTCCTCAAGGACTTTTTTCACTTCTCATCTCTAATCTCTTTCTTTTTAAAAATGAATCTTTAATATTTCTGTTTACAGACATGCTCAGGTCTCCCCATCCTTTAAACAAAGTACAGCTTGGTGGTGCTTCCTTTTCTTTCTTTTTTTCTTTTAGGTTTTTGCTAGGCAATGGGGTTAAGTGGCTTGCCCGAGACCACACAGCTAGGTAATTATTAAGTGTCTGAGGCCGGATTTGAACCCAGGTACTCCCAACTCCAGGGCTGGTGCTCTATCCACTGGGCCACCTAGCCGCCCCCACCAGTGCTTCCTTTTCAAACCTTTTTTTCCTCCCAGGCAAACTACTCAAATTTTCCTAGAGGAATATCTTGATCTCACTTTTTTTCTTATCATAGCTTATCTTGTACCATATTTGTTTGGGTACATGCCCTATTAGAATGTGCTAAGTCCTTGAGAACAGAGGACTAGGTCATCTTCACAAGATGGAGAGAACATCACCACAGTATTCTATGTATCCCTCCCTCTTCTCCTTCAAAGTTATTATTGTGTTGTTTCAGTCTTTTTTTTTTTTTTAGGTTTTTGCAAGGCAATGGGGTTAAGTGGCTTGCCCAAGGCCACACAGCTAAGTAATTATTAAGTGTCTGAGGCCAAAATTGAACTCAGGTACTCCTGACTCCAGGGCCGGTGCTCTATCCACTGCGCCACCTAGCCGCCCCTGTTTCAGTCTTTTCTATGGCCCTTCTATGACCTCATTTTGGGATCTTTTGACAGAGATATTGGGTAGTTTAGCATTTCCTTCTCTAACTCATTTTACAGATGAGAAACTGAGGCAAACAGGGTTAAATGACTTACCCAAGCTAATTGCCCAGCTAATAAATGCCTGAGATCAGTTTGAACTCAGGAAGATGAGTCTTTCTGATCCCCAAGCTCAGAGTTCTATCCACTACTGCCCCTCAGATTGAGAAGATACTTAATTAAATGCTTGTTGAATTATATTCACTGCCTAGGTTCTAAAAAGGGTAGTCTAAATTCATTAATACTACTCCGGGGAGTCTCCTTAATTGTTTGGAGGCTTTTCTGATACCAAATCTATCTGTTTCTGAAATTCTATCTACTATTACCGGTTCTACCTCGAACAACAAATTTATTACTTCTTCCATATGACAACCTCTCAAAGTCTTGGCTATTGTCCTTTGTCTTCCTTTTCTTCAGACTAAAAACTTCCCATCTCCACCGTTCTTCCCAATTTCCTCATCTCTCCCTTCCACTTGCACTCCAGAACTCTCATCAGTCCCTTAGAAGAGTAAGCAACAATTTTCAGATTGTCTGAACTCTGTTCTCTACCTATTAAAGGGAATTTAGGTTTTGGTGGCTTAGTTCTGTACCCAAACCAATTTCTTCATCAAAATGAATGCAGAGAGGTTAGGGGGCAGGGAGAAGTATGCCTTTACATTAGTTATGCATTATAATACAGATATCTAGGTAATGTATTTTTTTGTTTGAGAGGAAAGTTAACGTTTTCTGGACCCTTTACTTATATTTCTTGAGAAATAACTTCATATCATTTATTCTACTACTGAATACTAAATCTGTAGTGAGCCTTGCACTTAACAAATCACTAAACAGCAATGAGTTGTGGAAAGAGCATTGGTCAAGAGATATTGGGTCAAATCCCAGGACAAACAACCTCAGACAAGTCACCTAGCCCCTCAGATGATGTTCCACCTTATTAGGCAGGCTTGGCTGGTTTAGCATTCCTTTGGAAGTGAGTGGGAGGAAAGGAGGAGGGAAAGTTTGTTATTTGTGCAGCCTCAAGGGAATAATATAAATTGAGTGGCCAAGACTTTGCCATCCTGCATTGCACTGCTGCTCAGGGCGTTTAAAATCAAAGGATTAGACAAGGCTGCCAAGCAAGCCTTAGACAGCTCACAGGGATGCTAAGTGCTTCATGGAGATGCAGACAGGTAGCAGACCATGCTACCCCTTAGCCTTCTGGGGATGCCCAACCTGCCAGAGAAACAGACATCTGAGAGAAACACACATGAGAGAAAAGGTAGGAGATCTGTGTGGGGATAAATGAGTCTGAAATAGTAAATATGCCTGGAAAAGAACCAGAAGTTTTCTTACTGAATACTCTGATGCCTGTTTACAAATGGGAGAATGAGAGAGAGAGAGAGAGAGAGAGAGAGAGAGAGAGAGAGAGAGCACCCTGAAGGAGGAAAGAAGAAAGTTAATGGGAAGTAGAGACAGGAGCCTCTTTCAGAATACTTTTAAAATATCAGAAGACTTTTAAAGTATATGTTTTTATGCTTAAGAATATCATTTTTGTATATTCAAATTCAAAAGAAGTTTTGAAACAAAAATGATTATTTTATTGTTTTAAAAATATCTTTAAAATCCCTTTCTTTATTTTAGACCTTGCTATGCTGAGTCAGTCAGTTCATCAATAAACATTTATGTAATGCTTACTACATTTCAAGCACTTTCCTAACTACTAGGCTTACAAAAAAGGCAAAAGATAGTTCCTGCCCTTGAAGAGTTTATAATGTAGTATAGTAGACAACTATGTATAAATAAACTATATAGGGACAGCTAGGTGGCACAATGGATGGAGCACTGGTCCTGGAGTCAGGAGGACCTGAGTTCAAATCTGACCTCAGACACTTTATAATTACCTAGCTGTGTGACCATGGGCAAGTCACTGAACCCCACTGCCTTGCTAAAAAAAAAGAGAGTAAAAAAACAAAAACAAGAGTAAATAACTATATGCAGCATAAATAAGAAATAATCAAGAGAAAGCAGGTATTAGAATTAAGGAGGATCGGGAATGCTTAAGTGTCAAATTATTATAGCATTCCCATGATGAACAAGTATATTGAAAATCACTTATGTATTCAATGGAATTAAAAACCTAGTTTGATTTCCAGAATAAAAAGTTTAAGCTCAGGATTTCAGATCTTGAGAACCAGTAGTGTACTCTAGGAAAAAAGACTTGTTCTGACAAGTTTAATGTTACTGTTAACAATTTGCTTTGTTATACTTCACACACTATTACACATCTATGTGGTTTTCACACATCTCCTTTACTTCAATGCACTCCTCGACGATGGGAAATTATATCACAGAAAAGTCCCTTTGTGGTTCTAGGATGTGACTAAATAGTGTCATCACTAAAGAACTATGGGATTCATTGAACTGTACAAATTCAGTGCTTGTTCAACTGAACTGAACTAAGGCTGAGCACTTTATTACTTTCAGAAATAGAAAGTTCTGTTGTCCCCAGTTTTTGTACAGAGGTGACACAGAGGAGCTACTTGGAGTCACCTTTGTAATTTCAGGGCTTGCCAAATCCTGTTTATCCAGCTCCAAGACAGTGGTCATCTCTGCAGTGAAATATTATTCAATAAAATGTGTGAAATACTATGCAATGAAATTTTTCAAAAAACATTTTGAATACCGGATGTAGCAGAGAACTGGGCAGGGTACTGGGAAGCTGAGTTTATGCTGTTTATGATAGGTCTGGGCTGGTAGTTCCAGCCAGGAGGGCCATCTGGTGGTTTATCCCAAGATAGCACCCCCAATACATATTCTGGACCAAGTTCTAGGCAGGTAGGTTCTAGCCTGTCCCACACCAGTTCTTCCTCCAGTGCCTATAAAAGGGCAGGTGGAAAAAGACCAGCATCACTTAACATATAAAAGGCGGAGAATAATGACTGCGGCATTCACCTCATTGGATATTCTAAAACGCTGTAAATGTGAACTATTGCTATGTTGTCCATCAGTGGGAAAGACCACTGATCTGGTAGACAAAGAAGGAAGGGGTCAGCAGTCAATTCCGCTTGGTTGACTCCACTGACTAACCAGATTTTTGTTGGCCTTTTGGCTACAGCTGTTTGGTCCACAATTCCAGACTTGTGACTCGCCTCAAGTTTTAATTCTGCTTAACCACATTAGCTAAGATTTCATTGATTTTATTACTCTTCAAAAAACGAGCTTTTAGTTTTATCATTTCTCTGAGTTTTTGGTTTACAATTTATCTATTTTCCTCTCTAATTTTTAATATCTCCTCTTTTTTGTTTAGTTTAAGCCTGGACAGTTCTCTCCCAAGCTTGTCTCTGCTCAACCAACTTATAGACTTAAATTGTTCAGCTTTCTGCTAGATTTAGCATCTTTAGTTCATTAATGATTATTGATCTATAGTGTTTAATCGTTCCCTAGTTTAGGTATAAGATTACGTTTCTCTCTTAAAAGGATTCTGTCAGGGTGTTTTCTCAATTTTTTTAGAATTGGGAATTATGGGTGCTAAACTGTTCTTTAAAAATTTCAGAATCCATCAACTCCAAGAGTTTTCTTTTGGGAGTATCTTTACAGCTAGATCAATTTCCTTTTCTGAAAGTAGGTTATTTAAGAATCCTATTTGGTCTTCTGATAGTTTGGGCATATTATATTTTTGAAGGTATTCTCTCTCTTTTGTTTTCAGTTTTGTTAGAATGTAACCATGTGGGACAGCTAGGTGGCGCAGTGGATAGAGCACTGGTCCTGGAGTCAGAAGGACCTGTTAGTCAGACAGTTACTAATTGTGTGATCTTGGGCAAGTCACTTAATCCCATTGCCTTAAAATAAAATTTTTAAAAAAAAGAATTTAACTGTGTATAGTTTGTTCTGATTATTCTTTTCATTTCTTCTTGTTTTTGTGATTTCACCTTGCTCATTTTCTATCTTAATTTAATTTTCTGCTTTCTTCTTTTTAATCACATTAGCTAATATTTTATTGATTTTATTAATCTTCAAAAAACAGCTTTTAGTTTTATCATTTCTATGGAGTTTTTGTTTCCCAATTTACCTATTGCCTCTCTAATTTTTAATATCTCCTCTTTTGTGCATGGTTTAAGTCTGGGCTTCTAAAATTTCCTTCATCATGATGTTAAGGTTTTTTGGGGGGGGTTTCTAGTTCTGTCATATTCTTCGGGCAAACCTCTTATCCTTAGGTTGTCTCTACATAACCTGTCTTTGAGATTCATATATTTTGCTTACATAGTAAGCATACTTTCTTTTAATATTTTTTGGGTTTTTGCTTTTCCTCTTCTAGGTTGTCCTTCATCTCTATATAATTTTATTCCCAATCTATTGTTCTTTCTTTTCTTTCTTTGGCCAGGCTTGCCATTGAAGATTCAAGTTTTTCTTTTCAGCTAATTAGTTTTGCTCTCACAATTTTCATTTCTTTTTCAAATGATTGATAAACAGTGTGGTGTGATTCCATATTTTTAAATTCCCCAGGGTCCTCTGTCTAAGAAAGTGTTAAATCATTTTCCTTCATTTTGCAGATTGTGGAGGTTGGTTTTTGGAATGTCTCAGCCTTCTCCTACAAAGGGCAGTTGGTTCATGGTTCACCAGCCTAGATCTCTGACTCAATTGACTTTTGGGAGGTCAGAAATAGCCCCTGCTAGGTGCTGTGCTCTTTCTCAGTTTTGTTGGAGGGCTCCACAACTCCAAGTTTGGTCTTCTCTCATGATGACTTGCCTCTGTTCCTTTCTCTGGCCCAACACAAGCAGTTCAGAGTCAACTTTATCTAGCAAAGGAAGTTCAAAGCCTTGCTATGCTAATATTCCAGATTAGCTCTTGAAGAGCTGTGACAAGGCCCAGGTAGTGACAAGGTCCAGACTTCTACAGCCTGGAATCAGGATATAGACAGTACTGGAAAGAGGTAGAAAGGATCATAAATTCTGGTGTAAGCCTGGGCTGTGTCCTTGGTTCTGCTAGTGTGGTTTATTGCCATATTATGGGAGGGGAGGAGGTGTGTTCAGGGGGCTCAGGATCAGCCTGGGTTCCTAGGATTGGGTGTTTTGTTTTTTTTAACCTTGTTTTGAATTCTCAAGGAAACAGCTAAAGTTGATTTATCTTTGGCACATAATTTCTCTTTTAAAGAGGTTTGTGAGATTGTAGGGAATCAGAGAATATGGTCCATATTATAAAATTAGGTCTACTGGTCTTGAGGGTCTCATGACAGTATACTATTAAGGGAGGTTGTAAGTCCATGGAACATACTCATGGAAAAAGACAATAATATATTTAGAAGTTTAGAACAGCTACATCTCCCAAATAATATTTTCTCTACCAACAACTTGTCTTCTTCCTTGTTAATAGTTTGCCCTGATCTTTGATATGCAAATTGGTGAGCTCCCGGGGTGTCACCTAAAATCACAATACAAGAACTCCACTTTTAGAAGGGTACCTCAGAATACCCCCTTCTTGCTGAATGGATTCATGTCTCTGTGCTCCCAATATACTGCTGTCCTCACATGTGATATACTATATGCCAGTGTATATACTGGAGTTGTAGAATTGTTGCCTTTCCTTTTCTGTCTCCCTTCCCCCCATTCTCATTGCTTGCGATAAAGCTTGGCATCAAACTGAATTTCATCTTATTTGCTATCCTCAGTATCCAAGCTCATTAAGGGGTTGTTACCACAACATCTCTGACTAGTTCATACACTTCCCTTAGACATAAAGCAGGTCCCTGGACAAGGACTTAACCAAAGAAAACTGTACCTACATTGGGGAGGTTGGGGGGTGGGGGATGTAAGGCAGGGTGAGCTCAGACCAGCTTGTAGAGAATGAGTCAATACAAGAATCCTGTATCTTCCTAGGAGGACTCACTTATGCCAAAGATGTCACAAAGCAGTCTGCAATCTTGCTGCTCATGTCCATAGATAGATTTCAAGAGCATTTTATGACCTTGAATGAGAAAAAATTGTATATTCTTATTTCTACTAATCCCTAACTGAAATTTAGTATTTCCTTTCATTATTTAAAAACATTCTAAAAAGGACTGCTGAAGGGGTTCAGAGTATAAAAAAGAAGTCCTTCCTCTGGAAAAGGGGCAGAGAACGTCCGGCTTGCAGGCCATATAAGGCCTGCAAAATCATTTGGTCTGTTGCTGCCAAAGCAACCATAGGAGGGACTCAAAATTCAATAAAGTTTTTTAGGGGCGAATTAGTTAAATGTTTGACCAAATAAAGCAGGCTAATTTTTAAGTTGATAATTTTGTATGGCCTGAGAATGATGTTATAAATATCTAAATAGCCCTTGGCAGAAAAAAGGTTTCCTACCGCGGCTCTAGAAGAAGCTGCTTAGCTTGACAGAAGTCCTGCCGGGCTGCCTGCTTCTGGCTCAACTGAATCAAGTCTTTTGGCACTGACTTTACTCTTCCATCTCCTTCCTGGTCTTCTCAGTATCAAAGAACAACAATTAAGGGCTATGGGGAAGCAGAATTTATGGCTCCTGTTCATCGGCCTTTTAAGGTAGCAAGGGAAGATGATGCAGCAGGAAAACCATGTGAGGAGACTCTAGACGCCAGTATCTCCTTGCTCTAATCCATCATAAAATGACACATCAATCTTTTTAAAACCTAACTCTGTCCACATCACCCTCAGGTGGCCAGCTTTCAGTTCTTTTCCACTGACTACAGGATAAAGTCTAAACTCTTTAGCCTGGTGTTTAAAGCTGCTTACAGTCTCCTCCATCTACCTCTCCATGTTTAACTCCTACTACTCCAAAACTGATACACTCACTGCTGTCCATGAGCATCCTTCCTTTGCCTACTGGCCATCCCCTAGAGATTTTTTGCACCTTTGTGTCTGATAATTCTTAGGCCTAGAATTCCTACCCCCAGCCCCATATCAGTCCTATAATCTGCCCATCAAATTCCTATTGCATCCTTTAAAGCTCAAGTAAAATAGTACCTTTTTTGGGAATGAATCTTCCCATGATCCCTGTCTTAACCATGATTCCTTCCTTTGTCATCACAGCACTATTTGTCAGGGAATGTGATTCAATATAAAATCAATATCCGGAAGGTAAGAGAATGCTACTTAAATAGTTATGTACAAATTCAAATGTAAACATTTAGTGAGGGATCACTATACCAATCTAGGAAAGCTGAACCAGGGCCATGGGAATGAAAAGGGACCAATGACTAAAGTCCTAGGCTATCTTTAAATAATCTTTTATTTTATGTAATAAAATCATAAGGATATATGTGTTCTGAAATACTAGGATGCAAAGGTTATTTTTTATTCAGTAAATATAAAATTTAAAATTTTTGTACAGTAAATTTCCTATGTGATACATCTAAGCAATGGATAAGGCAAAGACAGAAGGAAAGAGTAAGGGCATGGAATACAAAAAGATAGAGAATGAATTAATCAACAAATATTTATGAAATACCTTTAAGGTGCCAAGTATCATACTGATGATAAAAGTATTAAGAATGAAAGAACTGGGACAGTTAGGTGGCACAGTGCATACAGCAGTGGCCTAGGAGTCAGAAGGACCAGAGTTCAAATCTGGCTTCATACTTTGTGTGACCTTGGGCAAGTCACTTAACCCCATTGCCTTGCAAAAATCTAATAAATAAATAAATAAGAATGAAAGAACTTTTACTTGCTAGAAGTTTACACTCTAATGGGGGAGTCAGTTTAGTGTCAGCCACTATACTTAAGAACTGAAAATAAAAGTCACTAAAAGATAGTCTCTGACATCAAGAAGCTTACAATCTATTTCAGAAGGAAATATTGCAAACAATTACATACAAAAAAGATATATACCATATACAGGGAATAACAAAGAGAGGGAATGCACTAGATTTAAGGACTGGGAAAGGTATCCCAAAAAAGAGGATCATATTTTAGCTGAGGCTGGAAGGAAGCCAGGGAGGCCAAGAGACAGCGACAAAGCAAGAACATTCCAACCATGGACAGTCATTGGTCTGGAAGCATCTTGTTCAAGGAGCATGGCAGAGGTCAGTATCACTGGATCAGAGTATACTTTGGGGTGTATGGTGTAAGAGGACAAGAAGGGTAAGGAGGGGTACCTGAATATCAAAAAGAGATTTTTATATTTGATTCTGGAAGTGATAGGGAGTCGCTGGAGTTTAATGAAATTTTAGAGAGATTACTTTGGCAGCTGACATTGGATTAGAATGACAAAAGATTTGTAGCCTTTAGACCTATTGGCAGGTTATTGAAATCATGTGAGGCCATAAGTGCCAACACCTGAGGGATGGGTGCCAGTTTCAGAGGAGAGAAGGGAGTATAGTTGAGGGAAGTTACAAAGGTAAAATCAATGTTATTGTATCAGATTGGATATGGGAGGGTAAGAAAGAATAAGGAGTCAAGGATGACATTTAGGTTGAGAGTGGTAGAGTGGGATGGTGATGCTCTCCACAGTAAACAGAGAAGTTTGGAAATAACAGGAAATTTGAGGAATAGGGAAAGGTAATGATTTCAATTTGGAAAATACTAAATTTTAAATGTCTAAGATGTCTGACAAGTAGTTGGAGAAGCAAGACTGGAAGTTAGGGCTGGAAAAGTATATTTGAGAATCATCATTTAGAGATGATATTTCAATCCACAAGGACTGATGAAATCAATTGAAATGAATAGAGGGAGAAAAGAAGACAGCCCAGGATAGAACTTGGAGATACTTCTGGCTAGCAGGTATGACCTGGATGAAGCTCCAGTAAAGGAGACTGAGAAGTCAGATAGACAGAAGAATAATAATCCTACTTAGAGAAAAGAGTGATATACAGTGGTAAAAACTGTAGAAAGATCAAGAGGGATGAGGATTGAGGGGAAAAAAACCTATTGCACTTATTTATCATGGAAATCATTTGTCATTTATTTATAATTGCTAAATTTAGCATTTGGTAAATAAGAGATCATTGGTTACTACACAGCATATAAGTAGTTTGGAAAGGAGGACATAAGTAGTTGTAGGAACCAGGAGAGGTTTTATGCAAGACCTTAAAGGAAGAAGGAGACTATGATAAAGGTAAAAAGAGAATTGATTCTGAACATATGGGACCAGTGCTGAGTCACTGAATTGGAATGTCCTATGTGAAGAATAGAAAGAAAGCCATATTGATTGGACTGCAGTGTATGGGTTATTATTGTTTAAATGAACATATAACTGTCATAAATTCCTTTCTTTGCATGCTTTGCAGGTATGGATTTTCCTCCTCAGTTTTGTCCAGAAAGCAATCACTTTTAGTGGACCAAGATTTAGTTTCATGCTTCATTTTCTTTCATATAATGCAATTTGGTTTTGAAGTTGTATTAGAAGATGCCACTATGCAGATCCCAGATCCTTTAGTAGAAAATTTTATTTTGGCTACTATTTACTTTAGAACTAATTCCAGTGGAAATTGTTTTTGTTTTCTTTGTGTAATTTTACAGTTAACCCATTTTTCCTGATTATTTTTGTGGTGATTCCTTTTTTCTTGCCTAGTCTAGTCTCAAGTGTGGCTGATCTGAGTATGCTTGTTTTCTCTTAAATTATCTGAAGTTTTCAGGGAAACCCAGCAAAGATGTCAAATACCATACTTTTCTGTTTCTCTGTTTTAAAGCATGGCATTTCTCAATTTGTGAAATCATAAAAATCATAAATTCTAAGGAAAATAAATGAATCACTGGATATACATAAATACATATATATATGTATATATATATACATATATATATGTATATATATATATATGCTAAATCTCTTCTTTTGTGAATCTAATGCAATGAAAAGTTATCGACCTCTACTTATTTCAGGGCAAAAAAAATGCAGAATCTAATTAAAAACAGCTATCTAAATTTATAAAACAATATTATTAATATAAAATGCACCTAAGAAGGCTAATATGCATTCAAATCTGATATATATTGATGGAATCTAGCAATTAAATATTAAGTTTGTTTATTAAATTAGGTAGTTTTAAAAACTATCAAAGAAATTTTCATTCTCTTTACTGTTCTTCCAAATCGAGTTATGAATTAAATTATAGAAAGCATTCCTTGGCACTGGTGTATTTCTTTTTTTTTTTTTATTTAAGGCAATGGGGTTAAGTGACTTGCCCAAGGTCACACAGCTAGGTAATTAACTGTCTGAGGCTGAATTTGAACTCAAATCCTCCTGACTCCAGGGCTGGTGCACCATCCACTGTGCCACCTAGCTGCCCCACCATTGGTGCATATCAAATAAATGATTAATGGTTGGTCATTTCTGACAAGATTTCTCTGAAAATCTTGTTTTGTATATTTTTTAAAAGAGGTTTTGCTGAAAATATTATTCTTGGCTTCACGCCAAGACATTATAAAATGTAATGTAAAAATATTTCTGAGGTGAGATACTTAAGTGAAATGCACTATAAAAACACAAACCATCATTAATGTTAATGGTTCAGAAAGGAGCAAATTTTCTGATTCATTTACAATACCATAAGAAATGAAGATTAAAAATAAATAGTCATAGGCCCCAATATGATACATTACTAGGAAGTTGTATTTGGCTTGATTGTCATTTCAGACAAATCAACAAGGAGATTTTTATTTGTTATTTAAGACTTAAAATGGTTCAGAACTGACCAAAATATGTAAATTTGAACACAAAATGGAATAAAATGAACTAAAATTAATTTTTGAATGTATAACAAAAGATAAAATAACAGCCAGTTATTGTAAACATCATTTAAATGTAGACTCTCAAACATAATTTGATAGTACATAATATATACAATTGGATCTGATGCTATCAATACAGGTATTCCCTCCATACTTGCTAGAGTTCTCCTATAGGATTTCTAATAGGATCCAATGAAAACGCCAGGGGCCTTCCTTGAGTTCTCCAGCTATCCTGGAATCACAAATAGAAGAAACCAGGCTATCAACCGGTTTTCCCTTGCTCTTGTTACATGACAAATCCATCTCTTTTTCAGTCACACATTTCTCCCATGACATTCTTTACAATTCTTCTTAATTACTTACTCATAATATTGCAACCAACTCACACCCACCATATACCTCTCCATTACTATTTGGTAATATACAATGTCATTTCTTTAAAGATTGTAGCTCTACAATTATCAATGGAAGAAAAAGATATTTAAAATAAGTTTTTAGTTCAAACTTTTGGCAATCCTAGTCTTTCCTTTCTCAACTATGGGTTCAACTTATTTCCCACCAGTCCAAGATGTATATTTTGAGAGCCAAACCCTATAGGTTATCTATCCAACTATATCAGTATGGATAATAGGATTATGTTTCCTGTGTGAATAGTTAGGCTAAACACTTTTGAATGATTAATAATCTCACTTGGGAAGCTCTGCAGTATTAATTACAGAGTTTGATGCAACCAAGACAATATTAAGGGCCAACAGAAATATAAGGTTTCCTTCAGCATCTATAGGGAATCCTTCTTTCACTTGAACCTTGGGTGCATATCCTCCAAAATATGCAGAACACCTTTGGCAATTATAAATTCTCTCTTTTATGCCTTGCTTAATTTTAATTTTAAAACATTTCAACTGACTTATCTTTCACGTAATCTGACACAATACATATATATATATCTATTATGTATGTATAAAAAGATGTGGTCTATTGTTGAATTTTTTTGTGAAAGCTTGACTTGATTGTAATATGGAGAAAAATGGTAGAAAAAATTATGAGCAATAGTCTCATAAAAAATGACAAAGAGTAAAAATTTAAAAGTTTAAAGTAAGCTTTGCAAGAGACCTTACTAGGTAATATCATCCCAAGAACAGTTAAGGAGAAAAAAAATGAGAGCAAATGAAAGATGGAAAGTATCTACTAAGATTTTGATAACCAAGTCTTTTCACCATGAAGGAGAGTAGAACCAACATATTTGAACTCTAGCATCATACACATTCTAGATAATGATAATGTTTGTCCTTCATTTTGAAGACCACAATAGCAGGGCGGTGATGCCATGACATTCATCCAAACTGGATTTGAGTGAGGGGGTGACTGTGCTGAGTCACCCAGTATCACTTTCCCCTCCAGAGCCATCCGGGTCCAGTGGCCAGATATGAATCAGGATGACTGGAGATGGTCCTGGATGTGAGGCAATCAGGGTTAAGTGACTTGCCCAAGGTCACATAGCTAGTAAGTGGCAAGTGTCTAGGGCTGGATTTGAACTCCTGCCCTCCTGCCTGCAAGGCCAGTGCTCTATCCATTGTACCACCTAGCTGCTCAAGACATTCTAGATATACTTATAGAGGAAACTGAAACTGTTTGAAGGAGGATATGAATGGGAAAAGCAATTGGCTAGGACTAAGTATTTGAAGAGATCTGTGCTGGAGAAGACATAATTTTAAGGGCACTTCAATCAATTGTCTTGAGATCTGAAGGAAGGAAAGATACTAAAGACAGAAAAAAATAATCTCAAATGAATGAAAAAGCTGGGTACCATAATAAATGCTGAGTATGGAAATACAAAAGGGAGGCAATTAACTCCTGGTTACATCTTCTGCAGGGGGGGAAGCAAGGGAAATGTACAAAGGAAAGATGTCTCTGGAAGTTATGGCAACCATGATTTATAGGGTATTCAGTTGACACATCCTTTCCAGAAACGATGGCATTATTATAATACTGAGTTATTGTTAAGCAGAGTTAATGTTAAGATGACTGGGCTAAGGTGAACAGCTAGAAAGGATGTAAAATAGTCAGTCTGGTCTGGTAGTCTGGAGATGACCTGACAGAATGGACTAGTTGAGTTTTTGCTTGCTCACTCACTCACCAATCAGGATGGAAGTTCCAAAGTTGAGGTGATTTAGTTCCCCAAGCATAATGGACATTGATTTTTTTTTTCTGTTACTCATAGCCAGAGATGCCAATCCAGCTCAAAGGGAGGGAAGGAAGGAAGGAAGGAAGGAAGGAAGGAAGGAAGGAAGGAAGGAAGGAAGGAAGGAAGGAAGGAAGGAAGGAAGGAAGGAAGGAAGGAAGGTTATTACTACCAAAAAGCTTCATAGTACAATATTTTTTTTTAGGTTTTTTGCAAGGCAAAGGGGGCTAAGTGGCTTGCCCAAGGCCACACAGCTAGGTAATTATTAAGTGTCTGAGACTGGATTTGAACCCAGGTACTTCTGACTCCAGGCCGGTGCTTTATCCACTGCACCACCTAGCCGCCCCCTACAATAATTTTTAAAAAGAAAAAATAGAGCTGGGACAATAACTCCCAAATTAAAAAGACGAATAGAAAATGTGCTGAATTGAACATATTGTAAACTTTCTCAAAATGGTAGATTCATTAAGCCATTTTATTGAGAAACTGGGACTTCTGAAGGATGTATCTTTTGCAAAGAAATAATTGTGTGAGTAAAAAAAATTGGGATTGATGAAGTCCAAAATCTATGTAGCATTTCTGTTATCAAATATATAATGGTTGAGAATAGGAATGCAAAATCAATACCAGGCAAGAGATAGCACTCTCTCTTATTCCTTTATTCTCACTGACCTATCACTCTTTCTTTCAAGTATTGACATATTATTGGCATATTATAGATTTTTCTGAAAGTTGGCAAAGTGATTAATAACTATGAACCTCAGATTAACTAATCAAATAGAAAACTTTTTCAAGTGCATAGTTCAAACATATTAATGGCTTGAGATTTGTTAAAGAATATACTTCTTTATAAAATGCTCAAATAGTTACCTAAGTAGATCAATCAAGTGGCTTCTCAGGGGGGATAAATGGTTCTACAATTCTATTTTATAAACTGTAACTAGCCCATATTCCTTTCTTTGTCATAAGAAGATAAGAAAATCAATTTGTAATTAGCAGCAAAACAGAGCAGTCTTGGCATGTGAGAATTGGAAAAAGCTGTAGAGTCTCCAACTTATGCTTCAGTTTGGTACCCACAATTATTAAACTGTTTTAAACAAAAATAATAAAAATTTCCTCTCTATCTCTAGTATTCCAGAGTGACCAAGTCACCAAATATTTCAATGATTCAATAAGAGTCCATCATTAGCTTAGTTCGAATATATTGATTTGAGGATTCCCCTCTCTGGATAATATAAAAACAGCAGTGAAAACACAAAAATATAAGCTGTATTCTTATCTAAATAGAGAATTTCTCAATGGTTCATGCTTATCACTGACACAAATCATTATCCTTTAAAATAAAATGACAGGTTCATTATGAAACAGAAAATGACATCACAAATGATGAGCCAAAGAAAACTTGGCATTGAAGAAATCATCCTTTATCAAAAACCTACTATGCTCTGGGGGGGGAGGGGGAAGCAATTAATTTTTTTACTCTGCATTTGACTTGCAATCATATAGTCAAAAATGTTTGGCTTTATGCAAAATTACATTTTTGTTTCTATTTCATAAAAAAAGAACTGACAGAAAGTTGAATACCCTTAGACTTTATCCGAGAACTTTTTTTTCTTGACTTGAAAAGAAAATCTCACTAATTCTGATGATGGCAGATGTTAAAAATTATTAAGCATTTAGCAAAACTTAAAAGGCTATGGAAATGCTAGTTTCTATTATTATTGTAAATGGATACTGCATTTTATCAAGTCTATTTCTGTGTATAGTGACATAATCATATTATTTTTGTTGTCCAAGTTAATAATATATTCAATTAGATATTTTTCCTAATATTAAGTCAATCCTGCATTTCTATATAAATTCAAATTGGTCATAATCAAGAAAGATTTATTAAAAATTATATAATCTTGGGGGCAGTTAGGTGGCGCAGTGGATAGAACACCAGCCCTGGAGTCAGAAGGACCTGAGTTCAATTCCGGCTTCAGACACTTAATAATTAGCTAGCTGTGTGGCCTTGGGCAAGCCACTTAACCCCATTGCCTTGCAAAAAAAAAATTATATAATCTTTATGATATATTGGTTTAGCTTCTCTGCTAATGTTTATGATTTGATTTCTTTTTCTGTGACTGGGTTGTTTAAATTCTCTATTATCTTGTACTGTAAATTTGAGTATTTTATATATTTTATAAATATTCATTTATTTCTTTAAAATTGTTGGTTTCGTTGGTAAACAGCTAGGCAAGTCAGTTTCTAATCACTATATTTCTTCTCCATTGATGTGAATTAGAATTTCATTTTTGAAGCTGGTAATTTTTAATCAAAGTTAACAGTTTAACCTGTTCTTTTAGGGGCTGAGTTCTAGGTCCCCCTCTGCCAAAGTGGAGTAATACAGCTACAGGTCCTTGTACCTGGGAGTCAAGTCTTGAATTTCAGCTCTCCCATGTGGAATGAAGTGATCATTTAGTTCCCCCATCTGGAATGAAGTGGTCAAGACCAAGACTTGTAGAGGTCACGAGAGTTGGGCCACAGTGCTTCCTCCTATTTTTCCACTTTGGCCAGTCCTTTCTGCTGAAACTGATCTGTTCCTTTTGAAGCATCTCTCACTAATGGGGGCCCTTACCAAGTTACCCCAGGCTGATTTCTTTGGGATGTTCCATCTAACAGCACACCCAACTAGACCCCGCCCCAAGACATTACTGAGTCGAATTTTAAAATGATTCTTTGTAGAGAGAACTTCAGCAAAGAGCAAACTCCTGAAACTCCTGAAACTCCACCTTGACTGTGGGTTTTTCTCCACTAGATAAAAATGGCAAATATACTCAATTGGGTCACAGCAATGTGGGGAGGGAGAAAGGGAGAGTTATTTCAGTTCTTTCAGAAAAATTTATTTTTTCTCAAAAAAGGCAAAAATATTTGTCTTTGATTTTTATTTTTAACTGAAGCAATTTAGCTTACATACAGCAGGGAAAGAATTTTAACTCCCATCAGTCCCAAAGGAAAAGATAATTATAAATTACTGTTAGTAAAAAGATAGCAGATTTATTTATAGATATGTTTTGGCCTTTACTTTCCTAAATACACCAAAAAGGAATTGTATGCTGTGTCATTATAACAAAAATATTTTAAACTCATGTTTATATAGTTTTAAGATTTACAAAGTACCTTCTTCTTACAAACTTTTAAGTTTGGAAGTACAAACATTATTATCTCCATATTTCAGATGTATAAATTAAAGATAAAATGTTTTGCCCATGGTCATGTAATTTATAAATGTCAGAGCAAGGCTTTTTCTAATTTATCACGGTTTCATATTTTCCCTAATCCATCATACATTGCCAGGTTATGTTATAAAGAGATAGCAGAGTAGCCAATATAGCATTCAATGAAGAAGCACCACAAGCATTTCAAATAAAATCAAATCCAAAGAAAAGGATGCCCTTTCCTATTGGCTTTATTTGATTGTTTCATTATTAGAAATTCTAGCAATAAAACAGGACTAAAAGGGGGTTAATGCTAGGATTGAAAAAACCAAAATATCATTCTTTACACATGACATGGTATTGTATTAAAAACATTCGACCATCTTAACTAAAATGTTACCAGAAACAATAAATGAATGGAAAATGACTAATGTAAAAAACAAAATTATTATTTTTGAAGCTTAAGTAGTTATCATCAAAACTATCAGAGGATGGGAAAAAAATAGAGAAGTAGATAAATGAAATAAAACAGACTAGACATCTAATCCAATGTCTATAAAAGGTAATTTTTAAAAATCTTTAGAAAACAAATTTTCTTAAATTGGGGAAAGGATTTACTATTTAACCCAAACAACAAAAAAGGAAGGAAATAGTTCTCTCCATTGTGGAAGGGAGATTTTTTTTCCAATTCAACAAATGGAAGGAATTTTTGGAGACAAAACAAAAATTTTTTCTATTTGAAATTTTTAATTGCAAAACCACAACAACAAAAAAAAAAACAAGAAAAATACCAGACAAATTTTAGCAAAAATTTATTCCATTAGCATCATTTTGTAATGTTTTAGACTTTCTTTATCCTTCAGCTGCTGATCTTTTGGTCAATTAATATTCTTATCTGCTTGCTCTTCCATATAAATTTCATTTGAATTTTGTATTATTCTATATAGAAGTTACTTAATGTATTGATTTCATTAATATGGGTAACTTCCAGATGACACCAATACAGGTCATCACCTTCTCTGCAGTTTACAGTCTTAAAGAGCTGCCTAGAAAACACAGAAAATAAGTCACTTTCTCAGGATTCAACAGCCAGTATTATATAAGAAGGTAAGCTTGAATCCAGGACTTCCTGACTGTGAGATGGCTGCTATGTCAACTAGCTCCTTGGATGGTAAAGATGAAAAAAACTAATCCCTAAAATAAAAAAGGAACTATTAGTAAGTCAGTAAATTACATTGGTAAATTCTAATCTACAATGGATTTATAGTCTAGGAAAATAAACAGCTAATTTTAAAAAGGGAACTACAGGTTATTATTTACTTGGAAAATATTAAAGTTCACTAACAATTGAAGGAATACAAATTACAACAATTTGAGGGTAACCCCATAACATTAAATTAGTCAAAGTGATTAAAAGTGAGAAAATTCAATGCTAGTGAGACAGAAATATGTATTCATTCCTCATTACACTTCAAACTTGTAGAGTTACTTTGGGGGAGCAATCTGCCAATATGTAGTCAATAATAAAGGGATAAACATATTACTATGACCCAATAATTCCCTGACAATATACCCTGTTGATGCTATCAAAGACAAAAGAAAAGGTCTATTTGTTCAAAGATTTTCATAGCAACATTTTATGTAATTGAAAAAGGGTAAGTAGCTTAACTGTTTAACTATAGGAGAAAGGTTAAAGTAGAAAAAAAAATCAGACCCAGAGAAACAGATGTCACACTAATGAGTCAGATCAAGAAGAGGGAAACAGAAAAAATATACCAAGAATCTCAATGGTTACTTGGAGAATAGAGTTGGAAAGGTGTGATGATCACTTATTTTGGAAGAGATCTGTAATTTCAATGATTTAGGGAAGCAATCACTGTCCCTTGCAACTGGGAGTCTTAGAGAGCTGTCCAGGGTCCTGAGTAGTTCATGGAAGTGCCCCAGGGTCCCACAGGCAGGGCATGGGACTGCTACTACCCTAAACTACCTTTCATAATATATGATCATTATAACGTCTCGGCACTAATATAATGGGATGATTTATTAATAGAAAAAAGCTGTAACATTATATGACTTCTGAGGTCCTTTTCAGCTCTAAATCTATGATTCTACAAATCATTTAATTTAAAAAGTGGTAGCAAAGCATACATGACATACATAAATGAATCCACACAAATGGATTTTAAGACAAATAAAAATAAGTCAGAAAAATTAATTAGAAAACAATTCAAAATTATAATAAAGGAAAAAAGAATTTTAATAAAGAGCTCATTCATACATTTCCATGATGCTACATCAATATAAACCCTAAATTCAGGGCATACATAAATGAAGCAATTTGATTTAAAATAGTTGAATAATTTCTAGACATTAGGTATAAATTTTTTTTTCACTTCAAGTTTCCTCTATTCACATTAATTAAATATTTACAAACTTAATTCTGGAGTTACATTTTTGCTAAATTCCTTTTTTAAATATCAAAAGAGATCAAAATTAAATTTCAACATAATTATAATTACACTTATCTTAACATTCAATAAACTGCATTTAAACCCCATGGGAATTCATATCCAGCTTAGAAATGTGACTAACTTACCCAAGATTCAGAATCTCTCTCAGCTCTCTTCTCTTCAAACAAATTTATTTTAGTAGCACTCATCTTATCGGTATCAGCAAGGACATAATGCCTTGGATTATAGCCTTTGGATAAGCTACCAAGCAGTCTCAGTATTTCTGTGGTGTGCCCACCTGAAAATAACATCAAAGATCATACAGATTAAGTTATATACAGTATTAATCAATTGACAAGCAACAAGTCTGTTTGTTTATCATTTTGCAGTAAATATTTAAATAGGCAGAGATGAGTCAGGAGAGAATTCCAGGCATAGGAGACAGTCAGTGAAAATGCCCAGGATTAGAGAATGGGGGTATCTTGTTTAAGGAATAACAAAAGGCAATTGACCCTGGATCCAGTGTTACTGGAGGGGCAAGGTTTAAGAAGGGAGGAAAGGTACACAGGGCCCAGGTTGTGAAAAGTCAAACAGAGGATTTTATATTTGATGCTGGAAACAATGGGGGCCACTGGGGTAGAATGAATAGAACATAGTCCTGGACAGAGTTGAGCTTCAGGATGATCAGTCTTCATGATTGATCCATCACTCAAATGGAAGAGGACTCAGAGTGGGGAGGAACTTGAGGCAGAGAAACCAACCAACAGCATGAGGGGCCTGGACCCAGGTGGAGGAGTATCTGAAGATATGCACAACATTCTACACCTCCTGGGGTGGGGGGGATGTGTTCCCTCATCTGTCTGCTGGAACCAAAGCTGGTCACTGCATTTAACTGGAATGCTGGTGCCCATTGATCTTGCTCTTTATCTTACTGTATTTATTGGGCAAACATTTCTATTTCTGCTTATTTTGTTTTGTATCCGTTCATACAAGTTTTCCCAAGTGTCTATTTATTCCTCATATTTGTAATTTTTATAGCACAATACCATACATAACACCCTTTTGTTTCTAATACTACTAAAAGTAGTGGGACTTTTTTCTCTTTAATCTTCTTTAGATATAAGCAAATTAGTAGAATCTTTGGGTCAAAGGATATGGACAGTTTACTGACTTTTCTAGTATAAATCCAAATTATTTTCCAGAATAAATGGACCAATTAATTCACAGCTCTACCAAGAGAGTATTAAATTAGTGTCTGTCTTCTGACAATCTTTTGTCTTTTCATATTAACAGGATATTTATTATATGTTTAATAAGATGTCTCAGTTTGGTTAAAATATTATCAATTTAGTTTTATTTCAACCTAGATATAAGAATACTGTTATAAAGAGCAATAGAGAGGATGTAAATCTTAAAGTGCTATCTATGTAAATATGAATGCATATAAACATAAATGCATACATGTACAAATAAATATAAATGTGCATATAATTGACATATAAATACAAATGTATACTATATAAACAAATATATAAATATAAGTAATATAAATGTATAGGTATATAAATAAATATAATTATGATGGCTGGGTATATTTTTTGCTATTGTTAAGTTATTTTTCCTGACTCCTTTTGGGTCATCCTTGGCAAAGGTTCTGGAGTGGTTTGCCAATTCCTTCTCCAGATAAGGACACTGAAAACAAATGGAGTTAATGACTTGCCCAGGGTCACTCAGGTCAAATCTGAACTCACTAATGAGGTAAATAAATAATTTAAATGTATAGGCATATAAATTTGAAAAAGATATAGAGATTCAAACTAATACAAATGTGTAGGGATATAAATATAAATCAACACAAATGTACAGGGATATAAATCAATACAAATGTTCAGGAATGCAAATATAAATCAATACAAATAGTAATAATGTTTGTCTTTCATTTTCTCTTTTTTTTTTGTTTTGGTTTTTGCAAGGCAATGGGGTTAAGTGACTTGCCCAAGGTCACACAGCTAGGTAATTATTAAGTGTCTGAGGCTGGATTTGAACTCAGGTCCTCCTGACTCCAGGGCTGGTGCTGTCTCCACTGAGCCACCTAGCTGCCTCCTTGTCTTTCATTTTCAAAGAAGACTATGACATCAGGAAGGTGATGCCATGACATCATACATGGATTGGATTTGAGTGAGGGGTTGCTATGCTAAGTCATCAGTCTCACTTTCTCCTCCACAGCCATCTGAGTTTAGTGACCAGAGATGAATCTGTATGACTGGAGATGGCCCTTGATGGACAATAATCAGGCTTAAGTGACTTGCCCAATGTCACACAACTAGAAAGTGGCAGGTATATAAGGCAACATTTGTCTTCCTGAATCCATGGCCAGTGCTCTATCCATTACGCCAGCTAGCTGCCTTACAGATACACATAAATACAAATGTATAGGAATAAAAATAAAAATCACTACAAATGTATAGGGACACAAATAAATACAGATGTATAGGGATGTAAATAGAAACCAATACAAATGTATAGGAATGTAAACATAAATCAGTACAAATATATAGGGACACAAATAAATACAAATGTATAGGGATATAAATAGAAACCAATACAAATATATAGGAATGTACACATAAATCGATACAAATAATATAGGGATACAAATAAATATAGATATATAGGGACATAAATAGAAATCAATACAAATGTATAAGAATGTAAACATAAATCAATACAAATATATAGTGATTCAAATAAATACAAATGTATAGGGATATAAATAGAAACTAATAAAAATGTATAGGAATATAAACATAAATCAATACAAAAATATAGGGATATAAATAAATACAGATGTATAGGGATGTAAATATAAATCAATACAAATGTACAGGAACAGAAATAAATATAAATCTATAGATATATAAATATAAATTTATAGAGAGAAAAATTTAAATAATTAAAAATACATAGGAAAAGTATATACGAAAAGGCATAGGGATATATAAGTATAAAAGTATATAAATATAAATGGATATAGATATAAACATATAGGTATATAATCATAAATGTGTAGTATATAAATAAATACAAACATTCATATATAGAAACATACAAAAATAAATACAAATGCATATGTACATGATATGTAAATATGCACACAGATAAATATGTGTATGTAAAGCTATAGATGTAAGCTCCTTTAGAACTGGAATTATTTTTATCTTTTTTTTATCTCTATTATCCAGTACAGTTGGCACATACTAGGGAATTAGTAAATGCCTGTAGATCCTATATTTGCACACACAGTGGGATTTAATCCTCTCTCCAACTTCCACATAAGGGGAGAGGGAGGGAGGGAGAAAGTGTTTATACAGATATATTTCCACATTCACATGAATATATTTGCATACATTTACATAGTAACCCACTCTGGGGAGCGGGGCAGTCTGGTACAGAGGCGAGTTTCTTCTTTGAATCAGAAGCCTGGCTTCTTCCCCTCCCCCTCCCCCGGGCCTCAGTTTCCTCATCTGTAAAAAGGCAGGCAAGGGCCGGGCCCTCAGGTAAGGAGGTGATCCGCATGGGGATTCTCCAATTCTGGAAGAGGAATGCCACAGTCAGGAGCTAGGGCTGCACTTTGGATTTGAGAAAACCTGAGTTCGAATCCCATGTCAATTCAGTTAATGTCTCTGGCTCTCGACTTCCTCCTCAATAAGATGAGGTATAGGCCTCAATTTTCTTTTTTTTTTTAAGGTGTTTTTTTTTTTTTTGCAAGGCAATGGGGTTAAGCGGCTTGCCCAAGGCCACACAGCTAGGTCATTACTAAGTGTCTGAGGGCGGATTTGAACCCAGGTCCTCCTGACTCCAAGGCCGGTGCTTTATCCACTGCGCCCCTATGCGTCAATTTTCTAGCTTTAAAAATCGCTATGTTATTCATTCGGATCATTAGCAGCCAATCCAGTTAAACAAAACAAAAAGAAAACCCAAAAGACCGGCATGCAACGCTTCAAGCAAAACTGGCGGGGGTACAACAGAGAAACAAAATAAAGACTGACAGATTGATTTCCGTGGGGGAGGGAAGTAAAATTGGGAGAAAAATTGTAAAACTCATATACAATCTTAAAAAAAAAAAAGCTGGCAATGGGGGGAAGGGAGGGGGAGCTGAGAAACTACAAGCCGCGTTGTCTTCTGGGACTTGTAGTCCTGAAGGAAGCCGAGGGGGCGAGTCACGTGACGGGTCTACTCACCAGAGCCGGCCACCACCAGCATTTTGACGGACTGTAGCTTCTTCCTTCTCAAGCGGAGCACCACCCACAGCCGCAGAGCCAAGAGAGCGGCAAGGCCCCCTACGGCGACCAGCCAGAGGAGGAAATTCATCTTTAGCAGAGAGCATCCATGAGCAGCACAGCCAGGAAGCAAAACCCCGCGGGAGAAGTTCGAAAACTACGGAAAGCGAAGAGGCTCGGCGCGTCTCCGCCTCGCGGCTGTGGGATCGTCGATTCGCTCGGGAGGGGGCGCTCGGGCCTAAGCGGAGCGGGGAATGCTGGGAAGTCGTGGTCTCCGCTCGGGCCTAAGCGGAGCGGGGAATGCTGGGAAGAAGTCGTGGTCTCCGCTCGGGCCTAAGCGGAGCGGGGAATGCTGGGAAGCAGTCGTGGTCTCCGCTCGGGCCTAAGCGGAGCGGGGAATGCTGGGAAGTCGTGGTCTCCGGCACATTCACCGCGGGGCCGTAGGCTGGGGGGGCGGGACTTCCTCCTGCAGGACACGCGCAAGCGCCAACCCGGCGACCTAGGCGGTCTCCGCCCCCATGAGGCTCCGCCCCTAGGGGGGCGGGCCTTGCCCATCCCCACGCCTCCCGCCCTAACGGGCCGCGGCGCTTGTCCACCTTTAAAGTCCGAACTTTCCGGGTCAAGTTAGCCGGACCCACCCCTCCAGATGTCCGCCCTCGTTACGCGGGGTTCGGTGGCTGGCCCAAGGTCACTAGCTCCACCCGCCTTTCTAAAACCGACCTTACCTGCGCCAGGTGAGTAAAGAGGGGGGCTGTCCCCCCCATCAGTGATCAGAGGATGCCGCAGGTAGTTTTCAGAAGAAGAAATCAAAACAATGCGCTAATCTCTGAAAGCAATTTTATCAAAGGATTGCAAATGGAAACAACTTGGAGGGACCAGGACAGGACAGGAAGATGACAGACAGGCAGGGACACGAATGCATCCTTGGTGGAGTGTCAACTGAGTCAAGCCTCCCGGAGAGCAATCTGGAACTGCGTCCAAAGGACTGGACACACACTGTGGACACTCGGAGCCAGCAATACCGCTACTAGTTCAGTTTTACAAAGAAATCATTAAAAAAAAAACACCAGAAAACGCCCACATGTCAAAAATGTTTATAGCAGCTTTTTGTGGTGGCAAAGAATGGGAAAGCTTAGGGTATGCTTATCAATTGGGGGGTGGCTGATAGGATTGTGATAGAATACTATTTTGTGGTAAGCAATAAGGAAAAGGATGATTTCAGGAAAGCCTGAGAAGACTTAAAATGAACTCATACAAGGGGTGGCAAGGTTGCGCAGTGGATAGAGCACCGGCCCTGGAGTCAGGAGGACCAGAGTTCAAATCCATTCTCAGACACTTAATAATGATCTAGCTGTGTGGCCTTGGGCAAGCCACTTAACTCCACTGCCTTGCAACAAACCCCTTCATGTCTAGGAAAGGCTTTGAAAATTCTTATATCATAGTAGATTATTATATTAGATTCATAAATAATAGGGTTCAGGAAATAAAATGAACTGATACAAAATGAAGTGAACAGAACCAGAAGAACATTGTACACCTTAACAATATTGTAACAATGATCAACTTTAAAAGGCTTGGCTATTTTGATCCTATGGCCCAAAGCAATTCCAAAGGACTCTTAATGAAAAATACTATCCATCTGTCAAAGTATAAGTTTCTCAAACTATATTCCTGTTTTTTAAAAAAAAGCGACTGATTTATTTTTATGTTAATACTCAGGATATCTCCCCCAGGCTAATTACAAACTCAGGAAGACAAATGATTAGAAAGCTGAAAAACTTGTTCTTTGTTCATGATGCTTAAAGTTCAGGAAGAGATACAATTCATCAAACAGTATGATATAAGGGTGATAGTCTATGAAGAGTAATTGAGCAACTTAATATTGTGCAACTTTCACTGATAGGCTATCAAAAGGGATTAATGATTTCTCCTATCCTTTGTTTTGGGAAAAAAAAATCCCATACAGGGGCAGCTAGGTAGTGCAGTGGATAGAGCACCGGTCCTGGAGTCAGGAGGACCTGAGTTCAAGTTCAACCTCAGGCACTTAATAATTACCTAGCTGTGTGGCCTTGGGCAAGCCACTTAACCCCATTGCCTTGCCAAAAAAAAAAAACCAAACCAAAACCTAAAAAATAAATCCCACAAAGCCTCCCTCCCCCCCTTGGGGAGCCATCTTGGACAGATGGTCTTCACCTATAGGTGCACAGTAAATACTAGAGAATAAAACTTCATGTTTAACTATATTTTCTGTCATTTTATTTTAACCCTATATTTTTAAGGTTTACACACATTAAGAGAAAACTGATATATTCTGAGAGTAGATTGAAGTATACTTTACTTTTATTTTTCTTGTTTCGCTGCTCACTCACAAAATGGTTAGTGAGGAAATGTTTTCCATGTTTTTATTTGTATACTGTGTATGTATTTCTTGCTTTCTCAATATGGAAGAGGGAGAGAGAGAATTTGGAAGTAAAATAATTAAAATAATTTTTTAAAAGATGGATAGTTGACATTTAAAAAAGGCACAACCAGAGCAGCTGAAAGAAAATGCTAACTAAAACAGCTTTGAGGTACCATTTGAACATCTATTAAAATGAAAAAAAATGAAAATGAAAATTCTCTGTCAAGGAGAGGATTTGCTGTGTAGAAATAGTTTACATTGCTGCAAATTGATTTGATTTTTCATCCATCTCAATAAAAAAAATGGATTCAATAAATTAGTTCAACAGAGTCTCAGGTTATCAGATTAAACATCTAAAAGACTATTCTTATTTATGAATAAGAAAGATTTTTAAAAAATAATTTTAAAAAAGGAAATCCTATTTATAGTATCAAGGAAACCTGAATTAACTATCAAAATAAGAGAACTGATGAGCTAGTGTTTCAGTAGGATTCATAAAAATTATATTCCCCAAACAATTTTATATATTTTCTGCATTAACAATCAAATAATATGAAACTAGCTTCCTCACAGAGCTAGGTAATTATGAAATTTATGTGGACAAATAAGAGGACATATTGAAGAGAAAAAGCTTATTATTTTTGTCTTTCAATCCCCATAGCCTAGTACAATGTTTGTTACTTAGGTACTTCTTAATTGTTGAACTTCATAGATTATAGATTTAGAACTGGAAGAGGATTTAGAGATTATTTAACCCAACCCTCAAAATTTCTAGATTAGTTAAGTGAGGCCCAGAGTAGTTCCAGACATTGATATCACTTCAGGGGACCTCACCAACACAGACTGAGGAAATTTTATGAAACCTGTGTCAGACTACCTCTCTGACCTTTGAATTATTTTGTCTCTAGTTTCAGTGAATCTTGGAAAATGTTGCTACAACCCAAGTGTTTTAGTAGGGGAAAACCTTAAATATGAAATTCTGAAGAAAAAAAACAATTTGAATGAGAAGAAAAGGGGAGTGTCAACAGTCAAAGAAAGGCACCAGCTTACAAGCAAAAGAAATGTCCCAATTATCTTACATGTGAAAAATATTTGTAGGGTAAGCAAGCAACAACAACAACAAAAAATCAAAAACATTCATCCAGTCCTCAGCTCCAGATCACAAGTTACTGAGGGGTGAGTAATCTAAGAAAAATTGATGGGAAAACTAGAAAGCACTTTAGCAGAAATTAGGTTTGGTTTAAAAGCTTACACCAAACCCATAATAAGCTCAATGTAGATATTCAACCTGTATAGAAAATGTCATATTGCTTAAAAAAGTAGAAAAGATCAACAACCTTTCACTACTTTGGCTAAAGGAAGAATTTTTAATGAAATGGATGGAAGAAATCATAAAAGATAAAATAAGCAATTTAGACTACATAAAATTTAAAAGCTTATAGAAATTAAATCAAGATATAATTAGAAGAGAAATCATAAGAGCATGAAAAAAACCTATCATCTGTCCGTAAAAGTTAAATATTCAAGATAAAAGGTGATTGTCACAAATATATGACAAAAACACTCGTAAAACAGAATTCCTTAATAAATCACTGGTCAAAGTATATGAATAATTTTTTAAATTGAAAACTATAAATGACCACATGAAAAGATACTCCATATCCTAAGTATGAAACGAATACAAATTAAAACCATGATGAGGTTTTACTTTAGACCATCAAATTGAGCATGATGACAAAAAGATGGAAAGTTAGTGTTGATGAAGTTGTGAGAAAATAGGCACACTGAAAAAGATGAAATGAAAGAGGTATTGTACTCCTAGACTTTACAAAGCATTTACTACCAAAACTATACAGTAATGGTGGAATGGCCAAATTCAAAGAGTAGTTATTAATGGATTGATACCGGTTTGACAGGATATCTCCAGTGTATTATTTCAGGAATCTGGACTTGGTTCTATACATTTAAGTTTTTAGCTTCAAACAGAATTCTTGTCCAATTTCCAGGGACACAAAGCTGGGGGAAATAACAAACCTACTGCATGACAAAGTCAGAATCCCAAAAGATCTCAGTGCTTGATGGATGAAAAATGCTTAAAAAATGATTGTTGATTAACTGATCAACATCGATAGATTATGACATTGGGAAGAACCTAATCAAATGAAATTTGGTACAAATCAATGTAAAATCTTATGTCTGGATTCAAAAAATCAGCCTCACAAGTATGAGATGACAGAGGCATGTGCAAGTTCTAGTGAACTTCAAAGCACAATATGAATCAACAGTGTAATCTGACAGCTAAAAAAGCAGATGCAATCTTAGATTTTACTAGGGGGGGATGACATAATGGAACAAAGAATGATGGCCCTGCTGGATTTTGCCTTCAACGGGATCTGATCTGGGCACTATATTTTAGGAAATATGTTAATAATCTAGAAATTATCTGAAAGATGGGAGTTAAAGTTAAGAGTCTTGTGTTCATGCCATGCAAGAATCAGTTGTGAAGGAATAAAAGATATTTAACCTCAAAAAAAGGAAGACTTGGGTAGGGAAAAGGAGGGTATGATAGCCGTCTTCAAGAATTGAAAGGGCTAGGTAACCTGAAAGAGGCATGAGACTTGTTCTCTTCAGTCCTAAAGAATAGAACTGGGAGCAATAGGGGGAATTTGGAAAAAGACAAATGAAGTCTGGTATCAGGAAAAGCTTCCTAATGATTAGAAGTATCCAAAATTGGAGTGATCTGTCTTTCGGAGCAGGGCTTTTTCCTCACTGGAGGTCTTCAAGAAAAGGCTAGATGAATACTTGTAGAAAGAATTCTTTTTTCAGGTATAAGTTGAACAAGACAATTATTAAAATTTCATTCAATTTTGACATTCTTCAATTCTGTAAATAATTCTCTCTAGAGAGTCCCTTTTTTCACTCTCCCATCTGGTTTTCAGATCTTCTTAATCCTGATTTCTTTTTCAATCCATCTTCATATTCCATCTATTCCAAAGACTAGGTATTTCCTTTAGTTCATGGTCAAGATCCAGTGGAGCCAAGCCTTCCAGCCATGATGTGCTTTTATTTTCATCTTAGAAACTCTTCTTTTAAAAAATATTTTTAATTTATGGAATAAAATAAGCATTTTTCTAACAGTACAATAAAATAGATGATTGTACATGAAACTAAAAATCTATTATGCACAATTTGCTATTCCTTTCAAATATATAACACGATTGTCATGTGAATTTTTTCTTCCCTCTCCTCACCCTGGAGATGGCTACTATTAGCCCCAAATATATATATGCATGTATGTATGTATGTATATGTAAAATTAATCCATGCATCTAAATATCAGTTCTTTCTCTGGATATAGATTGTGTCTTTCTTCATACGTCCTTTATAGTTAATCTGGGTATTTGCAATAGACAAAATAACTAATTTTGGACCTGTAGAAGGGAGGCTAAGTGATTGATCAAGCCTGTATTAATATTATTGTTATTGTTCTTTATTGTCCCATAACTGTAAATACTCTATTTGGGGGAGTCACTTATCCCGAAGAGAAGAAACTTTTTGCTCCTTTCTGAGCACATTAATAGTTTGCTTTGAAGCATAGCTATGAGAAGCAAAGCTTGAACTTTGAAGGATATTTGTGAGGCTTTGTAGCCTTATAAATTTGCTTGTCAAAAGTGCAATCGTTTTTGCTTTTGGTACTTTTAACTTTTTTTTTTTAGGTTTTTGCAAGGCAAATGGGGTTAAGTGGCTTGCGCAAGACCACACAGCTAGGCAATTACTAAGTGTCTGAGACTGGATTCGAACCTAGGTACTCCTGACTCCAGGGCTGGTGCTTTATCCACTGCACCACCTAGCCGCCCCAGTACTTTTAACTTTTGCAAAAGATTCTTTCCCCTTCCCTCCAAGCAGCTCTTGTCAAATTTATTCTCAAATTTTTGGAGCAAGCTAAGCAGACTGTTCATTCTAAAATAACCACTACCTTCCCATGTCACTAACTATAACTTGGGTTAATTTTAGGAGCCAGTCCATAGACAGCAGGTGCTTATGTCTAAAGCTGTTGAGGGTCAGAAACCAATCGCAAGTACAAAAGGATTGTCCAAGAGCTAGCTTATGGTGCTCTGATCAATTAGTACTCAAAAGACTTTGTAGGAGCTTTTTAAGGCACAAAGGTATGTGCCACCTGGAAAATTAGTACTTATAAATCTTCAGGAACATTTGAAAAGCAAAGAGCCTCACTGATAAGGATTAAGATCAAAGGTAGAACTTTCCCACTATAATAAAGAGGAGCAATTCTGCCTCGAACCATGTCGTTGCTTAAGACATTATGTTACCGCTCCTGTGGATATAGGTAAGTTCTTGTAATGGCATGGAGAAAACTGGCACAAGAATAGAAGAAATCTTATAGTCCTTGAGAGATGTGTGAAGCCTTCATCAGGAAATACCTGAGGGAATGGAGAGCAACATTCAGACTGAATTGGATTGAACTGTTATTTTTTCTAATCCTAGTGTCAACTGCATGTTATTGTGCCCAGGTCTCAGTGTTACGAAGTTTCATGTATCAAGAGAATGTGACTTTAAATTTTGTAAGATCAGTACCTATTGAAAACAGAAATGAAGGCTCCCTTAGACTGTAAGCTTGTTGGCAAAGGACATTTTCTTTCTTTCTTTTTCTTCCTTTCCTCCCTCCCTCCTTCCTTCCTTCCTTCCTTCCTTCCTTCCTTCCTTCCTTCCTTCCTTCCTTCCTTCCTTCCTTCCTTCCTTCCTTCCTTCCTTCCTCCCTTCCTTCCTCCCTCCCTCCCTCTCCTTCCTCTCTCTCTCTCTCTCTCTCTCTCTCTCTCTCTCTCTCTCTCTCTCTCTCTCTCTCTCTTTCTTTCTTTTTTGTATCCTGAGGACTTGGTGTAGAACTTCTTTCATAGAGAATAGGAACTGGACCTGGATTCATTGAAATAAAGAACTCCCAGGTAAGGAAATTCTCACTACCAATACAAGTTGGCATTTTTCTACAACTTATGGCCTAAGAGAACAGCCTGAAGCACTCAGAGGTGAGGTGACTTGCCCAGGGTCACAAAGCCAGGATGTGTCCAAAGCGAGATTTGACTCACTTCTTCCTGGCTTCAAGGCTAGTTCTCTATCCCCCGCCCCCTACATTATCTTTTTTATAATAGATGTTTAATAAATAAATGTTCAATGAATTGGAAAAGTTTAAGCTTTTCAGACATTTCTGAGAGGTTTCATGTTTTCTATCATTCCTTTTGGCTATGTCAATGTAGAAAAAGTCCAAATAGTGATTAACTGAATCCTGGTTACAGACAGAACTACATCTGTTATCCAAAGCAGATTTTGTATCTTGTGATTAAAGATGTGGAGAAGTATTATTGTATAGATTTCTTGGGTCGATAGTTCTCAGATTGTCATTTGATGCTCTTGAAGCAGTTACTATTTTTTAAATACAGACCTCCCCATATATCAACAAAGAAGCAATTTCTCTATGTCTTCTCATGCCTCACAATTTGTACCTACTCTTTAGCTATAAATCCTCCACAGATGATCCCTCCAATGCAGTTGAGGCCTCCCTCATATTCTTTGAGATCTTTGGAATACCAATGTACCATTTGGGTTTGTCATCTGTTATCTCTCATTTTTGCCACATAACCAATTTTTTCCAGTTGTACTCATCCCTCACACAAATTGTTATGGGTAATACAGCATGTATTCAAATTTGCATTATTCAAAGTTATAATTGTACAAAATATGGTAATTGATTCTAGCCCAGTGAAAATACATGAGATAAATTTGAATAATATGACTACTACACCAGATTCATTATTTGCCCTAATTGAGACCTGGCTGTATGCTATATAGTTTGAGTCTGTCTATCAAGTCTCTTTCCATTGACTTTTAGCTTATTTATAACTTAGATTTTTTTCTGAGATCATAGGGTGCCATGATTCACAGCTAAGAATTATCACTCAAAAGAATATGCTGTTAAAATGTTTTTTCAATTAGTCAGTAGGTTGGAATCATTGACACTACTTCAATTTCTCAAATGTAATCCATATCCCCTCCTCCTCAATTCCAAGCCCAGTTGATTATCCATGTGCAATGTTTATTCAAGATACGCATATTGATAGGTAAATTTGATAGTCTGCTTATTCAGCTGCGTATCATAATCTGAGAAATGTGCATTTTTCATCTAATTTGTTTTTTCAGGATAGATGGTTAAATGAATTTGTTTTATATTATTATGAATTTCATTGAGAAGGATTTGTAGTGTTATAGGACTTGATGAGATTAGTACAATGTAGTATTTAGAGAATTCCATCATTAATAGGAAATATTTCTTTCATCTAGACATTAGTGCAGTCATTATAGACTTAGACTTCTTCCTTGCATTCAGGCATTTCTTCTCTTTAAATGAACTAGTATGTCATGCCATTAGTTTTTTTTCTTTTTTTTCTTTTTTCTTTTATTTTTTTATTCTCATTTTGTACACATTTTTTTACATTAATAAAATATTCTTGTTTAAGAGTAAACGAAATACCCCTCCCCCCATAAATATAGACTTGCTTGAGCGATAAAGTAAAGGGGAGAGAAAAAATTAAAATAAAAAAATAATAGTAATAATTGTAGGTATGGCCAGGTGGCACAATGGACGGAGCACCAGCCCTGGAGCCATGAGCACCTGAGCCCATATCCGGCCCCATGCACCCAACAATCACCCAGCTGCATGACATGCAAGCTACCCAGTCCCCACTTCCTGGCAAAAACCAAAAAGAAGAAAAAAAAAGACCCAAAATAAAATAAAATAGTAATAATAGTAGGGGTGGCTGGGTGGTAGACAGAGCATTGGCCCTTGAGCCAGGAGCACGGGGTCCAAATCCGGCCTCAGACAACCAACAATCACCCTGCTAGTCATACCATTAGTTTTTGATCAATACCTTTCTTGTTCAATGTGATGTTATCCTGTTAAGTTATGAACCACCTGGTATTCATCTGGATGGTTGGAAAACTGAGAAATGATAAGAAAAAATTTGAATATCCTATGTCATCTAAGTATACTACAGAGCAATAGAAGCTCCATCGGCTGTCTGGTGTCCCCTCTGTCTTTCCCTACCTCCAATGGAATTGAAGTATCTCCAGGACAAGGTCAATTTTTGTTTGCTTTTTGTCACTTAACTTCATGATTGTCTAGCACAGTATTTTGTATATTGTAGGTGTGGAAGTACTTTCAATTTGTTGGATTAAATTGGATAATAAAATTGATTTTAAGTGTTAGAGCATTTTGGAAGAATCCATGCCTTGTTTGTCTGACTTTTTTTGCTTCTGAAATCAGAACCTCCTAGGAAGAAGGGGTGGAGGAGGGGCATTAGGGATTTCCCAAGGATTTCTCAGTGCCAGTCAAGAATACCTTTTCCATTTCTCAGGTTTTTTTTTCCTCCAAGCTTACCTCTAATAAATATGATACTTAAGATCCTGTAAGAATTCACTTGTTCATATACTCAGATGGTTTTAATATGACCACTAATTTAGAATAATTTCTCTCTCTACATATGTGTATCTTTGTCTGTGAAGGAACTTGCCTATGATTACATAGCAGATTGTCTCAAGTCAGATGTTGTTTTCAAGTTCTGCCTCTGAGACATACATAAGGAAGATCTCTGTGACTACAGACAAATTTCTCAATCTATTAATGAACCAACAACTCTCTGAAACGATGTTACAAATAAGCTGATGATCTGCATTAGAAGAGGATATTTCTACAGTGGAACTTCCCAGTGCATTAAGTTGCTCGCGCCCATGATAATACAGGTCTCAGAATATTCAATGTTTATATATGTGTTCATATACACATGCGCACACACATGCCATATAGGTATGTCTGTGTAAAATTATCCATACCCATATATATCATTATCCTTTGACATTTTGCAATATGTGCAAGACATTCTGCTTTGTTTATAGATGAAAAAAAACAACAGTATTTGCCTTCACAAAACTTACAATCTAATTACCAGTATGTATTTACGAATGAATAGTATCAAGGTATAATGGGAAAAAACGTCAGATCTTGAGTTAGGAGAGACCTGAATCAATTTCTTCATCTGAAAATGCAAATAGTGGTGTGACTGTTGAAAGAAATAATGAATAGTAAATGCTTTGAAAATCCAAAAATATGCTATAAATGTGTTATTATATATACTATATATTATATACAAATATATAAAACACTCTGGAAGTTTGTAGGGGTGTGAATATGGATTGGATTCATGATTTATATCCTTAAGAGAGTTACCTAAAGCACTGACAGACTTAATTACTTGCCCAGGGGTCATCTAAACATATATGTCAGGGGTAAGTCTTGAACTCAAAGAGCCAGCTGGTTATCTCTGTGGCATGCTACCATATGTGTATGTCATATATACACAAATATATATATATATACATATACATATACATATACAAAATATTTATATACACATTATCATCATCACACCCAAATCTCCTAAGTTCATAATCATTCTAAAGTTAATATTGCATGAAAAATGTATTTTTAAAAGAAAATCTCTAAGTTATCCTGGGAAATATCAATATAAAGCATTTTATTCTGCTCATTTATTCATGAGAAAGGCTCTGGCAGCATCTATTTTCATTGTCCCAGTTACTAAACTTTCAGTTCTAGAGTTCACAGAAAAAGTAAGAGCATATCATGTTTCTTGTCCTTGGATTCCACTGCTTGAATTCTGACCAATTTGAAAACATTTTCTCTCTAGTTTTGGTGTAACCAAGCTTAGCCCAGGGTCAACCTCCTTCCTTTCTTGTTTCCCCTTTCTTTTTTTCTCTGAATCTTTTCCCTTTTCTCCCCTTAGTTCTTTTTAGCAACTTAGAGAAGTGAGTTTAATACAAAAACACAAGATATACCTTAATTCTCTCTCATTCCCCTCCCCCCCCCCCCCACTTTGTGTTCTACCTTCTCTTTGCATGAAAAGGAACAACCAGTGGAAATGTGTGATTATTCAATATGGATTTGAGGCAAGAGAACTGGGCTTTGGGATCAAGAAAGACAGAGATCAAAATCTCAACTCTGACTTTGACCTGGTCTTGGAAATGGGAATAATGAACCTATGATTTGTATTGAAGGAAGTGTTTTATAAATCTTTTTTTAAAATTCTAGTAGATCTGTGAGTTTATTAATTTGAAAATTCCCTTCAAGAATGTTGATTATGACTTCAGATAATCCTTACCCATTCAACCCATGCCACTCTTATCCATACTCTCCTAGGTAGTCATCAAAAGAGGCCTAAATGACTTGTTTGCAGGCTTTCTTACTTTCTTCTGATATTGTGAGGTAGCAATGGAACATTCTGGATATTCATGTGTAATCTTTTACTCTCACCAAATAACCAGTCTGTTTTTTTAAATTCTTCCTCTCATGTAATTATTTGGTGATATCCTTTACTTCTGTTGCTTGAACTATTTTGTGTTATATGTTACATACTGATTAGCGTGAACAACTATTATTCATGAAGCATTCATTTATACTATATGCCATTGTAGTAAGTAGGTTGCTTTGTCCAAAAGATTGATATGTAGTGTGATCTTTTTAATAGTTTCTTAAATGTTAGTAACTGTTTTACTTAGGAAAGATAAATGGTACAGAAAACATTTATGCCTGTCAAAATCAGAGCAACTAAATTTGTGGATTTGACTTAATGACTCTTTCATTTTTCAAAAACATGGAGGAGCCAATGAGAAAAAGTTTCTTGATCAAGTTTTCACTTGGTTTTGGTTGTGGAAAAATAGAGAAACTTTTGTGCTATTTTTTCTTATGATAGAAGAGAAGAAGATATGCATGGCATAGATATTTGAAAAGCAGAATTCAAAAGATTCAAAAAAATAATGATACTGTTGACTATATAGCTCTAAAGAGAAGTAAACTAAGGATGGAAGGATAGCTCTCACAAGTCAAATTCTGAATATTTAAAAAGAAACAATTTCAATAAAAATGAAAGAGAAATTATTTAAAGAGATCAATGCGGATGTGCAGGGAACGTACCAACAAAATTAGATTTTCAAAAGTCATGTACAGACAATGATAGAGGGAGCAGATATTGTATGAAAAAGTAGAAAAGCACGTCATAGTCTTCTAAGAATAGTGTCAGGAATGCTAATATTAGAATAAGCTAAGATTAGCCAAGAAAGCTAAGGATAATAAAAAGTGTTCTTAAAACTATATTGGGAGAAAGAGAAGGATCAGACAATGGGAGTAGATGAGATAATGCAACAGATCTAAGAGTAAACTTGAGATGCTTCGTATGGAGAAAAAATCATTGAAATAGAAGAAAAGACAGAACAAAAAATAGTTGGGACTATTAAGGAAAGGGAGTTGAGACCTAAGTGAGAAGGTAGTAAAAGGGGACTTTTTGTCATCAAGCCCAGTTATTAATATTCAAGGATAATCAATGAATGATATGGTTAATGAACTAATGCCAATGATTTTTAAAATAGTTGAGAGAAAAGAAGATGTGCTATGGGATTGGAAGAAGGCAATGTTCAGATTTTCAGAAAAAAGTGTGGAATCTGATCATTTCTAGGTTAATAAGCTTAATTTCAATTCTTATCAAAATTTCAGGACAGCTAGTTAAATCATTATTGGTAAACATTTAGAAAAGGAAGTAAGAATTGCAGAGTGCCAACACTGCTACATCAAGAATTGGTTTTGCTATATAATTTTTATTTCCTTTTTAGGCAGTTACCAGACTAGTAAATATTTTTTACATAGTTTGCCTTGATTTTAGCAAAACATTTAACAAAGTCCTCTCATGCCATTCTTGTGGAATAAGATAAGATATAAAATAGATAGGATAGTACTATTATGAAATGATGCTGAGTGAAGTAAGCAAAACCAGGAGAATATTGCACATATGAACAGAAACACTGTATGATGATCAACTATGGTAGACTTTACTTTTCTCAGCAATACAATGATCAAAGACAATTCTAAAATCCTTGTATGAAAAAATATCATCCAAATACAGAGAAAGAGCTATGGAGTCTGAATGCAAACCAAAGCATACTATTTTCCACTTTTTAAAATTTGATTTATATTTTTTCTCTCTCATGTTTTTTCCTTTTTGTTTTGATTCTTCTTTCACAACATGACTAATATGAAAATATGTTTAATATAATTGTATATATAAATATATATAAAACTTATATCTGATTACACATTGTCAAGGGAGTGAAGGAGGGAAGATAGGGAGGTAGAAAAATGTAAAACTTACAAATCTTACAAAATCTTACAAAAAATGAATATTGAAAACTATCATTACATGTAATTGGAAAAAATAAAATTAAGAAAGGAGGAAAAAAGAAATGTACTCTTAGATGGATTTGAAACTGAATGGAATTATACCTAGAGAATATTCATTAATAGATGTTTAAAAAAACATCTGCATTTTGGGCACATCTGCTAGAACCAATTTCTAAAGCATGATTTTAAATTCAAGCATTTGTAGAATAGAGAGAACTATCCCAACTGATATAAAGTTCTCTCTTCCCTTCTACTTCCCACCCAATGTCTTCAGAAACCTCTATTCCATGAGACAATTTGAGCTAACATTTACAGCAGTCTTAAACAAGGAAAAGATAACAACATGTTAAAATAAAGCTTTGGATTAACATTCTATACCATCAAATTAAATAATAATAACTTAACAACTTCTAAATTCCTTCCTCGATCACTGTCCTCAAAATTGACTAGACTGTACTATCAACAGTTTCAGAGGATGGTAAAGGCAATGCTCTTTTATTAAAAAAAACAAAATAACATTTTTATTGATGTCTTTTGTTTTTTATATCATCATAGTTTTCCCTAAACCATTTTCCCTCCTGGAGAAACCATCCCATATAACAATTGGTGTTTTTTAAAAGACAAAAAATAAAGAAAAATAAGTGTAAAAAATAAACACAACTGACCAATACATTGAAAAAGTAGGAAAGCATGTTTTGAACAAAGCATTGCAATACTGGTGGGGGGGGGGTGTCCACTAATGTTGCAACTTGCAAGCACCATGAAGGAATGGATTGGTGAGCAGCTTTTTCATATCTCTTATTTTTTTAAATGGTTTATAAAATGCAATTTTATTTTTATGTTACTTTGCTGTTACATAGGGCAATAACATTTTCCACAATGCTTTTTTGGGACTACAATCAATGATTAGCAACACACAATAGTGGTCCAAACTTTCTAATAAACAATCACTGGACAAATGTGATACCCTCTCACATGTGCACAAATCTGCATGGAAAAGTACTAAAAAATTAGGCCTGGACTCGTGTATTTCCAATGGTTTCCCCTATTCTAGTGTATTAAGAAATGACATGCACTTTAATTTGCCAAATAAGCAACATTTGTATTCTGGTAGTTCCATGCTACTTCTATTACATAGTAAAGTGGACACCAGAACTACAAAGGCAGGAGTGTGAGTGAACTTTTATTGAGAAGAAATTGTTAAATTAAACAGCAGCAACTGAAGGGTAAAAAAACTTCGTGCTGTCACAGGACATATCTTACAGGAGAACTATTTCAGCTTGTGATCCCTAACTCTATAATACCAAATTTGTTTCCATTTGACCCAAATACTTCCAGATTCCTCCTTAAAAGGAATATTTAAGAGTATGTGAAAGTTGTTTGCTGAAAGAAAAACCCTGAAAAAACAAGATGAGGACTATGGGGGTAGGCGGGGGAAGCTATGTAAAACACTTGAGTTGTATTTAACTACATTTTCATATCTTCACTGTAATACAAAACACAGTCATCACTTGCAGAACTGGTTCAGATTTTTGAATACCAGATACACTTTAGTCCTCTACGTAAGTGTTTGGAAGTTACTTATGTTTATATGAAATGAAGCTATTAATACTTTTTCTACAGCAGTAACCCCCACACCAGGAAGGCCCAGGACAAACACAAATCAAGGAATGGAGTTTTCCCAAAGCTGCAGTGTGAAAAGACTAGAAACGATTGATTTCCATACACATGAATGGGTTCTTTGCTATAGGAAATCCAAGTGGAGCTATAAGGAATGGAGACGTGTAAAAAGGCTTCTTGAGAGAAAGGAAGATGACACCCTGTATGAATTTTAATTTTCTGCACCTTCTGCAGCATCACATTCTTCTCCTGCACTGTCTGATGTCCATAATGTTAGGTTGTCTCTAAGCAACTGCATGATAAGGGTACTGTCTTTGTAAGGAATCTTCATTCAACGTATCAAGTTCTACAACAGCCTCATCAAAAGCCGTTTCAGCCAAAGTGCAGGCAAGCTCTGGGTTATTAAGAATCTCATAGTAAAATACAGAAAAGTTAAGAGCTAGCCCCAGGCGAATTGGATGTGTAGGTTGCATCTCTTTCTTGCTGATGTCAAATGCTTCTTGATAAGCTCCTTGGGAATTATCTATTGTTTGTTTTCGGTCATCTCCACAGGCTACTTCTGCAAGGTACTGGAGGTAGTCTCCCTTCATTTTCAGATAGAAGACCTTGCTCTCCGGATTAGTAGCATTGGCTGCTATCCAACAATTCCAGCACGGTGGTGCAGATGGACCTCAGCTCGCACTCCACCTTCTCCCGGTAGCCCTTGACAAGCCGCATCTTCTTGTCCGAAGTGTCAGTTTTCTGCTCAATGCTCGAATGGACCCTCCAGGCCGACCTTCGGCCCCCGGCCACGTTCTTGTAGGCTCCCGAGAGCAGGTTGCGCTCCTCCTTGGAGAGCCCGGCGCCCTGCGCGGTCACCGCCTTCATGCAGGTGACCACGCCGTCGTAGCGCTCGGCCAGCCTGGCCAGCTCGGCCAGCTTGGCCCTCTGCATCAGCTCGGTCTTGTCCATAGCCGGCGGCCGCGGGGCGGGAGAGAACCGGCCCAGGTCCAGAAGAATCCTCGAAAGCCTTCACCTTCGCCGCTACCTTGATCCGCTCTAGGCTTTGGCGAAGGAGCCTCCCCGTCTCACCCTACCCCCGAGCGCCGAGAGGCGGGCGCCGGCGGAGCTTTTCACATCTCTTATTACAAGTTGTACTTGTTCTTTATAATTTTGCCCCCATTTATTTATAATTTATTTTATGTGTGATGCCATTTCCATTGTTGTAATGACTATTTTTCTTGGCTCTGTTTGCTTCACTATCAGTTCATGTGCATATTTCCAGGTTTCTTTATATTTATCCCAGTTTTTAGTTCTTAAAGTACAATATTATTCCATTACATTCAGATACCACAATTTAATTTTGGTGTTTAGCTATTTTTCAACCAATGGGAATCTATTTTGTTTCCAATTCTTTGCTATCACAATAATTGCAATTATAAATATTTTGATGCATATGAGGACTTCCTTCTTATCAATGACTTACTTCCTTGGGCATAAAGGGAAAGGAATAAACCCTTATATGCCACTCTTTACTAGGTACTGCTCTAAGCATTCTTTTTTTTTTTTTTTTTTTTTGCAAAGATGACCCCATTTGATATGACATTAAACTAGATGGAAGTGCAGTAACTGAATCTCTGGGTCAAACTAATGATTTCTTATTTACCAAATCCAATGGTCTTTTTTCAGTTCTCATTCTTCTTTACTTGTTTCTGCCTCTTTTGCCAGTGTTGATCACTGCTTATTGACCATTTACTTCTCTTTGATCCTCTCTTCTCTCTGGGTTCTTCTGACTCTACTCTTTTCTTGTTCTTTTCCTACCTATTTGACTGCTTTTCAGTCTCTTTTGCTGGATCTTCATTCCAATCACACAGGCTAATCATGGGTATCCATTCCACAGTGTTCTGTCCAGGTCTCTCCTTTCATCTTCTATATATACTACTTCACTTGACCTCAGTGATAGAGTGGCAGGGCAGCTAGGTAGATAGAGAACTGGTCTTGGAATCAGGAGGATAGGAGTTCAAATCCAACCGCAGATACTTGCCATTTACTAGCTGTGTGACCTTGGGCAAAACACTTAAACCTGATTGCCTCCCATCCAGGAGCTATCTCCAGTCATTCTGATTCCTGTCTGGTTACTGGATCCAGATGATTCTGGATGAGAAAGTGAGACTGGTGACAACATCCCCTCACTCAACTCTAATTCAAGTGCTTGTCATGACATCACCTCTCTGATATCATAGTCTTCTTTGAGTGCAGAGGGCAAAACGTCATCATGACAAAGTGGCTATCTTACTAGATTTGGAGTGAAGTCAATCTGTGTTTGAATTTTTCCTAGATATTTATTAGCTGGGTAGCCATATAGGCAGTTCATCATATCATTTCTAAGCTTTATTTTCCTCCTCTGTAAAGTAGGGAGACATACTATGATATATAGGTATACTATATATACAATGATGGCTTCCTCATAGGATTGTTAAGGAACTAAGAGAAATAATGGCAACAAAATGCTTCTCCAATTTTAAAGGGAGAAATAAATGTCAATTATTATGATTAGAGGAAGTTTTTTACTAGGACCACCACTGTGGACTAGAAATACTCTCCAACTCTGTGATTGTGTGAATCCCTATAGTAGAGTGAAAAACTACAACAGTATATCTACTACTACAGAACATCTCTTGAATGTACCCCCTTCTTTTCCTCTGATTCTGCCATTCTGATTGCTATTGTAATCCATCATCTATTTAGCCTCCAAAATGATCTTCCTATAGTATAGATTCAACCATGTCATTCCCTACTTATTAACCTTCAATGACTCCCAGTTATTTTTAGGATTAAATATAATATCTTCTCTTTGACCTTTTAAACCCTCAACAATCTGTTCCTTTCCTTCCTTTTCATTGTTTCTTATACTTCATCCCTTCCTCTATGACTATGAGTAACACTGGGCTTCCTGTTTGTTTAATGCAAAGCTGTCTTCCAACTGTGTCTTTTTACCTTTTACTGACTGTCCCCTCATGTTGTTTCCACCACCACCTGCATTCTTTGACTCCCTTCAACCCTGGAATCCACTGTTTACCTTGTATACAGCTTGCATATTTATATTTTTTTTATATATGTCTCTCCCATTAGATTGTGGGCTTCTCAAGGGCAGAGACTTTTTGCTTCTTAGCTTAGCACACTGTCTGCTATATAATAAGCCTTGATAAATGCTTGTAAATCCAAAAAGGCAATTGAGAAAACAGAAGGTTCTAGTACCACTTGGCAGAACAGAGATGAGGAAAATGTTGAGTAAGTTACACATGTTTATGAAATAGAAGATCAGAGAAGAGCAAATAGAAGAATCATTGTATATAAGAGGAAAAAAGGAAAACAAGAACAGATTTTTACCTGGATTCTGGTACATACATGTATATATGCGTGTTTATCTACATATATACACATGTGTTGATGATACCATTCCTGGTGAAAGGAAGGTATGCTTTAGTGAAGCCAGGAAAACCAGAGGTCAAATGTTGTCTCTGTCATATTGTCTAATTTTTGCTGCAGGTTTCAGTTCCAACTTTGGCTTTTATCCAACCTTAGCTAAGTCACTTAAACTGTTATGCCCAAACAAAATAAATAAAAAGCCAACCCTTCAGAATCTGATGAACACTTAATAAATATTGTCTCTTATGTATCTCTTTCCCTTAATCCTAATTCCTCATACCCCAAATGACTAATCTGTAAGCAAAATCAGCATCCCCAGAAATGGAATGTGATCCAATCTCTTCCTGCCTCCAAAGCAAGCTCTCTTTACTTAAAAAATACGTTTATACAGGTGAATTATCATGTATGTACAATGCTAACTTGGCATTCCCCACTGATGGGAGGGGGAAAGGAAATTTTGAAAGTTAAAAATATATATGTGTATATTGATGAAAAAATAAATTTAAAAGTTGTTATGCCCTAGTTTTCTTCTGTCTCAGATAAGGCTGGTGAATTCAATGATAATAACTACCTTGGAGTTAAGGATTTTAATTATGCAAATTACTATACATAAATTATTACGAGGCACCTGGAGAGCATGGTATATAGAGAACTGGACATGAGGTCAGTAAGATATATTTTCAAATCTCACCTCTAACGTTAATTTTGTCTCAGTTTCCTCATCTTTTGAGCAAGGTTAACAATAGTACCTATCTCATAGGGTTATGGTAGGATAAATTGAAATAACATTTTTAAAAGTCTTAGCAAACCTGTCAGATATGCATAAAAGTGATCAATTTATCATTTTATTATTAAATATTAGCTCATTTGATCTTCATAAAATTTCTATAATATGAATCTTTGATTAATCCCAATCTAGAGAAGAAGAAGAAACACAAGCTATGATGTTCAATAATATTAGGATTCATGAAGAAAAAAAATGTCTGAAGAATTCAGACTCCAAACTTGATGATACCAAATCTGTTGAGCTTGTGACCTTCTGAGTAGGTATTTGAGATTGGCAAACTCAGTGAAGCTTGCTAGAATTGGCAGAATGAAGTGTCTAGAAGAGAGACCCCCGGAGATCATTCTTAATGTTACTGATACAAGAATAGCTATGATAATGATACCATATGATAGAATATGATACAACAATAGTATGATGATGATGACCATGATAGCTAGCATTTACAAGTATTTTAAAGTTGTAAAATTTTTTATGTTATTTTTATATGCCATCTCATTTGATCCTCACAACTCTGACATGCTTTCTATTGTTATTATTCCCATCTTAAAGATGTGGAAATTCAGTTTGAGAATGTTACGTGACTTCCTCAAATGTTAACCTGATTTGAAACTAATCCCAGGTGCTAATGATGGGCAGTTCTTTGATAAATAATGTCAGCTCTGTGCTGTCCTTCTTATGGTGAACTGCTGCCACAGGAACTTACTGGATTTTCAGGTGTCTTCATTTCCTATCTTCTCATCAGTTTAATATACTGAGACCAGCTAGCACCATTTATTTCTGTAAGCTTAGCTTTTTAACAATAAATTATGTGCTAAAAATGGCGGGGGATTTAGTGGAGGACCCATTTGCCCCATTGGTATATTCAGGGTACCAGGACCTTATAAAGAATTCCAGGACAATGGATTTCAAGTAGAGGTAAAATCACGAAAAGACCTTGAAAAGACCCATGGTCAGGTAGGGATTTACTGCCGCTTTCTTACTGGTGAGAAGATTTGTATAAATAAGAGCATCATTATGTTGGACTATTGGGAAGACTTCTTCATAAGTGCTTTCAAAGTCCATTCCCATGTCTGAGCACAGCATTATTAGATCAGGCCTAAATTTTATAAGACAGACACCAAATTTATAAAGGCAGATCACCTTCAACATGCCTAAAGAAGTCACAGAAAGACTGGGGTAATCATATTTCTAGGGAGAACATGGTTATGGGAGGATATGGACAAGAATTGTAAAGTGGGCCTAGCATAGCTGGTGAAAGGGAGCACAGATATTAGGATCAAAGTCCTGTTTTTCTGGCATGTTATAGTGCATGTTGTTTGTTCTAATGAAATATTTAAGGAATTTCTGAGAAGGGTACGTGACCCCAAAAGTTCTGTACAAGACAGAACACTGGACAAGGAGTCTAGAAGACCTGAACTTCTTGCCTCAGGCATGAGACAATCTATTTGATTAAAAAAAAAAAGGTATTTTTTCAGTGTCCTTTTCTCTGAAAGGGTCTAAAGCAGAACTTTCTAATACAATTGTAGGAATGATGCAAAATATCTTTTATAAAGAGATTTGTAACTGCCATTACAATCAACGAAATTGGGATCTTCCTTAATACCTGAAGTCCCCTTGGGCAATAGGTTCTAGGAACTTCTTTCTTCCATATATAGAAATTCAAGCTTAGGTTTAGTTAAGTTAAATAACTTACCTTGGTTTATACAATTCCTTTTTTAGTAGTAATTGGAACTTGGATCTTTCTAAATGGAAGTGAATTGTTCTATTCAAGAAGCAACACTTCTCTAATAATAATAGCAATGACAACAATGCTAGTGTCATTAATGGGGATGGAGTGTGAATAAATCTGTAATGTCATTGTTGATGGGATGTTCCATAGATAATTATCCACTATTGATACAAAGCCACAAATACCTTGCAAAGTCTAGTCTTAGAAAGTTCCCTGGGGCAGTCAAAGGCTAAAAGACTAGTCACAAAAACAGCATCCCCAGAAATGGGATGTGACCCAATCTCTTCCTGACTCCAAGGCAAGCTCTCTCTTTATTGTTCTTCCCTGTCTCATAATCAGTCACTTTATAAACTTTAAATCTGTTTATAAAAATGAATTGTCATTAGTAATAATAATAGTAATAACAATGATGGGAAAAATCTGGCTATTTTTCATAGCACAATGAATTTCAACGTAGTTGTGTGTTTTGCTAAAATCTATGAGTACACAGTGGCTTTCTACACATCTATTTATTATTCAAAAGATTTCTGCTAAGGGAATCAGAAAAACTTAAAACTTATAATTAGCTTCTTTCCCAACAATCTTGAATTAAAATACATGTACCAATCACTATAACTTCCTTTTATAGAAAGCAAAGCAACTGGTTGCATTTTCTCCAGATGAATGTTTTGGAGACACAAACATTAATCCTTTTGGGCTCATATTTTATTAAATTTCATACAGGCCTGGACATGGAGATGATCCAAGGGCATTCA